>NW_026067940.1:3371208-3497816 GCF_014885135.2 Alexandromys fortis | reverse complement strand
AAAAGAAAAAAAAAAAAAACACCAACCCCCCCCCAAAAAAAACACCACCAAAACATTTTCAGTTTGTATACACTGTGAGGATATCACCCCCCCACACTCCCCCACCCTCTACCATGTCTCCCATTCTCTTATCTCTTGAAGTGGTAAAGGGGCAAAGGGGCATCAGGGCAACTGATGCTCAGCCCTCAGGTTCTTGACAGGAAACTGTGTAGGTGGGTTGGTTATAAGAACTGTCCCTCATCTTGCATTAGTGTCTTTTCTGGGATTATAAACTCCCGGGATTCCCCCCAAAACATTACCAAATACAGTAGAAAGGTGACAGTGGCCACCCAGTGACAGAAAAGTAAAATCCATTCCTGATAGAGGCTGGCTTCAGGCTGGCCACTTGATGAGCCTCATCACCCGGTCCCTGCTCCCCTGGCTTCCAGTGGCTTGGTCTGCCCCTGCCAGCCTTTGCATTTTTCTATCTTTTCCTCATTGTGTGGCCCCCTTGTCTTTAAAAGGCTAAACTGCTCTGTACTAAATTTGGTCACGCAGCGCTCCAAGATTCCCTGGAATGTCCTCAAGTTTCAAACAGCTCTGACAGTGAGGCAGGCCCGCCCCCTGGCTTGGGGATTGGCTTCTCCTCTCTGGCTGGGCAGCTGTCAGGTTTTATTGGTTGCTGGTTAGACCAAGCAGGGTCCACTAGCCTTGGGCTGCAGGGAGGCTGCCGAGTCCCCTGAGCACCTGTGGCACAGCGGGCCCTACGAGCTGCAGTCCTCATCTAGCTGGGCCTTCCCACCCAAGCCCACCCAGCTCTACCCAGACCAGCACCCCCTCTCCCTTCTCTGCGAACTACCAACACTCCCACAGACTTGGCAAGAGAAGCTGCCCGCTTTGCCAAGATGTCCAAGGTAGCCAAGTATCGGCGGCAGGTGAGTGAAGACCCTGACATCGACAGCCTGCTGTCCACCCTCTCCCCTGAGGAGATGGAAGAACTGGAGAAGGAGCTAGATGTGGTGGACCCAGATGGGAGCATTCCTGTGGGGCTGCGGCAGAGGAATCAAACGGACAGACAGCCCTCTGGCACGTTCAGCCGGGAAGCCATGCTCAACTTCTGCGAAAAGGAGACCAAGAAGCTCACCCAGAGGGAGATGTCTATAGACGTGAGTGATGCACCCTGGAGGAGAATGGGGTGGGAAGGGAGGACCGGGCCCCTAACTCCATGACCAGAACCCTTCTTTTCTTAGAGGAATAATCCTTACTGGCAAGGGATGAAATGCTTTAGAACAGGTTATTATGCACTAAACTGGCAGTGGGAAGCGGAATTTGCTCTGTAAGCAGAAGTTGGATGTGTTGGAGAGACAGGACATCTCAAGAATCAAATAGGAAAGGGAGCTGAGGGGTGTCCTTGAAGGATACATTGTCGAGTTGATGCCATCATGGTCTCGGCATGTTTCTTCCTTCATCTCCATCCTGTGCTAGTGAGGAGGGAGAAAGGATAGAATGACGTTTGTAGTCTCCAGCCACCCAAGAAGAGGAGGCCAAGCTGATCCCCACGCTCTGGAGGACATGGCCCAAGGCCCGAGAGCAGGGATGGGAAAGCAAGGAGACACGGTGCAAGAGTTGGAGTATTGTCCCTGTGCCTGCCATTCCCTGGGCCCCATGTTCAAGACTTTCCCAGGAAACGAGGAGTGTGTGGGGAGCCAAGGGACTCAGGAATTCCTACCCTGCGGGGAAGTGGCTAATTCTTTTATAGCTCTGATAATAATGAATAAATATCAAAACAGATATGGGGGAAATGATAGACCCTCCATCGAGGGGCTAGTGACCCAGGACAGAGAAAAGAAACTTAGACAAGGTCTTGACACTTTTGTGACCCCCGCCCTTTCCTGGACCCTAAGAGTCACTCTGGAGTTTGGCTCTGTTCTCCTCTTCAATTCCTTGGGCTCTGGGCCCCATGGCTGCCTTGTCTCCAGTGGCTCCTGGAGGGTGAGGTCAAACAGAACTGTTTTTAACCCATGGGAACCAAACCCAGGGCCTCTCATATGCCACGTAAGCATCCTATCTTTGCACTGTCCACCCACTCCTAAAACCAAAGCCCTTACTTAATTATAAAGCAAGATGTTTAGACCAAAGAACAGCCAAGGAACTCTTGTGCTCCTGGGACTTTGATTCTCCAACATTCTGCACTTAGTAAATGCTATGCCCTGCCTCTCTCTTCTGTCTCCCAGTTCCCTGGCCCTGCCTAGGGATGCACTTCTTCAGATGGATCCAAGTCAAGGAATAGAGGGTGAGACAGTATGCATCCTTGGAGGAGATGCTGCCCTTAGGACCATTGTTCCTTACGGAGGTAGTCTGTTAGAATGCTCTCGTTGCTCCTCATGCAGGCAAAGGGCATATGTTAGCACAATGGCCAGCCAGAGTTGGAAATGTATACTGAGCATGGTCAGAAGTCTCTAAATCTGGGGGAATGTGACTGAACCCTAACGTGTAGCCCCTTTGGCATTGTTGTCAGAAGAATGAGCGTGAAGTCAAGGCCTAGAGTTTAAGTACCAGACAAACCCTGTGTGGGTACCAGCAGCTCTTACTGTCCTGACTCTATGACTCCTCCCAGCTTACCTAGATCTTGAGAACAGTACCCACCTCTGTTGAGGTGACTAAGAAGGTGTGGGAAGTGCTTGGCACAGAACCTGGCACATAGCATCTAATACGCCGCAGCAGTGGGATTGCTAATTCACTTTAGTAAAGGAACTCAGAAAATGGTGAGATTAGTCCAAAGCAAATCTCTGCCCTTGTCCGGCCCTGCCCACCCCTCCATCTAGGGACTTGTCTCTTTGATTAGTGGCCAGAGCAAGCACACAGAGCATGGATGCTCAAGTCTAGCTGGAGAGTGTGAACTCCTCTCCAGGCTGGGGAACTGGCTCTAGCTCTTGCTGCCTGAGCCTTTCCCTCTTCCTGAAGACCTGCAGGTAATAAGCCAGTCGGTTTGATAGTGAGCTAGCCAGTTAACTGGACCGCAGCAGAAAGATGAGCTACAGAGAATCTTCTATATGTCTACTACCCCAATCTTGTTTTATTTTAGTTTTTGTTTTTTCTCTGTTGAGAGAAGGTTTCTCTGTGTAGCCCTGGCTGTCTTGGAACTCACTCTGTAGACCAGGCTGGCCTTGAACTCAGAGATCAGCCTGTCTCTGCCTCCCCAGTGCTGGGATTAAAGGTGTACTACACCTTTCTCTTTCAAAGCCTCAACAGTCTTAGGAGATAGGATTTTTATCCCCATCATAAAAAAAAAAAGTCTCAGTGAGGCTAAATACTTGTCCAAGGTGACACAGTAAATGACCTGCCTGACTTTTTGTGCTTCCTCCCCTTTTCCTGTTACATTGGGATATCAGAGTATGGATGGGGAGATAATGCCAGCCCTTCTTTGTTTTTATAACAGGTTCTCAGCTAACTCAGGCTGAGTCAAACTCAACAGCTAGTGAGAGTGACCTCGAACTTCCGGTTCTCCTGCTTCTACCTCTGAAGCAGTGGGATTACAGACATGTGCCACCATGCCAGGTTTGCACAGTTGAACTAGGGATCTTGGTGTCTGGTAGATAAGCACTGTGCCAGCTGAGTTCCTTTAGGGTCATACAGCCGCTGCTTGTGAGAGCCCCAGAGAGATGCTCAAGATCCGTGTACTTGTGTGTTGCTAGAGGACCCCGTGACAGTCTGCCTGAAAGCTCCCCTACCACCACCATCTAATGAGTACCTTTAACTATCAGACCAACTGTCCATGAGGGAAAGGTACTGGTTGGCATTAAGACACTTTAGTTAAATCCTGTCGATGGGATGGTGGCATTATGAATGTTCTTTTGTTTTGTTTTGTTTTGTTTTTTGTCTTTCAAAACAGGGTTTTTCTGTAGCTTTGGAGCCTGTCCTGGAACTTGCCCATAGACCAGGCTGGCCTCAAACTCACAGAGCTCTGCCTGTCTCTGCCCCCCCCCCCCCCCAGTGCTGGGATTAAAGGTGTGTGCTATCACCGCCCCACATGGACATTCTTTTAAAATAATGTTTATGTTTTAGACATACGTAATAAACTATTCTCGGGAAAATTGATTGAATTGGGGATTTGCCGTAAAACGACAGGGATGGGAGTGTGGGTGAGGCAGTGCCGGTCTGGAGTTGTTGCTGTTGCAGCTGATGCTGGACCCACATGAGTGTTTATTACGTTGTTCTCCACTTCGTTTGAAACCTTCCACACAGAGAAAACATTTAGAAGAAACTAAGAGGGCTGGAGAGATGGCTCAGCGGTTAAGAGCATTGCCTGCTCTTCCAAAGGTCCTGAGTTCAATTCCCAGCAACCACGTGGTGGCTCACAACCATCTGTAATGGGGTCTGGTGCCCTCCTCTGGCCTGCAGGCATGCACACAGACAGAATATTGTATACATAATAAATAAGTAAATAAATAAATATTTTTAAAAAAGAGAAGAAACTAAGAGAGATAAGCAGGCCTGTTCCGCTTTTCCTGGGAGGGAAAGTAAGATTCATACTGTGACTGGCATGCTGGGGTCTAGACCAGGTAAGGGACCGAGGCTACGTCTTCCTCACTGGGCTGGAATAGTTCACGGAGTTTTTGGATTGGCTAGCATAGTTTTTGTGCATATTCCTCCCGTACTTCTTCCAGGTCACCACCTCCAGGAAGTCACCCCAGATTCTTAGGCAAAGCTGGGCACCTTGATCAAGCACGCTAGGGTCATAAGGTTCTTTCCTCGGGACATTTATCACTAGAGAAGGGTGCTCGGGTGTGTCGTATGTGCGTGTGGAAGTCACAGGACAGCTTGCACGAGTCACTCTCTACTTCCACGGGTTCCAAAGGCTGGAACTCATGCTTTCAGGTTTGCATGACAAGTACTTTTCCTCCTGCTGACTCAGTTTCCCCATGGTGATGGAGACCAAACCCAGGGCCTTGAACATGGCAAGTGTCTGCCCTCCATATACAAGGGTATGTGGAGGGCTGGAGAGATGGCTCAGAGGTTAAAAGAACTGACTGCTGTTCTGAAGGTCCTGAGTTCAATTCCCAGCAACTACATGATGGCTCACACCCATCTATAATTAGATCTGGTGCCCAGAACACTATATACATAATAAATAAATTTAAAAAAAAACAAGGGTATGTGGAGCTGCATACCCCTGCCCCTCTTTTTCTAATTAATTAATTAATTAATTAATTAATTTATTTATTTATTTTTCTTGGCCGTTTCCCTCACCAGCATATATGATTCAGGAGGCGGATACTTACATAAGGCCTCCACATAGATCATAAGATCCCCAGCTGCTTATGAAATGAATTTCAGTTAGCACGGGATTCAGGGAAGGCTAGAGGCGGGCTCCTGCCCTGCCTGTAGATGGAGTGGATCTGGCAGCCAGTCTTCTCCCTGGTCCTCTGGGAGTTCTCCCTTAACCCAGGTGGAAGACAGAGCCCCAGCCAGTGCAGAAGCCAGCAGTGGAGTGAAGCGGTCCTTGTCTCATGTTTCAGGGACCAGATCCCAACAGGTCATCTCTTATTCTTCCCTTCCCAAGTGGGAGGGGAATGACCCCTCAGCCTACCCCTCTTGTCCTTCCCTCTATGGTGACAGGGACCCAGGATTAGCACCTGCATGAAAGCGGGGTCAGGGGCCAGGGCAGCTGAGCCAGGGGGCGGAGAAAGCTCTTTTAGGTTTTCCCCAGAGGCTAACTTGAGACTCCTGAGAACCCACTGCTGGCCTAGAACCTCCTGCTGCCACTTAGCCTCCACAGCCCCTTCCTCCAACCTTGTTTCAACTCCATCCCCCGGGCTCCCCTCATGAATGGGAAGGCCGGAGACGGTGGCACCAACCCTCAGAATGCCCTTTGCAGATAGCTGGGCTTGTTGGGAGTACACGAGGCAGCACGGCGCAACGATTAAGGAGATTAACCCCAACTGGTACACACTCAAAATAGCCCTGGAGGCCTGAGTAGAGAGGGCAGAAGAGGTGATGGGGGCCTGGTGACCCAGGTAGGCACATGCACAAACTAGAAAAAGCTGGACAAAATTATTAGCCACCCCCATCTGTAGTTTGGGAAAGCAGCTGACTGTCTTCAGCTAGGTGGTGCGACCTACAGGTGTTTGTTTTAACTTGTTGTTTTTAAGTCTTTTGTTCATGCACTGAATATATAATATTTAAAGAATTTTGTGGGGCTGGAGAGGTGACTCAGAGATTAAAAGCCAGTGCTCTTCCAGAGGATTCCAGGTTCAATTCCCATCACCCACATGGCAGCTCACAACTGTCTGTAACTTCAGTTCCAGAGCTCCTGACAGCCTCACACAGACATGCATGCAGACAAACACCAATGAACATAAAATAAGAATAAATTATATATATATAAAAAGAATTTAGTGCAAGCAAGGCACCAGAGCTGGACCCCCCTGCAGCATGTCCTCTGACCTTTGTCCCTTCTTGGGACAGCAGGTCTGAGAACTTGAGACCTTGGCTAGATGGGAAACATAAGAGGGGGGCAAGCCAGATGGACAGGAATGAGGAGGACTTGCAATTATGAAATGGAATTTCACTATGAAATTATGAGAGGAAGGTGGGGATGGTTTCAAAGTCTGGCTGAGAGATGCCAATCAAGGGAGGTTGTCACCAGCATGGGCAGTTGGAAGCCTCAGGGTTTCAGGGACTTCATGGTCCCCAGGACTGGATGAACAAGGAAGACAAAGCTCCCTCCTCCAAGAGACTGTGGACTTACAGAAACAGCATGTCCACGGCTGACCCAGAGGAGGCAAGCCTTGAATGATTGGGATTAAGAGAGATTTGCAACGTGTGTGTGCGCGTGTGTGTGTGTGTGTGCATGTGTGTGCACTCAAAGCAAAAATAGCCACAGCATAGGGGTGAAGGGAGGAAGAAGCTGAAAATCACGTGATTGTCGAGTTGGATGAACAGGATTATCCTGATCCATAGAGTAAGGTCCAGATTAAGCTGTTTTGTGTTTACTGAACCACACTGATCATAGCCAGCAGAAAAAGGTGGCTTACGTCTAAGGTGTAAGTCCTTGTTTGGGGCTTCTCAGCAGCGGGTCCAGGCTTGAGATAGCAAACCACAGGTGCCTGCACTCAGCCCAGTCCAGATTTGTGTTCTGCTTCTTCCCCTTACAGCCCCAGTGCAGCTGAGCAGCTGAGTACGTTGGGCCAAAAAGGGAGGGCATTAATTTATTTAGCATGTGCTGGTACCGAGGGCATCACCACTACCATCTCATTGGCTTAGCCTCTTCAGCTCTGTTACCTGTCTAGTAGGAATGATAAAATCAGCCTCGAAGGGCTATTGGAGCATTCAACAGGATAAGGTATTCAGAGTTTATTTCCTCAGGAGAGAGGCTTTCTTCAGTCTCAATTCATCAGCCTTTGTACCTGTACAGACGCCAAAACAACATTAAAAAAATTCTCACGAGGTTAAAAAAGTTCTGTCCATAGGAGTGAGGTAATGGCAAGAGGGGTGGAGAGGAGAGAGGAAAGCAAGGACCAATGAAGGAGGGAGGCCAGGGTGATTTGTTGCTTGGTGCCTGGCTCTTCACCTGATTTCTCGGAACCACCTTTATTTTACTCCCCCACCCTCACCCCGGGCTTAAGGACCCACGCTGATTTACTGGTTTTGGCAAATGGTAGAAAAGAGAGGGTTGAGGGACATTTCAGACAGAAGAATTCTCCTCC
The DNA here is from genome assembly GCF_014885135.2 of Alexandromys fortis. NCBI lineage: Eukaryota > Metazoa > Chordata > Mammalia > Rodentia > Cricetidae > Alexandromys > Alexandromys fortis. The sequence goes on along the minus strand of NW_026067940.1, from coordinate 3,490,128 downwards.
TCGTTAGCCATGTTCCATCCCAGCATGATCTAAAGCCAGGGCTGCTTTGGGAGTTTGGGCTTCAGCTATCTCTGGGGTCCACTGCAGAGGCCAGGCCAGGTCGTCAGGACACTGTGTACAAACAGCTAGGAATAGAAAGGCCTCCTGCTCCACAGGCTCTGCCCGCTCCTCCCCTCACTCCTTCTCTGTTCAGGATCCCTAGGCTCCACTAGCTCATCAGCCCTGACTCCCAGGTCAGATGGCAGGACCAGCAGGATGCCGGCCTCCAGTGCCAAGAGGTGCACTGTCCTCAGCTAGGGCTTCAGGCGGCACTGTGTGTGCTCAGTGTGTGGAGTCTAGTGGTTGGATCGTCTCGTCAGGGTCCAAGTAGATCTGGATTCCCATCCTGCTCTGCTGATTGACTGTCCATGATCTGGACCAGTTCCCGTATGTGCCAGAGCATCTGTCCCATGGAAGCTGAAGGGCCTGGTCCTGGGCTCAGTAGTCTGCCATGGACTCCAAGAAGTGTGCTGGGTTGGAAATCTGGTACTGAAGTCTCATGAGCAGTTGCTTCTTTCCTTTGCTCCAACTCAGCCCACTCATTCCCCTCCCTGATACTTAGGCCTTCTTCTCCCTCACCCCCTTCTCTTTAGTGCTAAGGATGGGTAGTACCCAGAGCCTCACACATTTTAAGCCTAGGCTTTGACATACACCCAGTCTCTACTCTGTTTACACACAGTATTCGTGACTCATGCTTTATGCTTATAGGGACAAGGAGGACTCTCCTAAATCAGTGATTCCTCAACTGTTCATTGAGCTGCTGCTGTATCTTCTATATTGGGCATTTTCTAAATGCTAAAACAGAGTGGACAACATAGGGACCGTCCTTGTTGCCACAGAGATTGTATTTATTCTTACGGTCAACACAGATATTATACTTTGCTTTCTGTTGCTATAATAAAGGCCATGACAGAAAGCAAGTTGGGGAGGAAAGGGTTTATTTGGTTTGCATGTCCGGATCACAGTCGATCATCGAGGGAAGCCAAGATGAGAAGTCAGAGGGCAGGAACCTGGTGGCAGGAGCTAAAGAAGAGACTGTGGAAGAATACCGCTTACTTGCTTGCTCTCCATGGCCGCTCAACCTGCTTATTTATACAACCTGCCCAGGAATGGCACTACCTACAGTGTGCTGGGCCCTTTCATATCAGTCATTGATCAAGAAAATGACCTTGATAGACTTGCCTACAGACCAGTCTGATGAAGATGCTTTTTAAATTGTAGTTCCCCTTCCCAGATAAACTTAGCTTGTATGTCAAGTTGACAAAAAAAAAAAACCCTAATCAGCACAATGTACAATATATATGTCTGTGTGTACATATGCATGTATATATGCCACATAAACATACACATGTGTAACATGTATCATATATATGATTTTAAAAAGTGTGAATCTGTTTAAGGAAAGAGTATATGATCAACCATGGTAGGGGCCCATTTCCAACAGGCTCAACGGGATCTTCAGCACAAGAAACATGACATTTGTTTAGCGTCTGGGACAAAGTCAGCAATGGGAATGCCTGGAGAAGCAGCTTCCAAGGAGGAGAGCCATGCAAAGGCCTGGAGGTGGAAACAGTTTATTGTGTCAGAGGAAGCTCAGCTAGGCTAACTGGAGCATAGCTGGGAGAGATGAAGAAGGCCCCCGAAGAGGCAAGGTCGGATAGTGCAAGGCCTTTTAGGGAAGCAGAGGAGTTTGGTTCGTCTCTTAGTTTGTTTATGTGGTGGTGCGGCTCAAACTCAGAGTTTTGCACGTGCTAACCAAGGACTAAAGTACACCCCTAGCCAGAAATTAGATTTTTTTTTCTTTTTTCAAGATAGGGTTTCTCTGTGTAACAACTCTGGCTGTCCTGGAACTCCCTTTGTAAACCAGGCTAGCCTCAAACCCACAGAGATCCATCTACCTTTGCCTCCCAAGTCATGGGATTAAAGGCCTATGCCACCACGCCTGGCTAGATGGGGTCTCATGTGGCCCAGGTTAGTCTCAATCTTGCTATATAACCAAGGATGATCTTGAACTTCTGACCCTCCTGTATCCATCTCCCAAGTGCTGAGATTAAACATGTTTTCCTACATTCACTTTTTCGTGGTTCTAAGCATCCAGCCCAAGGCTTCTCACATGTTAGACAATCACTCTTAAGAACTGAGCCCCAGCCCAGCAGCTGAAGTTTGGAATTTTACTCCATTTGCAGAGTCACTGGAGGGTTTAGAGCAGAGCGGATGAGGGGGAGCACAGCTGAGTGTGTAGCAGTCACCTGGAAAAGGATGGCTTGTTGAGGCAAGAAGTTCAGAAGCCCCTTTCAGGTTAACGCAGGACTGGCTGATATGCTGAGGGAAAGAGGAATTGTGGGAGATGATGTTTGTTTTGAGGCAGGGTCCCGGTGGGTAGCCCAGGCTGTTTTTCAATTCACCATCCCCTGCCTCCCTGATGTGGGGATTTCATGGGCACCACCAGCTGGCCAACAGCAGAGGAGTGGTTTGGGAAGTGCCAGAGTTCAAATTGAGGCCATTAGTTAAGTTCATTTGCTAATAAGATCCCCAGGTGGAAGTGCCAGGTGGCCCAGGGGGTATAAGTCTTAGGCTCAGTAAGAAAGAGGGCTGGGAGAGCCATTAGCATGTGAATGATATTTAACTTTTTAAAAAGTTTTTCTGGTGCATTTATTTTATGCTTATGAATGTTTTGCTTCCATGTATGAGTGTCCACCATGTGTGTGTGTCTGGTACCCACAGAGGCCAGAAGAAGGCACTGGGTTCCCTGAAACTGAAGTCATAGATGGTTGTAAGCTGGGTGCTGGGAACTGCTCTCTGCAAGAGTAGCAAGCACTCTTAACCACTGAGACATCTTGCCACCCCTGTGAATAACATTTAAAACCATGAGCCTAGACGATGTCGCTTGGGATGTGGGTGTGGGTGGAGAAGAATGGGGGGCTAAGGGCAGAGTTCTTCCTTATGTAAACATGTAGGCATTGGAAGAGGAGAGAGCTAGTGGTGGGAGGGAACCTGGCTCTCAAAGAATCAATGGAGATTCACGGAAGAGAGCTCCCCTCTTTGTCCTTGTTGCTGAGAGGTTTAATAAGATGAAGGCAGAGAATCAGCCACAGTGCCTGAAAAATGGAAGCCATTAGAACCTAATGAAATTATTGTGCTGAAGCAATCTCTCTCTCTGTCGTCCTAATGCTAATCAAAAGAGCCAAAGTAAATGTGGTATCAGGGAAGGCTTTTATGAGACAGAGAACATTGTTGCCTATCTGTACGCTCCTGGGAATAATTCCACAGAAAGAAAAACTTTGATGGCACTAGAAAAGGGGTAAGGAAGGGATAGAGCTCGTGGCAGCTGACAGGTCTGTCTTCCTGGCAGCCTCTCTCTTCTGCATGGAGGAGGGAAAGCCAAGGAGATAGCAATGATGCCTTCAGATTGACAGGTGGGGAACGAGTGGTGAAGCTGATCTCTGATGCGTTGACACGTGCACAGTGTGAGCTGGGAAGACAGCACCGGCAGCCATATATAGGCTAGCTTGAAGCAGGGAGAATTTTAGGAGGTCAAGGCCTAGGTCACCAGAAGAATGCTCGGTGCTTCCTGGGAGAGGTAGAGAAAATATGAAAACATGACTGGACAAGAAACCTGGCACGCAAGCTGTCACCAGACAATGGCCAGTGCCGGAGATGCTTCATGTGCATCTGTCTGTCTTCAGGGCCACCCATGCCCAGGCGGGGGAGCACACAGGTCCTATCCCAGTACCCAACTGACAGCAGAGTGGTGGGACCCACACAGATTCCCAGGCCAAGCCCGGGAACTGGCTAATTCCCTGCTGACTGCTGCCAGCTGGGTGGCTTCAGACACATGGTTAACATTTATAAGCCTTACCTTCTTTTGTTTTTATTTGTTAATGCCTTTTTGTTTTGTTTTTCGAGACAGGATTTCTCTGTAGCTTTGGAGCCTGTCCTGGAACTCACTCTATAGACCGGGCTGGCCTTGAACTCACAGAGTTCTGCCTGCCAAAGGAGTGCACCACTGCCGCCTGGCCTCTTAGCGCCTTTTTAATATTGCATTTGTACTCCACAAAGTGGGCTTCCCCCCAGCAGCTGTTTTACTGCAACATGAAATACATACAGAGTGTGCATGAAATGTGTGTGCAGAGTTGAGTGGCTGACCAGAGTGGTCAGGAAATTGAACCTCAGCATGGCGGTGCCACAAAACCCATCCAAGCTCCCTCCCCAGGGTAACTCCTATCTCTACTTCCAACTGCATACATAGTTTTGTCTGTTTTTATTGACTCACCCAGGAAGAGTTCCCTATCCAGAATCTTTCGCTCCACTGTCTGTTGGTGAAGTTCAATTGTGTTGTCCACAGCATTTTTAAACCTCCACCCTGTTCAGTATTCATCTGCATGACTATACCACGACTTAACTAGTCCATCTCCTTGTTATGGGAATGTGGGTGGTTTCCAGTCTTGGGTTATCATAAACGATAATGCTCTCACACTCGCACCCATGACTTCCTTTCTGTTTGGTATGTATCTAGGTGTAGAATTTATGGTTCATAGGAAGCACATAAGACACTTGACTTACTTCAAGGGATGATATTACTAACTTGAAGAGTCTTTGGGAAGATGAGCTGCAGGAAGATTGAGATGACCTAACACTTGCTTTGCTTTGCGAAGAGCAGGCACCTGATAGAGCGCCATCGTCCCCATCCCTTTGGGATTTCACTCGCTCCTGCCTCCACAGGGACCTTTGCTACTTTAAGCACCCTTCCTTTCTTCCATCTTCAGCATTCCTGACCACTGTCTCCAGGCCTCAGCTCAGCTCCTTTGCTTCCTCAACAGGCTACAGAGGAAACATCACCACTGAGCATGCCCGGTCAGCCCCTGTCTCACTACCACTACGGGCTTTGATGGGGCAGCCTAGGACCTCCCTGTTGCTGGGTCTATGGTGTATGCTTTGCTCTTTAGCCTAGTTATTTACTGTGACATTCAATCACTCTCTTGTTCTTAAAATGCTCACTTCTGTGGCACCGAGACACCACATTCGCCTGGTTCCCCCCTTTTCTCTCTAATTATTCCTTCCTGGTTGCTGAGGAAAGCAATACTCCCTGTAATGGCTGCATATTGCTGTCTCCTCTGTGGTCTTCCCCAGGTGCCTTCCAGCCCCACAGACACTGCTACCACCCTATGCTCAGTCTCTATCTGTGGCCTAGATCTCTATTTTGGGTTCTAGATCATCCAGTTGCCTCTTGGACACCTCAAGTGTCTCAAATTCAACCAGTCTAAAAATAAATTAGTCATTGACACCCACCTTACGCCTAAACCTGCTTTTCCTCTCCTTTCTGCGCTTTGGCAACTAGAAGTAACATCTAACCCAGAACCGAGGTCATAACCCTGGAGGTTAAACAGCCCTCATCTCTGTCCCAATTTCCAGACTTTACTAGTGATAGAATCCTGCCTGTTCTACCTCCGGGGTAGCTTCTTTCTCTGCTATACAACAGGCCATCGCGTCCACCCATATCACATGTCAGCTAGACACATGCCATGGCCTCCTAACTGCTCTGCCTGTCTCTCTTCTCTTGACATTGCAAACTATCCTCCTCTCAGCTGCCAGAGTCTTATTATAAGATGAAACCATGATCTTGCCACTCCCTGCGGAAAAACCTTCAGTTGCTCAATAGAGCTTAGGAGGTCCTTGGTGAGCCAGCACCCCTTTAAGCCACTAATATTCCTCTCCTTCTGCCCACCCCTTGCTGCAGCTGGAGACCATTCATTGGTTCTTCATCCCTGCCAAGCCTTGACATGCTCTTTCAGTGCCTTTGAAAGTTCCATCATCTAAGTGGGATGCTAGGTCCCTGTAACCCTCACTTTATTGTCACCTCCTTTAGAAAGATTTCCTGACTGAGTGGTGATGGCGCACTCCTTTAATCCCAGCGCTCAGGAGGCAGAGGCAGATAGATCTCTGAGTTCCAGGCCAGCCTTGTCTATAGAGTTCCAGGACAGTTAGGGCTACACAGAGAATCCCTGTCTCAAAACAAAACAAACAAAATAAAAAACAAACCATCAACAACAATAACAACAACAAAAACAAAAAACAACTTCAAACAACCAACCACAAAAACAAACAAAGAAAGATTTCCTAGCCCCAGTCTGGGGTTGTATGCCCCGTCCCTGTGCTCAGAAGTGCCACCTGCAGTGTCTGCCACCACACACCAGGTAAACATGGTGCATCATTTCAGTGCTGTCCCCTCCTGCTCGTCCCCAAACTCCTCTCCCGCCTCCCTTTCCCCATCTTCTTCCTCTTCCCCCATGACTACTTCTTCCTCTTCAAGTTTTAAAAAATTTATTATTGTATGTTTGTACATGATTGTACATGTGCATGTTTGTGTTATGTGAGTGTGGGCTTGCATATGTCACACCGCCTGTGTGGAGACAATTCTGGGAAGTCTATTCTCTTCTCCTGCCACAGATTCTGAGGGTCACATGAGGTCATCGGGTTCCAGGGTAGAAGTGCTTGCTGTGCAAGTCTGACGAGGAAGAGGACAAGGGACATCTGCAAATGTCATTTTTATTTTATTTGACTTATTATTAGGGTGGGTTGCCCCTGCTACAGCACACTTGTGGAGGTCAGAGGTCAGCTTGCAGAAGTTGGGTCTCCTCTCCCAGGATCAGGTTGTCAGTCTTGGTAGCAGGCCCCCTAAACCACTGACCCATCTTGCCTGCCCCAAATGCTAGTCTTATAGGACTTGATTGAATCTACAAAAGTTGTGAATTGAGCTACACTCTTCTGAGACTTTTTGAAAAGTGCGTTTGGCAGGGACCCTCCACTCTACTCCAGTGTCTGTAAACTGTCAGTGAAGTCAGTTCAGCGTTCACATTCTGCGGTAGCTGCTTGTTGGGGGAAGGTCTGTCAGTCCTTCCATTCTCTTCCTTCTCTTGGTCCTTTCTCGCCCAGCTCCGTAGGGTTGTGGAATCATGGACTGAGACTTTTAGCAAAACACAGCTGAGCCGGGTGGTGGTGGCGCACGCCTTTAATCCCAGCACTCAGGAGGCAGAGGCAGGTGGCTCTCTGTGAGTTCGAGGCCAGCCTGGTCTACAGAGCTAGTTCCAGAACAGGCTTCAAAGCTACAGAGAAACGTTGTCTCAAAACAACAACAACAACAACAACAAAACACACACACACAGCTGAGTCCACCTGTGATCCCTGTACCACTTAGAGCCAATTAGTAAGTCTCAGTTCCCATCATCTAGGTTCACCCTTAAGTGTCTGGGAGTTTTGTCTGCAGAGCTAGCAAAAAACAACATTGCTTCCTTGGAGAACTAGTTACAAGCTGCCTCCCTCTGGATCCCCCATCCCTGCACAACCAATCAGAAAGGGAGCTGATTTCCTCACAGCATTCATAGAGCCTCCTCTCTGGAAACCCCAGGTTTAGATGTGTAGAGCTGGTGTCTAGAAAGGTCTGGGTAGACCAGAGTAGCAAAGGAGGGACAGAACTAGGATTAGGTCCTCGTAGAGACTTCAATGTGGATTGTCTATACTGTAGACAATCCTCTTTGCCTGCCTCCTTTCCTCCTTCCCTCCCCCTTCTTTCTTTCTTGATACTTGCTGCCAAGCCTGACAACTTAATAATTTTTTTGTTTTTATTTCATGTGCATTGGTATTTTGCCTGCATGTTTGTCTGTGTGAGGGTGTCAGATCTCCTGGAACAGGAGTGACAGTCAGTTATGCGCTATCATGTGATTACTGGGGATTGAACCCCGGTCCTCTGGAAGAGCACCCGGCACTTTTAACCACTGAGCCATCTCTCCAACTCCCAGCAATCCTCTTTCTTAGCCAGACTTCTACTAGAGAATTAAACCCTACAATAAAGCAAACCGAATGACTGTTTCCTCAGTTCCCCTTATGTTACTACAACAGAATACCAACTGGGAAATTATTATTTATTTTACTTTTTTTTGAGACTGGATTTTGTGTAGCCTGGGCTGGCTTTGAACTTGTTATGCAGTGGAGGATAGCCTTGGGCACCACATTCTCCTGCCTTCTCCTAAGTGCTGGAATCAGACGCATGTACCATCATGTCTGGCTAGACTGTGTGACGTTTAATGACCAGAAATATATTTGGTTCATAGTTCTGAAGGCTATGAGGTCTGTGATGGGAGAGTTTCATTAAGGAGGGTCTTTTTGCTGTGTCGTAGCAAGGCAGAAAGTGGGCAAGAGAAAGTCAGCAAGCATGCCAGAGGGTATGCGCTTTACATGAGAAAGGCACTGCCATAGCAGCAGCCTAAATTCAGTGTCTCCCAGATCAACCCCACCTTCCAACACCAGCAGACTGGGAAAGAAATCAATAATGAATGAATTTGGGAAGCCGGGTTCAACTATACCTCTCCCAAAGATGCAAAACAGCCCCGTTCTCGGTCCACGAGGAAGAAATTGATTCATTAACTATAGTGGATACCATGAGGAATTAACGGTTGGTATTTCCTGCTAGAATCCTGTCTGCCAGAGGCTGGTGTTAGATTATTTTGCTTAGACCAAATTTTCCAAAATGAATCATCTCACCTATGGAAGCGTCTCTTTCACTGTGTGCTACCAACAACTGCCCTCTGTCCTCCACTGCACTCAGGATTGACTTAATCTTAAAATCACTAGAAGAATGTTGGTAGTGACCGCGAAGTACTGAAGATGTGACTGTTTCATTGCTCAAGGGGCTTTGAGGTTGAGTCTTCAGATTTGTTTCCAGGTCCCATAGCCCATGCTTCAAAGAGCAGTGTGGGCCAGGCACGGTGGCACACGTCTTTTGTGTGTGTGTGTTTGTTTGTTTGTTTTTACAACAGGGTTTCTCTGTGTAGCCCTGGCTGGCCTGGAACTCACTCTGTAGTCCAGGCTGACCTTAAACTCAGAGGTACCCCCTGCCTCTGCCTCCTGAGTGCTGGATTTAAAGATGTGCACCACCGAGCCTGATTTATGCATCACATGTCTTTAATCCCAGCAGATGCAGGCTGGTCTCTGTAAATTGAAGGCCAATCTGGTCTACATATCCAGGCTAGCCAAGGCAGCATAGTAATTCATAGTGTATTTACAAAGTGTGACCCGCCCTCTGTCTGACTAAGTTAGTGTACAATGTAATGTTTCCCCATGGCGTTTTTTGGACCTGCTTTTACTTTGTTCTTACTCTTCTCTCTCTCTGCCCCATCCCCCCTTCTCTTTCTGCAGAGGACCCTAACGCCCCCCAAATAGTCCTGCTTTCGTGTCGCAGGCATCCCACTCTCCCTGCTCTCAGATCTCTCCCTCCCATGGGCACAGGCTGCTTTCTATGATTTCCCTTAGTGTCCGAGATCATTCTATGTACGTATACATTCCATTAAGTTTTCTTGCCTGCTTTTTTTTTTTTTGCTTAGCATATTAGTCATTTTCTCTTTTCATTAGATTCTTCCTGAACATCATTTCTAGTGGAGATCATCGCAGTCCATTGTATGACTGTATGGAACCATTTGCCTATATTTGGACATGCACATGCTTCCCAACAAACACACTTTCCAAGGGCCCAAACAGATCCCCAGAGCCCCAGCACAAGCTCCTTCCCCTGGCCTCTGGCACCCATCCCCAGAGATGAAGCCAGCCAAACCAGATGATGAATAGAACCATTAACACACTGTTCTCCCAGCTGAGCCTCTGATGAAACAAAACTCCCAGAGGAGAGCAGACTCCCTGGGTGCTGGAAATGCAGGACTGACGGGCAGCTCGCAGGCAGACTCTCCATAGTCTGGGGAAACATGAGGCCACTAATGTTATTTTTCAGAGGATCAAGTTCCTGATGTTGGATCATCTGCCATGCAGAGCACTGTCCTCTTTCTCCAGCCCCCTGGGGTATGCCAGAGTGTAGGTACTATGGGTAAAGCAGATGGACCAAGTTTCTCCCTGTCTTGGAAGGAAGACTTGTTACTACTTAAAAACAACCAGGGGCTGGGTTGTGGCGCAGGTGGTATAATGCCTTCCTCTGGTACATGAAGCCCTAAGCTGATCCCAAGTATGGCAAAACAAAACAAAACCCCACCAGCAATAACACAAACACAACACAACCAAAAGGCAATCAAAGCTCTAGTCTTGAAAAATTTCAAGTCTAGGGAGGATGTGAGGAAGAGGGAGTAGTAGCTAGTCCATCCTCCCGCTTCCATGGGAGACCCTACTCTAGACACACACTTAAGTACTATACCAATGCACATAACACCAAGGGAAGCAAAAGTAATTTCTCTTCATGAAAACCACAGAGAAGGGCTGGAGAGATGGCTCAGAGGTTAAGAGCACTGACTGCTCTTCCAGAGGTCCTGAGTTCAATTCCCAGCAACCAGATGGTGACTCACAACCATTTGTAATGAGATCTGGCGCCCTCTTCTGGCCTGCAGGGCAGAACATTGTAAGCATAATAAATAATAAATCTTAAAAAAGGAGAAAAGAAAACCACGGAGAAGCACCACACACCCACAAGCACATATGGAGTGCCTGGTTGCTATCTTAGGAACTGCATGCATGATCAGGTTCATCCAGCCACAATAACAATGAGTCTCATACCTCCTGTCGGTGTCAGGCTTTGTGGGCTCCACATATGTCATTCATGTGAGTCTCCTGTGTGTCTTGTAAGGCAGATGACCTTTAACCTGTATGGCAAATGGGAAAAAAATGGGTCTCCATGGGAAGTGACAGCCATCCTAGGCTCAAACTGCCCCACACAGTCACTGGCCACACTTAGTCAGTAAGGATTTGCTGTACAAGCCTGAGAACTTGAGTTAAGTCCCCAGGACCCACATGAAAAAGCCAGGCACTGTGGCATGCTTGCAAACCCAGGGTTGAGATGGCAGAGCCAGATAGAGCCCTGGTGCCAGATTTTGGTTCACAGTTCCAGAGAGATAGGAGTCCATCGTGGGGGAAGAGGGTGGCAGTAAGGGGCAGAAGCAGGAAGCTGAGCAATCACATCTTTTGTTTCTCAGTGTAACAGCTCTAGCTGTCCTGGAACTCACTCAGTAGACCAGGCTGGCCTTGAGCTCACAGAGATCCGCCTGCCTCTGCTTCGTGAGTGCTGGGCGTGCGCCACCACTGCCTGGCAGCGATCACATCTTGAATTGAAAGCAGGAAGCAGAGAAATTGAGCTGGAAGTGGGGAGGGCTAAACCGGAAAGCCTGCTCCCAGTGACGTACTTCCTCCAGCACGGCTGTACTTCCCCACACCTGCTTCAGATAGTGACACCAGTTGAGGACTAAGTATTCAAATGCCTGAGCCTATAGGGGACATTTCTCATTTAAACCATCTCCCCACATACAAAAATAATTTCATTATATAGCTATATACTTATTATACAATAGATTATTCTTGTATAGATTATTATATGATTATATTACATATCAAAATGGTGGTAGTTGAGTGGGTTCAAAACATGTTTTGTTAAAGTTAACTTTATCTTTTATGTTTTGTTTTTTGTGATGTGGCTACCAGAACATTTCAAGTCATAAATGTAATTCACATCATATTTCCTTTGACCTGTACAGTATAGGGTGGTAATTTTTTAAAATTACTCTACAAGTCAATGATAATTAGAAACACGATGTGTCTGTATTCTCAAATGGAATTAGAAAAGAGAATTCAATCCTTTGCTTAAACTGGATTTGTTAAGGTAAAATTTTAAGCTGGGCAGTGGTGATGCATCATGCCTTTAGTCCCAGCACTTGGGAGGCAGAGGCAGGTGGAGCTCTGTGAGTTTGTGGCCAGCCTGGTCTACATAGTGAGTTCTAGGACAGCCAGGGCTACACAGAGAAATTCTGTTTTGAAGGAAAAAAAAACTTAAAAATTTAAGCCCAGCATAGCCCTATGGTGCCTGGGAGACTGAGCATTGCCTGAGCCAATCAGTGTTCATAACTACAGTACGTGACTGGCCATGCTTCATTTTATTGGTTGGTTGGACTTTATATTTGTATTTTTAGTTCTTTATTTAATCTTTACCCTTTAGAAGTTTATGTGATAAAAACTGGAGAAGTGACTCAGTAGTCATGAGGACTGGCACTGCCATAACAAGTTAGGTGACCCTGAAAAAGCCTGTAACCCCAGCTCCAAGTGGAACTGAGGCAAGAAGGTGGCTGCAGCTAGCTGACTCCCAGCCTAGCCAAGGAAATGTGAGCCCTAGGCTCAGGGAGAGACCCTGCCTCAAAGAAATAAATGGAGAGCGATAGAAAAGGATGCTTAATACCCTCCACCAATGCACATAGGTACACACACGTGCACACACACTCATACTGACAAATACATGTGTACAAATAAATTAATAAAAAAGCAAACAAAAATAAAGACAGTCATTTATAAAAAAGAAGTTTAAACAATATAAGATAAGAAATGAATCAAGTGTGCTAGAAGCCGAGGCAGGAATCATCATCAGTTCAAGGACAGAGTGGCTCACAAAACTAAATGGAAGAAACAAAGACAGGAGGGACAATGACAGAAGGGAGGAAGAGAGGCGGAAAGGGAAGGAAAGAAGGAATAATAGGAGTAGAGGCTTTGATTTTGTTTGCTATGACTTTTCTTTTATTTGCATATATTTAAGGCCAAGATTGCTCTCAATTATCTTTTCTTTCTATTGAGATATAATTCATATACTACAAGATTTACTCTTTGTTGGGTCCATGGGGGTCACGCAAAGAAGAGGACAGACCACTGAAATCTAGTAAACCAGAAGCAAACTTTATTCCAGGAAAAAAATGTAAAAATTAAAAATATAAATCTCCATGGGGCACAAAAAGCTTATCAGCTCGCTGAGACCACAACCAGAGATGGACTCGTAAGGTTGTGCCAAAGGACAATTTCTGAACTCGCCCTTTTTATAGCAAGAAGCAACAAGCATTAGGCATGAACAAAGGAATTTTTATAATCTCAAGGTAAGACTCAAATACAAATTGCCTTTTTTTAAACAATTTCCGTTAACAGAGTTCATCAGTTAGACTAGTGTTTGTATTTAGTCCATTGTTTTTCCCTGGCTGTCCCTGATAGTGTTTACCAAAGCTCTGCACTTCCCCTGATACCCCCAGTTTCGCAGAGCAGAGAAGGGTATGCGACAATGCAAAACCAAAAGTCACGTACATCCCTACCCTCTAAAGATTAACTCAGTTCACCTTCGTTGTTGATCACAGGTGGCCAGGGTGTTATCTTAGGGCTAACTTTCAGTTTGCAGAGCTGCCCCTTAGTTTGCAGAGGGCCACTTTGGCCTTACAGGTAGAGCTACTGGTTGTAAAACAAAGTAACCCACTGTTAATAGTTAGTCCTTAAGCTGCTTAGAAAGCTCCAGACAGTCTGTTCTTATTCTCTTAAGCTTACAACTTTATATTTCTTTATTTCTACATTATTTTAAATTTTTTTTTTTTTTTGGTTTTTCAAGACAGGGTTTCTCTGTAGCTTTGGAGCCTGTCCTGGAACTAGCTCTTGTAGACCAGGCTGGCCTGGAACTCACAGAGATCAGCCTGCCTCTGCCTCCGAATGCTGGGAGATTAAGGGCGCGCACCACCATCACCTGGCATTTTTGTATTCTTATTTTCGGACTCTTCACCTTCTGAAGTAAGCAGTTCAGGGCTGCGGCTCAGTGAGGCACTTGCCTCACGTGTATGAAGCCCTAGGGTCAATCCCAGCATTGCTGCCCACAAGAGGGGGTGCAGTTCAGTGGACCTCCACCCCCCTGCACAATTATGTAATCAACACTTCTACCTAATTCCAAACTATTTTTTGGTACCCTCCAAACCCTTTAGCAAGCTGGTAAGATGGCTCAGCTCATAAAGGCACGTACCACCAAGCCTGGTGATCCAAATTTGATCCCTAGGTCTCTCACGATGGAAGGAGAGAGTAGACTCTCATAAGCTGCCTTCTGACCTCCACATGTGCACCGTGGCACATGTGCCTTGTGCCCACCACCAGTCACGTGTTACCCCTTTCCCAGTCTCTGGGAAACAAATCCGTTTCTGCCTCTTTGGCTTTGCTGTTCTGGTCACCTGATGTAAGCGGGATCATACTATTTGTAGTCTTTGGTGTCTAGTTTCTTTAAATTATGTTTTCAAACTTTCGAAATTCGGATTGATACTTTGTCCTTTTTTTTTTTTTTTTTTTTTTTTTTAGTCGAATATTTTCCCCATTCTGTGGCTGACCCACATTTTTTGCCCATACATCAGTTGAGTAGTATCTACTTTGAGGCTGTTAGGAATGATGCTGTTCTGGGAATTTGCATGTAAGTTTTCCTGTGAACTCTTCTGGCTCTCCTGGGATGGGTTCGCTGGTTCTGTGGTAACTGTGTTCAGCTTTCTCAGCTGCTCCAATAGGGCAGCCCCATTCACATTCTTGTTGGCAGTATGTGAGCATTCCAGCTTCCTGTATCTTTACTGACAGTTGTCTGACACGGCTAGTGGGTGTGACGGACATCTCTAGGTACCACTGCTCGTCCTTGGTCCAGCATCTCCCTGTTGCATCCCCCTAGTCACAGTACTGTGACTGCTGCAGTTGTCTGCTAGTGGCCTGCTTCTTGGTTTTTCTTAGCCTCGACGCCATTCTCTAAGCAGCTACCATAGCTTAAAACAACCCACAAATCTGATTGTTGCTTCTTCATTAGGAGAGTGTGCACAGGCTGGGCATGGTAGCCCATGTCCATAATCCCAGCACTTCTCTTGACTCTGATTCTAAATAGCTTTTCCTAAGGCGGCCTCCAGCTCTTGTTTCTTCCTTCCTTCCTCCCTTCCTTTTTTCTTTCTTTCTTTCCTTCTTTCTTTCTTTCTTTCCTTCCTTCCTTCCTTCCTTCCTTCCTTCCTTCCTTCCTTCCTTCTTTCTTTCTTTCTTTCTTTCTTTCTTTCTTTCTTTCTTTCTTTTTTCTTTCCTCTAGCTCTTGTTTCTTTGTTCCTTCCTTTCTTTATTCCTTCCTTCCTTTCTTTTTTAAGATTTTTAAAAAGATTATTATGTATACAGTGTTCTGTCTATCTCTATGCTTGCAGGCCAGAAGAGGGCGCCAGATCTCATTACAGATGGCTGTGAGCTACCATGTGGTTGCTGGGAATTGAACTCAGGACCTCTGGAAGAGCAGTCAGTGCTCTTAACCGCTGAGCCATCTCTCCAGCCCCTACCTCTAATTCTTTGCTCTGGTTCCCTCTGAAAGGCCAGAAAAGATTTCATTTCTGTACTGGGCCCTTTTGGGACCTTGAACTATACCCCAGCCCCAGGTTAAGCTGAAGGCTGCAGAAGAGCTGAAGGCTACCCCAAGCCCCAGGATAAGGCCGTAGGCCCCCTCTTTAGGGGAACTATTAGCTAATGGAGAAACCTAAGTTACATGAAATTGCTGACTGCAGCCCATTCCCCCACCCAACTTCCCCTATCAGCTGGGTGATATCAGCTGGGCAATATTTAAGCAGCCCCTGTGGTCACGTCTGGAGGATGTAACCAGGGGGGGCTGTTGCTATCCCCCTTAGATACTAATAGCCTTTCAAAAACTAACATCTTTAGCCAATTGTGATATAGGATAAGTAATTTTGTATTTTGAGACTGTAACTTTGTGACTGATTGCGGTTTTTGTCTTTATAAACCCCTTACAGTAGTAGACAGGGTCCTTCTCCCTCCATCTGCTGTGTCAGACTGTGAGGCAGAGGACCCGTGCTAGCCCGAATTTAATAAACAAAACCTTGATTTTGCATGCGGAAGTATGGCTCTGTGGTGATCTTCTTGGGGAGTCCTAGGACTCAGGCACAGCACCCCTCCCCCAAGCATTTATACAGTGTTGAGGCCACTTAGCATCCTTGATTATAATTCCTCTTGGCCTGCTTGATGCTCCCCTCTCTCAGTCTTGACTTCATAGCCAGGGCGTCTCTGCCAGAGCTAGGGATAGAAGCCCATTTGGTTCAGTGTGTCTAGGACAGCAAGGGGAATTGCTGTTATTAATCATTTAGGTATGATAATGATTTCACATACTTTCCTCCAAAGTATGTGAAATCCTCCAAGTTTCTGTCTTATGTTGTAGGCAAGGTGGTACTTGTCTGTAATGCTGGTGTTCTGGAGGCAGAGGCAGGAGGATCACTACTAATTCTAGGACAGCCTGGTCTACATAACGAGCTCCAGGCCAGTCAGGCTTTGCTGTGACATCATCTTGTCTTCCCCAAAGCAAACTCAAGTAGACAGTAAGACTGAAGAGCCCCCACCACCCTAGATGTTCAGTTTGATCCAAGTGGCTTGCATGGGGCAGAGTGAATGCGGGGCCATCACAGACCAGGCCACCAAGGGCCTGTGCACTAGCAGGAAGTCTGGACTTCATTCTAAGGACTTGGGTGCTGTGAAGCAGCTTCAGCTTTGCAACCATTGCTCTGGCTACTGTGTTTGAATGGCTCAGAAGGAAGGAATACAGGAAGCAGGGAGGCCAGCTGGGAGGCGAGAAACGTCAATAGTCCCAACAGCAGCATGGCAGCGGGGATAGTGAGGGAGTGAGTGGGGTCTATTAGGAAGGGAATATGGTCAGCCTGGTCTACAGAGCTAGTTCCAGGACACCAGGACAGGCTCCAAAACTACAGAGAAACCCTGTCTAGAAAAAACAAAAAAAGGGGGGGGGGGATCTGGTGAGAAGGGAGAGTCAAGACTGCTTCCCATGCGTGGGTACCACCATTCCCTAAGATGGATAAGAGAAGAAGGTGGCAATCTCTCCCCTGAAATCCACTGTTCTTATTTTAATTCTTTCCCCAACTCTATCAGGCTTAAGATTGGTTACAGCAAAACAAACAAACAAACAAAACTCTACCACCACCGCCACCCCCCCCCACATTTGCAGGACCCAATGATGCAAATGAGACTTGTTCAGAATTAAGACTTTCAGGCAGAGGCAGGAGAGAATCTCAAGTTTGAGGTTGACTTGGACTAAATGGTGAGATACTACAACAAAACAAAAACAAAACAAAAACAAAAAAAAAAACAGAAAATCATTAAGAAAAGAATTAAGACTTCTAAGACAGTGAACCGGGCAGTGGTGGGACACGCCTTTAATTCCAGCACTTTGGAGGCAGAGGAAGGCAGACCTCTGAGTTTGAGGCCAGCCTGGTCTACAGAGTGAGTTCCAGGACAGCTAGGGCTACCCAAAGAAACCCTGTCTTGAAAGTACAACAACAAAAAAGACTTCCAAGATAGTAAAAGAATTATGTTAGAGCAAGTCCAGTGCCTTCTGAGCCCCGTGCCTGCCGTGCTGCAGAGGCTGACCGGCTGTGGAGCTGGTCCCAATTAGGCCATTGTAGCTTCTTTGTTTAGAAAAGGCAGGAGGGGCGGCTGGGTGTGAGCCAGGGCTCTCTGCTCGCAGCTCCAGGCAGCAAGAGTACAGCATGTTCCTCCTGCCACCCCCCAGGACTCAAGAGGGACCCAGCACTCTGGGACAAATAGCTTACTTTTAAGTAAATCTTTACAATGTTTTCCAAGCTTGCTCCGCTTTTCATCTTAGCTGGAGCAAAATGGAGAGGCAGAAAGTAGCAGGCAGGCTTTTCGTGGTTTGTTTGTCTCCCCGAAGAGATTTCCTGGTTTCTCCAAAAATGGGTCTTGCTACAAGCTTCTCAGTGTGAGTCACAGGCAAGCTAGCCAAACAGTGGAGCTGTCCTGTAAGGGCACAGAAAGAAGTTTGCCATACAGACTTCAGGCCCAGGATGCAGCCCTCTCCTGGATCCCAAAGGGAAACCAGAATGGCTGGCTTGAGAGGTTGCCAGCCCAGCCATAGGCAACACCTCACCTTGAAACTTCTCACTAGCCTTAGAACGCAGAAGCTCCGTGGAAGGACGAAGGCCCAGGAGAGCAATCTCCCCCATGTGCCTTCTCTACTGGTGTTTTTGGCAGAATTGCTCCTCCAAGCCAGGTCGCCTCCCCTACTCAATACTCCCTGACGAGAAATCCTGGCTCTTCAAGACTCAAGCAGTCAAGGGTCCCAAGCCCCCTTGGCCCAATGTGCCAACAGATCCCATGTTTTAAGAGTCCTGCTGCCGGGTAGTGATGGGGCACACCTTTAATCCCAGCACTTGGGAGGCAGAGGCAGGCAGATCTCTGTGAGTCTGAGGCCAGCTTGGTCTGCAAGAGCTAGTTCCAGGCCAGGCTCCAAAGCTACTGAGAAAAAAAAAAAAAAAAAAAAGAGCCCTGCCACCCAAACTTGCACCTCACTCCTGGTCTCTCCTAGGCTGTGTCTGCTCCCATCACTCACAAAGGCAGAGCAGGCAGAAATGCATGATCTTGACCATGTGACTAATGAAGACTCCCCCCCCCCAGATCCCAGAACAATATATGCCAGGAGGTTATCTAGAAGGTAAAAGCGAGCTGACTTTATGTTTTCACCAACTCCAATTCTTGTTTCTTGAGACAGGGTCGTTTTGTGTAGTCCAGGCTAGCCTCAGACTTGTGATTCTCCTGCCTCTTAAGTACTAAGATCACAAGCTGTGCTATCAAACCTACAGGCTTTAGTTTTCAGATTTATGTTTACTTTTTATTTTTGGATTTTTCAAGACAGGGTTTCTCAGTGTAATCTTGGATGTCCTGAAACTCACTCTGTAGACCAGGCTGGCCTTGAAATCAGAGATCTGCCTTCTACTGCCTTCCAAATGCTGCTGCCACTGCCGGGACCATCACCACCTAACTATTTATTATTTTTATTATTTATTTATTTATTGTTTTTCGAGACAGGGTTTCTCTGCGCAGCTTTGGAGCCTGTTCTGGAACTCGCACTGTGGACCAGGCTGGCCTTGAACTTGCAGAGATCCACCTACCTCTGCCTCCTAAATTCTGGGATTAAAGGTGTGAGTCACCACTGCCCGTTTTAATATCTTTAATAGTGTGTGTGTGTGTGTGTGTGTGTGTGTGTGTGTGTGTACACATGAGTTTAGGTGCCTTTAAATGTAAATACCCTGGACCTGGTGATACAGACAGTTATGAACTGGCTGCCTGATGTGAGAATTGGAAACTGAACTCTTAACCACTAAGTCATCTCTCTAACCCTGGAACCTTATTTTTTTTTTCTATGAATTAAGTTATTCAATGTTAATTTTTTGTTTTGGCAAATAACCCAACTCTTTGTTGCCTGTCCCAGATCATAAAAGTGCTTCCACTATTAAACATCTGTTGGAAAAGAGACAGTGAAATTGTCCCTTTGTATCATATTCCAAAGTACCTCCCTGAACGGCAGGTCCAAATCCCCTCCTTGCCAGTCAGAGCCCTCCAGGAGGAAAAGGGTGGGAATAGCCCTGCCATGGTGGAGAGGCCTACGGCCTCCAAGCGAGGGCAGAGCAGAGCTGGGGGACTGTAGATACCAGGAATAAGGGCAGGCAGGCCCTGAGAGAGGGCCCTGGCCAGCAGCTGGGTGAGGAGAGGCCTGGGCATCTACATCTGATCCCGAGGGTTCTGGGGAACTACCAACACGTTTAGGCAAAGAGGTGACCTGATAGGTGTGTACCCAGAAAGGCCTAGAGTGGCTGCAGTGCCCTGAAGGAAGTTGTTAAAGCCGGGGATAAGGCTGTCACCCTAACCCTTTGAGAGGAGGTATGGCCGGGACCAAGAGAAGTGTTAAGGGATGGGGCAGGGGAACACATGGCTCTGGAATGAGGTCGGATGATCATGAAACACTGATGATAGTCGTCCCGTGGAGGAAGAGGCACCTTGAGGGAGGCTGAAAATGACCTGCTAGAGCAGAAGAGAAGCGTGGGTGGAGACCAAGGGAAGGATGCAGGCTACAGTGAGGGTCTGGTCCCTGGCCAAATGCTCCCTAAGCAATTAAGCAAGACAAGAAATAAAAGACAAAAATGTTGGATGAGCCAGTAGGCAGAGGTGCTCGCCATGTGACTCTGGCAACTGGATTCCATCTCAGAGCCCGTGCAAAGGAGGGAGGGGAAACCTCTCCCCTGAGAGTTGTATCCGACCTCTACATGTGTGCCTTGGCACATGCGCCTACACACATCATTCGTATGTGTGCACACTGATAATAGTAGTCAAATAAATAAAATGTACAAGATGGAAACCTGCTTTGGCAGCAAGAGAGGGAGAAGCAATCTGGATGGAACGAACTTCTGGGGTGTGCTGAGTGTGAGGCAGGGTTGTGTTGGTCGAGGAACGGTCTGAGGTGAAAATGTGGGACTTTGGGGAGAAGTAGAGGTGGGGGTGGATCTTGGATAGTAACGTGGGTTGGAAATAGGAATCTGATTTGCAGGGGAAATGTGAGCATGTAGAAAGAGGTGGGCCAGGAAAGAAAGAATCCAGGGTTAAGGAGCGGTGGGGATCTTAGCCTGGGCCTCAGGAGAGAAAGGAAGGGAAGGAGGGGGGCAAAAGGGAAGTTTGTAGGTGTGGCCCAGGACATTAGAAAATCCTAGACAGGTGGTGGTGGTGCAGGTCTTTAATCCCAGCCCTCTGGAGACAGAGGCAGGTGGATCATTGAGTTCTAGGACAGCCGGGACTACACAGAGAAACCCTGTCTTGAAAAACAAAATGAAAATCCTACCACTGGCTTCTAGATCCTTTCTAGAAAGTAGAGGAGATTCTCTGCAGAGGAGAGAGGATTCCCGCCCCTCTGGGGAGCTGCAAGAGACTCCATACGGAACCTGGACCAGAAGTGACCTGTGGGTGCCTCACTGGAACCTTAGTGGGTGAAGTGGACATCAGGATGGGCCATATACATCCAACAGAATATTATTCTGTCATGAAAGGGACACTTATGAGATGTCCCCATTTCCTAGGTGGTGTCCTCCATTTAGCAGAACTTAAATGTCCTTCTTTTCATTTGGTTCTTACAGACAGGGTCTTACTTTGTAACCCTGGCTGACTCGGAACTTGCTGTGTAGACCAAGCTGGCCTTGAACTTACATGGATTTCCCGCCGCCCACACCCCCGTTCCCCCAGTGTTGCTATTACGGCTGTGTGCCTGGCTTCTAAGTGTCATTCTAGTCTGTGTATCCTCCTCAGCAACTAGCGTGTTGGTGATACACTGCGTGAGAATTTAGGATTGAGAAAAAGAAGCCTTCTTTGGAAAGATGACATTTATAGAGTAGTGGCCCAAAGAAAGCCGCTAACGGGGGACAGAGCTGGGACTGAGAGTTTTAGCCTGAAGCTGACAAGCCTCCAGTTTGGAAAGCAGACTTGGTCTCCTTCCAGCTGCTCGGTCCTTTGGGACAAAATGGGGAAAATGGAGAATAAAATGGCCGTCCCTCCTCCCCATCTCCCACTTCTGCCCCAGTGGGACAGGCTTCCTTGTTTATTGCATTCCTTTGAGGAACATCAGTGGTGGGCATTCTCCGGGGACTGGCCTGGCTGGCCCATCTGCCTCTTGGCTTCCACCTCTTTCCTCTGCCTGAGATGTCTTCAAGGTTTCAGGAGATGGAGAAAGGGAAGCCACAGATGCTAGAGGATTTCTCCCTGTGGAGTCCAGAAAGTCTAACACATGATGTGTTCTATACTCCCATCTGACATTGGGCTAGCCTGATCTGAACTGAGATCTAGGAGTCCAGCAGAGGGAACAGAATGGTCTCTTATCCCCTGGCTCCTCAGTGAACCTCTCTTGGGCCTGGGATTCTCTGGAGAGAGTGTGAATAGCTCTCTAAGGTGGAGTGGGGTTGCATGCATCCGTTCTCCCCTGGCTCCTATGCCATATGTCCTCCAGTCTTACCCTTGGCTCAGATTGCCCTGGGCACATATCTGCCCTACAAGCAGGTCACCTCTACTGGGCCTAATGGGTACCAGAGTGAGGCATGGGGATTGTGGCTCTGAGCCAGGACTGACGATGCACACTGTGTTCCCAGTATTTGGAAGGCTAAAGAAGGAGGATTTTGAATGTGAGGTTAGCCGGGGCTACATCTCAAGGCTCTGGACGAGGCTGAGAGGGCAATGAGCAAGTTCCTCGGATCTGCAGCCTCTCTAGGCACAGAGGCCATAGTTTTTGATATTCATTGACTTGAATTCAGGTTCTGGGTTTTTTTTTAAATATTTATTTCAGTTTGTTTATTCGTATTAGTTCTTTAAAAATGTCATTCAGTGAGTTTGACCATATTCAAGACTTCCCTAACTCCTGTTCACACCCTTTCCTTCCCACCCAACTCTGTGTTCTCTTTTTCTCCACCCTTCAACTGGAAAAAATTCATGCTGAAGATTTTACTTATTTTATTTTATGTGTAAGTGTGAGTAGCTGCATGGATGTCTGTGCACCGTGTGCGTGCCTGGTCTCCAAGGAGGCCAGAAGAGGGTGTCAGATCCCCTGGAACTAAGGTTACGGATGGTTGTGAGCCTCTGTGTGGGTGCTGGGAACTGAACCCCATTCCTTTGCAAAAGCAATCACTTAATTCCTTGGCCATCTCTCCAGCTCCCACACCTTTAAAAAATCTTTTACGACATTTTATTCGTGTTGTCTGTGTGAACAGGACATATGTGCTACACACTCTCTTTCTACCATGTGGCTCATAAAAATCAATCTCAGGCCACCAGGGTTGATGGCGGGTACCTTTATCTGCAGAGCTGTCTTGCTGGCTTCAGTTTTTGTTGCTGTTTGCTTGCTGTTTTCCCAAACAGGATTTCTCTGTGTGCTGCTGTCTGGCCCACAAACTCTCTTGGCTTTCATCATCCCACACTAATATTTGGCTTCAATTAGTGGACATCATCCTCTCAACAATTCATTTGCTGAACCACCATTAGGCATCTCATCTGTGCTGGAATAGATGCAGCGTGCTAGGCGGCCAGGGACTAATGATACTTGGTGGCCCTGATCCACTGGGCAGACAGAGAGACTGTGGAAGGGGCTAAGACAAGGGAGAGAGGAAAGGGATCTGTGGGGCAGCGGTCCAGGGGAAGCCCTGGGCAGGGGTGACTTGGTCTAGGCTTGTACTGACTCTGGGTAATGGAGAGACTGAGACCCAGTGAAGGCTGGCTGGGAAGTGCCTGTGCCGAGAGACAAAGTTGTAGGAAGGGCTGGGAAGGAGCAAAAGGTGAGGCCCACAGTGGGATGTGCCCTGGATCCACTTACCACTTCTTCAGGAGTCAGCCCCGCGTCCCTGCCAGCGTGGAGCCTCGCCATTGTGTTCATCCCTTCTAAATCTCTGCCCACGTGTCACCACCTTGGGGGACTTCCTCAGGCTTCCTTTGGTCAGGACCGTGCTGTCCCACCAGCCTCATCTTCAGTTCTCTGGCTGACCCATTCACATTTCTTTTAGGGCTCCTCTTGCAAGTCTGGTTTCCTCATTTCCACTCACCTCAGTTTTAGCACTAACATTAAGGATAGGACTTTTGAGTACAAGTGTCTCCTGGAGAAACAGTGGGAAACGAACACAGGAACGTGACAGACTAAGGCAGCCTGCGTGCGGTCCTTGGGCTGTGGTTTCATTCCCAATAGCAGGGAATTTGAAACACTTGGTTTCCCTCTCTGATGATGCCTGCTCCCTCCCCCTTTCCTCCTGCATGGCTCCTCCTTGCATCTCAATATGAAACCCAGATGAGGGTCGGGTGTCTGTCTTAGTTTCTATTGCTGTGATGAAAACACCATGACCAAAGAACAAGCTGGGGAGGAAAGGGTTTATTTGACTTACACTTCAGCATTGCTGTTCATCACTGAAGGAGTCAGGACAGGAACTTAAACAGGACAGGGTCCTAGAGGCAAAAGCTGATGCAGAGACCATGGATGGGTGCTACTTACTGGCTTGCTTCCCATGTCTTGCTCAGCCCACCTTCTTATAGAACCCAGGACCAACAGCCCAGGATGGCATCACCCACCATGGGCTGGGCTCTCCCTCATTGATAACTAAATGAGAAAATGCCTTACAGTCAGATCTCATAGAGACATTTCCTCAACTGAGGCTCCTTCCTCTCTGATAACTCTAGCTTGTGTCAAGTTGACACAAAACCACCAACTACAGCATCCCTCCCAGAGCCTCTGAGGGTCACAATTGTGCAACATCGCAACTCTGCAGAGATTTGTGTCTCATTTACCTCCATCCACAGAGCGGAGGGAACTGTTGCTCAAGTGGACTGACCACGGCAGTACCCTGGGATTTCAGAAGGGTCACAGCTTTTCTCAGCTGTGTCTGCCCCGGGCAGGTGGAAGTTTGATCCGGACTGGTGATAAAAACTCAGAGATAAAGCTTTTACCTACTATATGTAGGTCCCTGGGTTCCATTCCCAGAACCTTAAAAAAGATGGAGAATACAGTCTCCTTACCACCCATACCACATCCAGCCTCTCAACTCAAAGAAGTCAGGCTTCCCTGGGTCCAACATGACCCTTCTGAGGCCCTGAGCATTTGAGAAGCTGTGTTCAATGGCCAGATGCCTTAGGAATGAGGGAGCCAACCCTTCCAGTGTTTGTATGTGTCTCCCATCCAGGTGCTGAGGATGGGAACGGGGCTGGCAGGCATCAGCTAATCTCTGGTGTGGAAGGGTCATGTGAGGGAGGTCTGTCTGACCCCTCCATTTCTGACAGCCTCAAGGTCTCTCTGAGGGTGGTCCACTGGGCTGTCATCACCAACAAGTAGTCAAGGAGATTTTAGGCTCGGCAAGGCCCTTGCTGGGTATCTCGTCCCCCTTCCTGCCTTGGTCAGAACTGAGAGCTCAGAAAGTTCGGGAGGGCTGGGGGTGTAGTTCAGTTGGTAGAGTGCTTGCCTGGTATGCACCAGATCCTGGATTTGATCCACGGCACGCCATGAACCAGATGTGGCAAAGCACCCCAGCAGTCCCAGAACTCAGGAGGTAGAGGCAGGGGATCAGAAGTTCAAGGTCATCCTCAGCCTCACTGTGGGTTGGGATCAGTCTGGTCTGAGACACTGTGAGAAAGCCTGTAAGGAGGCAGCTCTGTGGTCCCACATCGGATGATGGCAAAGCCTTCAGGTTAATGTGAGGAATTCTGTTTGAGGCCCTAATTCTTACAGGGTTTGCTGTACAGTTGGGGTACGATGGGTATGGGAGAGGCTTCCCCAAGCAGCCTGATCTCCTACCAGCTTCTTACCCTGCAGGTAGGCTCCTGGCATCTGAGATGTAGTCATTTCTTTTTCCATGGAAAAATTCAAATTGTAATACCCTAGGCCATTGGATAGATGCCCAATTCTCCCTACTCTGTAAATTCTAAATACAAAGTAAAGGGGACAAAGGGGCTCAAGTAGGACAAGGATCAGAACCTCACGATGTCATCATGGCTTCAGTGAGCACTTTCCTTTTTTCTTCATTTGAGACAGGGTCTCTCTATGTATGTAGCTCTGGCTGCCCTGGAACTCACTCTGTAGACTAGGCTGGGCTCGGACTCACAGAGCTCCGCCTGCCTTTGCCTCCAGAGTGCTGGGGTTAAAGATGTGTGCTACCACTGCCTGGCTCCAGTGAGCTCTTTTCCTAGGGCTCTCAGAGCAGTCACACAGTGTCCCATTCCAGCCCTTCTTGGCAGGGGAGCTTGGTCTCCCTGCACACAGCTAGGTGCGGAACCTCGGGGACACACAATTATGTAGAGGCATAGCTGGGGGTTTGCACACAGACCAGCTGAATGCAGAACCAATGGGCTTTCTCCATACCTCTAAAGACAGAACATCTCTAGAACAATCTGAAGTTTTTCTGACAGTGCTGAAGGGAGCCAGAGGCTTCCTAGGACAGCAGCAGTACTTGACAGGTCTGTGTAAGGGGCTGTCTCAGAGCAGGCAGGGCCATTTCCCACAGACCACCAAGGAATTGCTGTGTGCCCGGAATGCTACAGTCCCCAGATGGCAGGAGAATCTGGAACCTTTATTGTCACTCCGGATAGAATGAGGCAGGAGCTGGAGTGGGTTCACCCCTTCCATCCCCACTAGTCCTGGCTGGGCTGTCTGTTCTGCCCTTCATGCCAGCCTGAGAAGGGGCTGTTCTCCCAGGGGACTGGTGTCCAACTCCTCTGCCCTCCCTTCTGCAAACAGGTGACACTGACAGTGTTGGGGGCATCTGGGGGGGGCAGGGCAGGGTAGCTTCCTAGGAAAAGCAAGGGATCGAGATCTTGGGTTCTGAGAAAATGTGTAGGATCAGGATGGTTAGGTGGTGAGGGGTGTGTATTCTGGAAGCAGGACCAGGAGACATCACCACCTGCTTCTCTTGCTTTCCTGGTGAAAAACTAGCCTTGGTCCTGGAGGAAGCAGGGCCAAAGGCAAGAGGAGGCCTACCAGGCTGTACATTCCCACACACTGAGGCTGCCCACACCGTGCATGGCACCCCAAGACCACCAAGGTCAACATTAACATTACTGAGGCCTGGAAAGACTGTCCAACGAAGACAGTATGGGGGACCCAGAGTCACTGCCCCAGTCTGGAGCTCAGGCTGGGGCAATCTGGTTGCCTCTGGGGCAATCTGGTTGCCTCCAGTTGGAAAGCTTTCTGGGGCCCCTCAGATTCTAGGAATGCAGTAAGAGTGGCTGGCATTGACCCTCTGAGTCAGGGTCACCTCAGATGTGCTTTGAGGAAGAAACGAATGCATCTGGACTAGAGACAGTGGATCACAGCTGAGGAGGATGGCCATTATAGGCGTCCCTGCCTCCAGAGAGGGTCAGAAGCAAAGACCATTCCCTTCCAGCCTTCCTATAAGCAACTCTTCAAACTAGCTCCTCACTCCTTATAGCTGTCTAGGGTCCAGGAGACTCCAGGGGGAGTCTTCACCTGCTCAACATCAGGTGAGGAAAGAGATGGCTGGGATAGGCTTAGCCTGAGTTAATACAGAGCCCTTGGCTCTTACCTTCAGTGAGCTCTTATGTCTATGGGACTTTCAAATAGACAAACCAGTCCTCTCCTCTCCTCCCTTCCCCTCCCCTTCTCTCCCCTCTTCTCTTTGCTCCTGTTGGCACTGGAAATGAATTGGAGGCAGTGGTATCACATCTGAGGATCTCTCTCCCCTCCCCTCCTGCCTCTCCCCTCCCTTCTCGTTTCTTCTCTGTTGGCCCTTGAAAATATTGACTTTTCTGTCACAGGAAGTAGCATCAAGAGGGTCTGGTCTGGTGATAGGACAGTGCTGTGTTTTGTTCACTGAAGTCCCCAGGGCTTTTAGCAAACAGGACACCATCACATGACCATAGGCCTGGAGGAAACAGGTGAGTAGTTGCCTCTCACCTCTGACCCCAGGAGAGGTCCTGTCATGTGTCACAGGCCACCGGAGGTTCCCGCGGTCATCCTTCCCATAGCATAGTCTCCGCGTGACTCTGGACTCCAGACTCATCCCGCTGGGCTTCCTGTAACCTTTAAGCTTTTCCCTGAGGGAACAATCCTACTCCCTAGATCTCTCATCTGAAGGCTGCTGGACCTTAGTCCTCGAGGTCGTTGTTACATTTAACCTAAACTCCTTTTGCTCTAAATGATGAAAGGTCAGGTAAGGTCTAGAGATAGCCAACGCCGGCAAAAATAACCCGTGGAGTCCATCAGGATACACAGCACCAGTCCTAAAAACAAAGCAAGCAGGCAGCCCAGACTCCCTCTCAGATAAGCATAGAGGAGGAGGCTTGGCGATGTGCAGGGAGCTGGACTCTGCAAAAAAATCCCAGGCCTGGGAGCAGTCTGTGCTCCTTCTCCTTTTAAGGCAAGGTCTGAGCTGCTAGGGCTGCACTTGCTCCGACACGCCACAGCCCCATTCATTCCTGGCTATTTGGAGGAAAGCAGTGATTAATCAATGTTTCCCCACCCCCACCCTCTGCCTGTTTTACATTTGGTTCTTTTTAAAGTGTTGGCACACCTCTTGTTAGATCCTAGTCAACCTAGACCCCAGCTCGGAGGTATAACTGGAGGACTGGCAGCTGGTGCCGGATAAGGTCAAAGGGGAGAGGTCGGGGTGTGAGGTCTGGGAAGAAAAAAGATTAAAAATGTAGAGATAAAGTTTTGGTTGGGAGTTCTGAGTCGGAGCCTGGGACTGTAGGGGTGGGAGGTGGGGGTGATGGGTGAGGCTCTGTGGGTGATGTGGCACAGGCAGGGCCAGAAGCCTTGATCCCAATGGGAAAAGCCAGATGCTATTGCAGTGACCAGATGGCTACAGATGAGGCAGTTAGGAACCCCAGTTTTGCCTAAGCCAGCCCAGTGCAGTTGGTCGTCATCTCTGCGGATCTCAGCCTCCTTCAAGCCAAACCTGAGAGCCAAGCGGTTTGGGCATTCTGGAGGGGTGGCTGGGCAGTGTGCTTTGGATGGGCACATCTGGGGAGCAGAGGAAGGAAGGAAGGTAGCCGGCTCTGTCCCAGGCCAGACCTCCAGAGCTTTGCTCAAGACATGGTCCCACCCAGGGCTCTACATCATTGTCCCTCAATGAGAGGAAGGCATTATGCACCTGGTAAGATAGGAGATGTGAGTCCCAGGCTAATCTGAAGAGGGCTTTACAAAGGTCCCTAGAAGGAAAACTGCCCCAGGTGAACTGACGGACCAAGCCCAGCTTCCTGGGAACCAGAGAGTACAGGGCCTCTCTGCCTCAGTTCCACCAACAGCTCCAGTGACACTCTGTACAGTAGTACCCTCTGGGCTTAAGGTTGAAAGGGGTGCAGTCCAAGGCCTTATCTTCCAGGCCTCAAGCCCTTGCCTGCCTGTTGTGATTGTGGTAGAAGAGCCAAGGAACTCCGGACTGATCCCTAGTATAATGCTTGTGACGTGGGTACGGACTCTTTCTGTAGGATCACCCTCTTCTCTACCCCTCTCGGAAGGGTGGGGTAATGAAGGGCTGCATGGCCAGAGGGTACCAAGGAGTACTGTTCTTCCAAACCCTGCCTTCTCTTCTTCCTGTACCCAGCTGGGCACACCTGAAAGAAAGGAGCCCTTCCCGGTCTCTTCATATTAAAAACAAGAAAGAACAACTGCAGGAAAGGCCCTCACACACATCCCTTAGCAGCCCAGGTGCTCTGGGCTCCTCACCCTAGGTGCTTGTCTACCAGCCTGTCTCATCAGAGGCAATTGGCCACTTCCTCCGCTCTTGGCCAGGAATGAGAAACAAGCACTGTAGAAATGTTGCAAGGCTGCAGAGTGGGTCTTGAGCTTTGGGGGTCAAACGACCCTTTCACAGGGGTCATCTAAGACCATCAGAAAACACAGGTATTATGATTACATTACGATTCATAACAGCAGCAAAATTATAGTTATGAAGTAGCAATGAAACTAACTTTATGTTTGGGGATCACATCAACATGGGGGGATTGGATTAAAGGGCCCCGGCATTAGGAAGGTTGAGAACCACTGCTTGACAGGGAGAGTGAGGGCTCTGTGGAGGTGGTGGGTGCCCTGTGCTGCCTGGAACACTCAAGCCTCTGCCGCCTCTCCAGGGTCAAAAACATCACAGAATCTGCAGTCACAGTGGAGTCTCAGAATCCTGGAGTCCACCGTGCAGGCTTCCCACAGTGGACTCCAGTGTTCTCCACAGAGAGGGACTTGTCCCTGGCAAAGTTAAAAAAAAAAAAAAAGACAGGGTCTCATAATGTAATCCTGGTTAGCCTGGAACTCATTATGTAGTCCAGGCTGGCCTCAAATTCAGATTTGCCTGCCTATGCCTCCCTAGTACTGAAATTCAAGGCATGTGCCACCATGCTTGGCCCTCTCAAAGCTCTTTTTTTTTTTTTTTTTAAAGATTTATTTATTATGCATGCCAGCTGACCAGAAGAGGGCACCAGATCTCATTACAGTTGATTGTGAGCCACCATGTGGTTGCTGGGAATTGAACTCAGGACCTCTGGAAGAACAGTCAGTTCTCTTAACTGCTGAGCCATCTCTCCAGTCCCCCTCAAAGTTCTTACTAAACAATAAAGACAACAAAACTATGAACTGTTAAAGAAGACCCACATGGTGGCTCACTACCATCTATAATGAGATCTGGTGCCCTCTTCTGGGGTGTAGGTACGCATGCAGGCAGAACACTGTACATAATAAATAAATAAATCTTAAAAAAAAAAAAGAAGACACACATTTGATGGAAAAGTCAGCTATTACATCCAGCTAATTCCTTTTTATTTCAAGGATATATATACACACATGTTTATGTATATATGTATGTATAGGCATATATATTCATTCAGTGGGAGAGAGAATAGATTTAGAAATATCCTTGGTTGGTAAAATAAAATGTAGCGACGCTATGTTGATCGTTCCAACTTTTTTTTTTTGCAAATGTATTGGCTTTGACTGAGGGTGTAGCTTGGTGATGAGAGCACTTACCTAGCATGCGAAAGGCCTATGTTTGATCCTTAGCAAAACACACACACACAATTCAGTGTTCAAAGCCCTTGACTCCCCTAGGGAGCAGGGCTGAATTAGAGTGAAGGATAGGAAACACTCATCGTGAATGCAGAATAAATGCACGGGGTGCCCCACACTCAAGGAGTCGTGTGTGTGTGTGTGTGTGTGTGTATGCGCGCACGCGCGTGCGTGCGTGCGTGTGCATGCACACACTTGGTAAGAGAACAACTTTTGGGAACTGGTTTTCTTTACCATGGGACCTGGGGATCAAAAGATTAACTGGCTTGTATGGCAAGTACCTTTGCCTGCTGAGCCAGTTTGCTGGTTTCCTTAATGTATATTATAAAATAAAATTGAGGTTGGAGAAATGGCTCAGAAGATCACTTGGCCAGGCCTGGTGGTGCATACTTTTGTCTCTAGCACTTGGGAAACAGAGGAAGGTGGATCTCTGTGAGTCCAAGGCCAGTCTGGTTTCCATGGCAAGTTCCAGGCCAGCTAAAGCTACATAGTGAGCCCCTGTCTCAACATCCCACCACTCCCCCTCCCCGCCAAAAAAAAAAAAAAAAGGCCACTTGCTGTTCTTGCAAACAACCCAGGTTGAGTTCCCAGCATCTACATATATACTCACAGTCATCTTTGACTCCAATTCTAGGGGGTCCAATGCCCTCTTCTGCCCTCTGAGAGAACTGCAGGCATGTGGTGCAGGCAAACACTCACACATTAAAAAAAAAAAGTAAATATATCTTTTACAAAATATTTTACTGTAATTTATGTGTACAGGCATTTTGCCTGCATGTGTATCTGGGTACCACTTACATGCCTGGTGCCCAGAGGAGGGCATCTGAAGTCACACAGGGTTGTTAGCCTCTGTGTGGTGCTGGGAACTGAACCTAGGTCTTCTGGAAAAGCAATCAGTGTTCTTAATCTCCAAGTCATCTCTCCAAGTCATCTCTCCAGCACAACAAATAAGTCTTAAAAAAAAACAAAATAAACATGAGCAAGTCTATAACAATAAGTATTCAACACTGTAAACGAGACAGTGTTAGCATGCATGGATTTCTCCTTTGCCTCTGTTCACCATGTGTACAGCAGGAAGCTCAAAGTTGTTCACCCATGACAGAAAAGGTCTAAGGAAGCTCTGTGGAGGAGCCGTGTTTTCTTCAGGTGTCCATTCGCACATGGCTCACCCCTGAGACCATGAGTCTGATGAGTCTGAACCCAGTTCGTTTTCTGAGGCCTGAACCCAGTCCTGCCACTACAGAGCTCAGCAGAGGCAGGCTGTCAGTCTTTCCCCCATCCAGTGTCCTTCAGAGACTCAAGGGCACTTCCACAAGCCTCCTTGGCTGGTCCCCCAGCCCTCCCCTCCCCTCCCCTGTAGCCAGCTCTACATGTTTATTTTTCTTTTCTGAATTCTTAGGAAAGCAAGCAAGTGGGGAGGAAGACAGATGCCAAGAACGGAGAGGAAAAGGGCAATGATGCCAGCAGGAAGGCCCTAGGCCCCAGACAGGACTCAGACCTGGGCAAAGAGCCCAAGAAGGGTGTTTTGAAGAAAAGTTTCTCCAGGGACCGAGAGGAGACTGATGGCAAAGGGGCTGAGAAGCCCAAGGAGGAGAAGGCCATCAGGGGCATTGACAAGGGCCGGGTCAAGGCTGCGGTGGACAGGAAGGAGGCTGGGAAGGATGGCAAGGAGGAGAGGACGGCAGCCCCGAAGAAGGAAGAAGACAAGACGGGGAGTGTCAGGAACGCAGGCTTGAACAGAGAGAAAGACAAGAAGAGAGAGGAGGAGCCCAGCAAGAAAGAAGAAGAGAAGACGGCAAAGAGCAGAAGCACAGTCTCCCAAAGGGAGGACGAGAGGCTGAAAAAGCCAAGTGAGAGCACAGACAAGAGAGCAGAGGAAGAGGGTGCGCAAAAAGGAAGTGGGGACAGAGACTCGAGAAAGGAGGAGGAAAAGGCTAAGAAGGACGAGAACCGACCTGAAAAGGATGTCAAGGAAGAGAGCAAGACCAAAGCCTCAGAGAAGCTGGGCCCCAGTGGCCCCAGCAAGCCCTCTGAAGGGCCAGCCAGAGCAGAGGAGGAAGCAGCTCCCAGCATATTTGATGAACCTCTGGAGCGAGTGAAGAACAATGACCCAGAGATGACCGAGGTGAACGTCAACAACTCTGACTGCATCACCAATGAAATCCTGGTCCGCTTCACCGAGGCCTTGGAGTTCAACACCGTGGTCAAGGTGTTTGCCTTGGCCAACACTCGGGCCGATGACCACGTGGCCTTTGCCATTGCCATCATGCTTAAGGCCAATAAGACCATCACCAGCCTCAACCTGGACTCCAACCACATCACTGGCAAAGGCATCCTGGCCATCTTCCGGGCCCTCCTCCAGAACAACACGCTGACAGAGCTGCGTTTTCACAACCAGAGGCACATCTGTGGAGGCAAGACCGAGATGGAGATCGCCAAGCTGCTGAAGGAGAACACCACCCTGCTCAAGCTGGGCTACCATTTTGAGCTGGCTGGGCCCCGGATGACCGTCACCAATCTGCTCAGCCGCAACATGGACAAGCAGCGACAGAAACGGCTGCAAGAGCAAAAGCAGGCTCAGGAAGCCAGCGGAGAGAAAAAAGACCGGCTGCAGGTGCCCAAGGTTGGGGCTCTGGCCAAGGGCTCCCCCAAACCGTCACCCCAGCCATCTCCAAAGTCTGCTCCAAAGAACTCACCTAAGAAAGCAGGTGCTCCGGCAGCCCCGCCTCCCCCTCCCCCTCCCCTGGCCCCACCCCTTATCATGGAGAATCTCAAGAACTCACTGTCACCAGCTACCCAGAGGAAGATGGGAGACAAAGTGCTCCCTGCCCAGGAGAAGAACTCACGTGACCAGCTCCTGGCTGCCATCCGTTCCAGCAACCTTAAGCAGTTGAAGAAGGTAAGTGACGGTGGGCACGGCTGTGGGCCAGGACAGTTCTGGGCTTGTAGGAGAAGGGAGGGTGTAAGGGAACACAAGCTGAGGAGCTCACATCCAGCCACAGGGCCTCAGGTCCCTACACCTCTCTGTGAGACAAGGCCCCTTCCTCTACAGCACTTCTTCCGGCCTCTTCCCACCTCACATTTCCGTCTCTCCACCTGTAATCCAACCTGCATTGCCCTAGGGATGGAGAGATGGCCTCTATATGCAAGGCTGTCACAGGCCTGGCCTGCAAGCTTTTTTTTTTTTCTCCATTTTTTTTTTCAAACAAAAATAATTTTGGGTCTATTTTGTTTACTCTCAGGATCAATCCAAGTCCACGGGCTAGTCTGCCCTAAAGGTCACCCCTTGGGAGAGTCTACTTTAAATGACCAGTGTCTTGGACACATGAATGTCTCGGGATCTCTTGATTCTCACATCCCTGTCTCCTTGGAAGTCCTACTTGAGTGACAGAGTCCAGGGTCATTTGTCTTCCTGACTGGACCGAATGCCCTAATTAGGCTGTCCCTCTATTATCGCTGTGACTAAAGACTAACCATAAAGAAGAACCAGCTGTAACCCTTGCTGTCAACACCTCACTTGCCCACCCCACAGACACACACTGAGGTGTTTGGGCCGTATCCTTTTACAAGGAAGGAAAGTGAGTTGAACTCTAGGGTACCCTGTTGGGCTCCCTGAGCTAACCTGCCTCTGCTTTGCCTTACAGGTGGAGGTGCCCAAACTGCTCCAATAGGACCAGGTAGCTGGGCACCGGTGCCAATGCCATGACTGCCCAGACTCTAGTACCAGGGCTACACCGACCCCCGCCACCCCACCCTGGCTGAGCTGTCGCAGTTGTCCCTGTCCACCGTGGGAGAGTGCGAGGCCTGGGCCACGCTCGAGGGAAGACACCTCGTCTCTTCTCACTTTCCTTTTCTTGTCTCCGAGGCTCTCCAAAAATTGCTTTGAAACCTGGAGCTGAAGTTCCTGGGCAAGAGGAGTTCTTTGAGCACGTCACAGAGAAGATGGTACCGTCATATCCCATGTAGCAGGCATGCTGCCAAAGGCTTCCAACGCAGAGAGGATGTCTCCCAGGGACCACAATCCACCCCAGCCTCACTGCCTCCAGGGCCAGGATTCAGGCCTCTGAGGAGCCCTTGGGGGAAGCTGCCGGGCCAGTGGCTCTCTATGGGGCAATGGTAGACGGATGGAGAGGGCATGGGGGTCCAGTGGCAGAGCAGGAGAACTGAGGAGGCCACCAACCCCTTCATCTGCTGTGCCTGGGCAGCAGGCCTGGTTGGAGGTGCCTGACAGAGAGGAGGCTCCAAATGGAAGTGGAGAGACAGCAGCTGGACGGACATGAAGGGTTGATGCCAAAGCAGACGTTTTCTTCACATCACCTGCTGCTGTATAAATAGCTATATATCTGTTTTTCCATAAGATTTTGATAATATATACAAACCTTTAGCTGCGAGCGGCCATGCCTCACCTCTTTTCATGTGTTAATGGTTCTAACGTCCACTCCAGGTTCCCTAGAAGGCCTCCAAAAGCGCAGGGTCTCTGCCAAACCATTCAAGGTCTTTATGGACACCAACCGTGGAGCCTGTGCTGTATGCTGCAGAAAGGGCGGTATGGGGGAGTGCTTGAACTCCCGAGGAGACAACCTCCTGACCTGGTGTTCCAGGGCTGCTCCTCAGTCTGTCTCTCTGCCTTATATCTATGCCCAGAACTGTTCTCAGGGGTGACAGGGCAGAGAGGCGCACAGGGCCCAGGGATAGCTATATTAGGCACGTTCAGGGACGATCCTTCTGGGACTCTTCATACTGTGGGCTCAGGGCCAGTTCCTCAACTCACAGCAGTTATAGGCCAAGGAAGGCACAGAGAACCAGAGTGACTGAGTGAGGACAACACCTGCACCAGGGTGACTTCAGGCCAGGGTGCTCCAGCTGGAGGCAGAGCCACCGCTGTCCTGGTTAGGGGTGAAGCTCAGTGTTAGCTCCTATGGCTAACACGGAGGCCTCAGGTTCCACCCCCAACACTGCCCTCACAAGTCTCTTTCTGACTCTTACTGACCTGGAGGGAGCTGTGGCGCCATGAAACTGCCACCTTGGCTCTTGGTCACAGACAGGTTCGCTGCCTCCATTATTTTATTTTATTTTATTTTATTTTATTTTATTTTATTTTATTATTTAT
Organism: Alexandromys fortis; assembly: GCF_014885135.2. Lineage (NCBI taxonomy): Eukaryota > Metazoa > Chordata > Mammalia > Rodentia > Cricetidae > Alexandromys > Alexandromys fortis. Next base: position 3,454,816 of record NW_026067940.1, on the reverse strand, counting down.
GTTTAGCTTCAGTAGTGGAGAGCAGAGTGGTTGGAATATGAGCGGGATCCTACCTCCCTACAGAAGCAGAACAGCTGTCCTAGGACTGGCTTAAATAAGAGAGAGTCAACTCCTATCCCAGTGTCCACTCCGACCCCATTCCTCCCCAACCCATCCACTGCTTAAGTAACGGGTATTCCCGGGGAGGAGAGAAACCAGCTGGCTCTCGGCTCTCCAAGGGTGTGATTTGGAGCCAAGCCCACAGGCTCGCACATGATGGGTACAGGGCACCAGCTAGATGCTTAAGGGCGCCTTCAGCTGATCTTACAGCCAAGCCCCTGGAAGCCAATAGCCTCGCTGTTTTTTTTTTTTTCTATATAGACCTGGCTAACCTTGAACTCAGATCTTGCCGCTGTGGCTGTGTGTATTAAAGGCTTGTGCTGAGCCAATCTCTAGCCTTAAAGTGTCCTTCAAGAACCTTTCATCTTTGCAGCGTTTTAAATGAAAACACGATTTAGCCGGTGGGGGTGCGAAGCGGGGCGAGGGGTGGTGATGGAGGAGGGGGTAGTCACGCCTTACCTCCTCCCAGAGACCTCTAGGCTTGGGATGATGTAATCATTTGAGTGCGTTTAAAGCTGATTGTGGGAGCGCAGCGCCACCTCGAGGCAAATTGCGTCCCAGCCTTTCTGCTCTTCAGAGCTACCTAAAGCTTGGACCTAGAGCGGGCCGCGGAGGTCAGGGGAGAAGATCAGAGGGTGGGAAAGGGACATTGGCCCCACACTACACGACTGTCGGTGCAGCGCCGGGGTAGGAGCCAAGTGTGGAGCAGAAGCTTACGCTCAGGATCAGCGGGATTCGCAGAAGCGTTCCTGCCTGCTCCACGTGTTCCGCGGTCCTCCTGCCGCACCCGAACCCGCAGTCACCTAGCCTGCCGCACTAGAACCCTCTGTCTAAAACTGAGGAGGGCCTGAACTAGTATTAGAAAAGAGCTATCCACATCCAGCATCTGCGTTTTAAAATGGAGAGGAAAAAAAGGGGGGGCGGTTCAAAGAAAGCAAATGATCGTTCAAGTTAATGAATCCAGACTTAACTCCAAGTTCCCCTTGAGAATAGCTCCACTGACCTCAGCCTCTCCGAGCAGCTTCCTCTGCGTTGTCTTCCCTGTTCTTCCCCGGGTTCCATTCCATGTTTGCTGCCCCTAAACCGAGAAATCCTTCTCTTGTTCTCACTTGGCTCCACTTTCCCTTGCCAGGAGACGCCAAAGCCTGGGACATGGTCTGTCTGACATCATAAGTGGGCACCGGAGGTTGCGGAGGCTCTCAGGAGCACAAACGGCTCCAGGTCTCGAGGCCAGGCTACCGTTGAGAACTAAGACCTGGACAAGGGTCATTCACTCAAGACCACGCTTTTCTGGAAAACCAAGTTTCCCAGAGCACAGCCCCCACCCCGGACAGCAGATGCTATCCAGCTGGAGGCAGCATGGAAGTCAGGCCCAGGACTAGGGGGTACAACATCCAGTGGGTGGCCTATATTGCCTGAAAGCCTTCTGCCCTTCTGGAACTCCCTTCTCCAGCCCTCCAGCCCCTGGTTCTTTCCTTCATTTTCCCTTCCTTCTCTCTTGGCCACAAGTGTCTGTTTGCCTAGGTGCCTCCCTTCTGCTAACTGCCATGCTTCCCTTTCTTACTAACCTTTTCATGGGCTCCACTGTATTCCCACGCTACCTTTGCCCTACTTTCCCAGCCCCCAAGCCCCTCCCAATCCCTTGGAGCTCTGACACCCCCACCCCAGAAGAATACCCACACCGGAACAGGTTCATGTTTGCCTGGGTTTGTGTGTGTTTCAGCCCAGAGCCTCACATTGGCAGTTATAGGCCAATGTTTTTGTTCAAACAAAACAAAACAAAACACCTCTCCTCTTCAACCAGATCTCCTATACCAGCCCCTAGGCTGTTAAGTGTTTTCTCCTAGTTCAGTAAGACCCCACTTACATCATTAGGGTCTTACAACATTAGTTGGTTGTTGTCTTGTTTTTCGATACAGGATTTCTCTGTGGAGCCCTGGCTATCCTGGAACTCACACTGTAGACCAGGTTGGCCTTGAGCTCAGAGATCTACCTGTCTTTGTCTCCATCACCATGGCCGGCAAGTCCCCTAGTTCTTAAGGGCCACTGTTTGACCCTCCAGCAGCCCTGCTTGTGTTCCTGAGATGTCTGTTGGTTTTCAGGGGTGCTAAGTGATGGAAAGGGGCAGGTACAGCCCCCTCTAGGCTCCCTCAGGCGTGCTGGGGGGATGGAACGCTACCCTCATTGAAAGAGCTCCAGGATGTGACAGAACTCCGCTGACTCCTCCCTCTCCCTACCCTGCAAGGTTTCTCCTTTCTTCTTGGGCTGTGTTCACTGGAGCTAGCCCTTCTCCACCGGCAGCTCTGGCGGCTGTAAACCTGCCTCCCGCCCTATACTACAAAGCAACTTGTCATTGGTCCCAGACTGTTGACTCAAGGACAGTGAATTCTGTTAGGGCCCTTAAACATTAACACCATTTCTCCCCAAATCTTGGGAACCTTATCCTGTACCTCTCACCTTAGCTTCCAGGCAAAGAGGGTCTTCTTGCGTGTTTTGGGTGTTTTTTTTTATTGTTGTTGTTGTTCTTGTTTATTTATTTATTTATTTTTTATTTTTTTTTTTTGGTTTTTCGAGACAGGGTTTCTCTGTAGCTTTGGAGCCTGTCCTGGAACTAGCTCTTGTAGCCCAGGTTGGCCTCGAACTCACAGAGATCCTCCTGCCTCTGCCTCCTGAATGCTGGGATGAAAGGCGTGCGCCACCACTGCCTGGCTAGTCTCCTCAAGTGTGACAGAAGAACTTGTACATGCCAGCTCCATCTCTTTCCCCTACCCTCAAGGAGAAAGTGAATTTGTAGCTGTGGGCCAGTCGCATCAGCTACCCCTTTGTGACAAGGTTCATGTTCAGGGAGAAATTCATGTGCCCCTTGATTTCACCCAGGAAAGGAAAGCTGTGCATTCACTCAGGAGCAGAGCACTGCGCAAGGCAGTCTATGACCCAGGCCTCAAAGCTCCTGCCTTCTAGATTATATAATAAGGGATAATGCCCCCTGGGTATGTGGCTACAGAGGGCCCTGAGGACATGGTGACCACAATGTCCCTACCTAGAACCTGGAGGGGTGCTGGAAGCCAGAAGCCAGAGGCTACAAATTGGGCTAGATTTCCTGAGGGTGGTTGAAAAAAAAAAGGCTGAATTTAGGGAGCTGGGAGGAGGGGACACTGGGTAAGCTGACATTCTCCCTACTTGAATCAAAACTATTAAAACAGGGGCTGGAGAGATGGCTCAGTGGTTAAGAGCACCGCCTGCTCTTCCAAAGGTCCTGAGTTCAATTCCCAGCAACCACATGGTGGCTCACAACCATCTGTAATGAGATCTGTGCCCTCTTCTGGCTTGCAGGCAGAGTACCGAGAATACTGTATACATAATAAATAAATAAGTAAATCTTAAAAAATATTAAAAAAAACCTATTAAAACAGTTTTGGAATGTGTCTTAAGAGCAGAACACTTAACTGTCATGCCTAAGGCCCCCAGTCCCATTCCCAGTATCGCCAAACTTCAAAACTATGGAATTCTCTTTCCTGCATTTGTCACCAGATGTCTTGAGAGTGGAGCATAAAGACTGTGACTTCAAGTGTCAGAACAAAGGAACACTGGCAGACAGTTCTGGATACCCACTGCCACCCTCAGGTCCCTCCTTAGGTAGCCTTCACAACCCTTGTATTTTTGGTTGGGAGCCTAGCCTTTAAAGGTTGAGCCATCTCTCCAGCCCTAGCCTTCACATTCTTATTATACCTTACCCTGGATTCCTGGTATGGGCCTGAAGGACCTGACACCTTAGCACCCAAGAGGATCAAGCAGTTGACAACAGCACCTTACACCAGTCTGTTGGGTGGTCACGTCTCTCCACTTGGCCCCTAGCCCCGGGCCTCTGGTCAGGAAGGACAGAGTCAGCGTTTCAATTCCATTGCCTCATCTTTCTGACAACTATCGCCGCCAAACAGATGAAGGCACTGGGGTTTGGGGACGTTCAGAAGCATGCTCAAGGTCAGAAAGTGGTGAGACCCAAATCTAAGTGTGCTTGGATGGACAGGTGCCTTTGTATAGCTGGTAGTGCCTCGGATGTTCCAGAGGCCTGGCCCCAAAATGCTGGTGAGTACCCTCTTTCTCACGGCCACAAATCCATCTCACTTTGGAAAACAGCCCAGGGATCCTCAGGGGTTCTGCCTGGGATGGGGATGACCCACTGGTGCTACCCTCTCCTGCTGTGAGATGTGGGTCAGGCGGAGGTCTGGGTTCAGTAGAAGGCAGGGCTAAGAGAGGGGTGAATGGAGCCAATGATTCCACTGACATGAGTTACACCATTACAGCTTTAATCCTGCAGGCCTGAGCTCTGGCCAGTGGGGCAGCCAGAGAGAAGTGCTGTGGCCAGCCATTGATAGAGTCCCCCACTGTCTCCACCTCAGCCCCAAAAGGGCAATTAGGAGGGGCCCAACCTTTCTGATTGGGATCCTGGGAGCAGAGGGACTGCTGAAAACAGAGACTGTGACCCAGGCTCTCACTTTACTCTGCCTCCCAGTAAAAATAGCTCATGAACCCCAAGCCCTCCCTACCCACCCCTCATTTATGGCCTGGTTCCAACTCAGCTCACGTTCCACTTCTCTGGGGCTCTGTCCCCAGGACAGCCCAAGGCTTGGCTTGATCTGGGGCCTGGTGACTAGAAGACCCATGCCCACCCCCAGGGCTGGATGCAGGTACAGAATGGGGAATCTCCCAAAAAAAACGGCATCATGGAAGGGACAGCAGAGCCACAGCTGTTTCTTCAGGCTCCTGGGTAAGAGGGCTGTGGTGGCATATAGGGGGGAGGAGCTGAAAACCAAGGAGACAGGATGAGGGTCAGTGGGGCACAGGAGTACCCCCCCCCATGGTGTGCAGGTTCCATGGGAAGAAAATCCTACAAGTTTCCAAGGAGAAATGGAAGGAGCCTGGGAAAGGGTTAGCAGTGAGAGAGGAAGGTAAGGTCCTGGAGATGAGGTTGGGGATTTAGCTCAGTGGTAGAGCGCTTAGCGCAAGGCCCTGGGTTCGGTCCTCAGCTCCGGGGAGGGGAGGGGGTGGAAGAAGGTCCTTGAGCAAGGGTGGGTGGGAACAAGAGGAACAAGGATTCCAGGCTGTACACTTACCTGCAGGGTTGTAGATTGGGGGCCCAGCTGGGTAGAGAGGATACTGGGGAGCAGGACCACTAGGTGGGTACATGAAACCAGGCTGCGGAGGTACAGGACCAGCTTTGGGGTCCGGAGGGTATTGGTATACTGGCTGCATTGGGATGCCTGTCATCGGAATCTCCTGGCCTAGAAGAGAGACAAGAATCAGCATTTTAAACACCCAGCTCCCATGGAAACCTCCTCCTGTCCAGGAAACTAAGGTAAGCACCCTGGCAACTGCCCGGCAGGCTTCTAGGTAACCAGTTGTGGCCTCTGCCTCCCAAAGCTTGCTTGCCCAGAGCTGAATAGAGAGCTATGTATGAGGCTATGCGGGTCAGTCTGTGTTGACCAAGTTTGTTCCCCTGGGCAGGTTTCAGAGCCATCAGAAGGCAGAGTCTAGCATGGGGAATGTCCCCGTTGGGTAGAAAATGGGCAGCTCCAGAGGCTGGTGTCTTGTAACACAGCACAGCTGTCACTAAGAGGGTCCTCCTCCAGTCCTCCCCTCCCACACTCATCTCCCATATGGTGCCACTGTTTCCATGTTTATCAGGCTTGAGCAGTTACATGCAACACTCAAACACACATCCAAAGTACTGGAACGCACCCAGTTAATGTCCACTACCACAGACCCCACCCCATATACCCAGCCACAGGCATGCTTATACCTGCTGCCCACTTACCATCAACAGGTACCCTCCTGTGAACGACTGAATGCGCATGTGCATGCACACACAAGAGCACACGTGTCCCCATACGTTCCCGGACACGGGCCAGTGCCCACTTGCACACGTTTCTGGGTGGCATGTGCAGGCACCCAGAAACACTCACTACTAGAGAATTCACCAATCCTCGATCCCTTTGGTGCCCTCGGCAGCAATTAGCCCAGCCCATCTCAGGCTCCCCTTGCCTGGTGCTGTGCATACCTTCGAATGGACTCTGGAGCTGCTGGCGCCTTCGGTATAGGTAGCAACAGGAACAGAGGAAGCAGCAGATGGTGGTGGCAACCACAGCGACAAAGAGGATTACAGCAGAGGCGATGCCTGCTATGGTCTTGGGACTTTAGACAAAAAACAGGTCCTCTCACCTTCCAACACTCAGAAGGAAGTCCTCACTGTGCTGGCGCCAACTCCTGGCCAGCAGGCAGCCACAGCATGCTAAGGCTTGGGGTTCCTTGCGAGATTAATTCTGCCCACCTTGTTAGTAGAGTTGAGACCTCTACTTCCCAGGAGGCTACGCTCTCTGGCTGGCTAGTGTGAAGCATGCTGGGATTTGTAGTGTGCCCACCTACTCCTGGTTTCACATCTACACATTAAGTGGTTAGGTTTAAAATGTGTTGGCCTCAAAGGAGCCTTTGAAATAACGTAGGGTCATTATTATCAAATCTCACTTGACATTTCCCCTTATATCTGTTTTATATGTTTGCAGCTCCCTTAAAAAAGTTTGAAACCACTAATTTGGGGGCTAGGAGTGTCACTTAACAGAAGCAATGTTGACAGTAATAAGGACCTAAACCCAGCCTCAACACAGAGCTGGGTCAGGTGGGGGGGATGGGACGGGAGGGTAACAAAACCTTTAATTTGGGCAACTCTGTTTTTGTTTATCTGTTTTTTGAGACAGCTTCACTTTGTAGCCCAGACTGGTCTGGAACTCACGTTGATCCTCCTGCCTCAGCCACCTGAGTGCTGGGATTATAGGTGTGAGGCACCAGGGCTGGATAACAACTTCCATATTCTTTAAAAGGTAACTGATCCATAGAGGACAAGTGTCTCGGAAAAATCACACTGCTAGTAAGAAGCTGGCCTGGGACCCAAACCCAAGTCTTCTTCCTGCCCTCTTGCCAGAGCGTCTACAAAGCCGCTCTGCAGTTTGAGTATTAACCCGGTACACTCCCTCCCAGGATCTGCCAGGATACAGGGAGCTTCTGAAAACAGCCCAGGCAAGCCCATGGTAACTAACACCAACCAACCAGCTCTCTGTCACCATTTGGAGTCTTGGTGACTCCTTCAGCTAAGAATGTGGAGGTGGGTACTGGAGGCAGCGGGAGGCCTCGAGAGAGGGTGGCCTGGGAGTCCACAGCCCACCTGAAGGCCAGGCAGTGTTTCTGCTGTCTCTCGGTGATGAGTAAGGTCAGGTCCCTGCAGCAGTACCGCTGGTAGCAGGTCCCGCAGCAGAAGGTGAAGAACTCGCAGTCAAATCCCGGATGCCAGGAGCCATTCCGATCCAGATACCACAAGCAGTCTTCATTCGCTAGCGCTGCGGGCAGGGGTTTGGGTGCCCAGTGGACACCAGTCCAATTTAGTTCTGGCCACCCTCAACCCCACTGCCTTAGGAAGCTGAATGCTCACTTTTGTTTCCACCCTGAGGGGCTCGGCCTCGAAACTCTAGAAACCCCCCTCTTCCTGAAGCTGAACCCCGCGCCTGGGGTTAGGTTCCCACTACCTGACCTCCCAGCGCCCTTTCTTCCTGTTCCTGAAGCGTCTGGGGCGCGTGGACAGCCTGAGGACAACCCGAGGATAGTCTCCAGGGACACAGCCCGATCCCTTTAACCCCTCCCCGATCCCGCCCCACCTCACTCATCCCGTGTGGCTCCCCATCCCTTACCCAGAGGAGTCCCCAGCACCAGCAGGACGACGGCAGCCAACGGCACGGCCCCGCGGGACACCGCGGGCGGCATGGCAGGAGGGGGCTGGGCGCGGCCAGGACGGCCTGAAAAAGGGGCCGCAGGACAAAGCTGGACGAAGCCGGCCGGCGGGAGCTGCAGCACCGCCCAGCCCGCGGACAGGCTCTGGCTTCTCTCCCGCCTCCTCGGGGCGGGACTAACGCCCCGCCCGCAGTAACCCTGCCCAGGCCCCGCCCAGGGGTCTGCCCACCAGCGACGCCCACCCAGCCTCAGTACCAGTTGGGCGCCCCTCACCCCAGGAAACAGCTCTGCTCTCCCTGTCCCCGACAGTGCAATGACTCCTTCAGTCTGAGCCCTTAAGGGCACCGCCAACAGCTGGGCACTGCGGTCAGGGAGGCTCTGCTGTGCCCTGCGCCCGCCCCTCTCCTGAGACCAATCATTATCCCAGACCCCAGAAACTGATCCTGGTGCCACCTCCTAATGTCCAGCTCATGGACCAACCCTGGAGGGGCATGGGCCGCACCTTTCCTTGTGTGGGATCTCCTTTGCTGTAGTGTCCAGTCTTGGATGTCCTGCAGGGGGAGGAGAGGGGCAGAGTCACCCTGCCCCCATTCCTAGAAACAGGCACCCATTGAGAGAAAGTTCAGAGCGGCTTTGTCCCTGTCGGTGCCCACAGGCCTGGGCCCTGGCAGCTGCACTGGCTCCCTGAGATGGCTCCTTCCCCCTCTGAATGGACAGCTCTCCATCTGGAGCCTCACTCCTCACCAGTAGGGATGGCCCGAGCCACTTGGGACCGGGACCCATCCTGTTAAACACTTTACAGTGGAAACCTTTTACTTCGTGGAGCCAGCTTGCAAAAATACTCCATTAGCTATCAGAACCAACGCAGGCTAATTACAGGTGGAGGGTGTCAGGGTAGGAAAAGCTGATCTACCTTTACAAACCCACTGAGAGTTGCTCCAGCACTTAGAGGTCATGGCCTATGCGCCAACAAACCAGGCTTAGCTACCCATCCTCAAAAAGTCAATGAAAAGAACCAAAGTAACAATGAAAAACAGAACCAGGAGATTTATTCAATATGTCACATTGGAAGAGGGACAAGGAGATCCAGTGTTACCTCTCCACCCCTGAGCCCAGTGATTCTCAGCCTTTTTTTTTTTTATTTTTAGTATTTTTTTTTGCTGTGGTACTTTATTTTTTTTAATTTATTAAAGATTTCTGTCTCTTCCCCACCTCTGCCTCCCCTTTCCCTCCCCCTCCCCTTCTCAGCCTTTCTTAATGCTGCAACCCTTTAATATGGTTCATCATGTTGCGGGGACCCCCAACCATTAAATTATTTTTGTTGCTACTTCATAACTGTAATTTTGCTACTGTTATTATCATGACATAAATATCTGTGTTTTCTGATGTGTTTTGTTTTTCGAGATAGGGTTTCTCTGTGTAGCCCTGGCTGTCCTGGAACTTACTCTGCTCACTCTGTAGACCAGGCTGGCCTCAAAGAGATCCACCTGCCTCTGCCATTAATGCTGGAATTAAAGTCGTGCACCACCACTGTCCTACTCCTGATGGTCTTAAGTGACCTTCATGCAAGGATTGTCTTAAACCTGAAGGGATCGTAACCCAGGTTGAGAGCCATTTTCCAAGTCCATCTTGGGGGGGGTCCTCAAATGAGGGTAAAGTTTAAATAATGAGCAAGATATTTGCCTAACTTAGAGGTCCAGGCAAGGGGTGGTTCTGCTGCCCGTCTGTCTCCATTCTCAGTTTTTCCTGCAAGGTAATGTGCCAAATTGTAAACCTTTCACCACGAGACAAGTGCCTCCTCTGGATGCCCCCCCCCCCCCCGCCTTCACCAACTCCTCACCCAGTTGGAGATTTCTGGGAAAATTCAAATTTCTTGGGGTCCATTCTTCCAGCAGTCTGGTAGCTGAAGAGGGGACACAAGTGTCTAAGCCTATGTTCACTGCAGCTGGACAGGACATTATAGAGTGCCATGACCGTGGCTTGCTCTGCGCGCATTACTCTGACCAGCATTACCAATCGAGTGAAGCTGAATAACAGCTACCACAGTCTCCTGCCATGTACACTTCAAACATTTTTTTTTTCATGTGTATGTGCACGTCTGGTGCCCTCAGAGGCCAGATGAGAACACCTGATACTCCTGAGTTACAGACCATTGTGAACCATTATGTAGGTGCTGGGAACCAAACCTGGGTCCTTGGCAAGAGCATCTCCAAGTGCTCTTAACCACTGAGTCATCTCTGCAGCCCATGCCACAAGGTGCTCCAACGCTTGGGCAGCTACCTCAACAGAATCTTTGCACAACTCCACTAGCTAAGCGAGGTTGGTAAATATATCTTTTATCAACATCATCTTACCAACAGAGACTCCGATATGTTCAAGGTTTCTTTAAGGCAACATAGTAAATGGGAGAGAAGACAGAAGGACCCATGATTTCTAAATGGGTGGATCTTGACTTGGAGCTGACGACAGCTGACAGAAAATGTTTCCGGCGCTCTGGATGAGGGACTGGAGGTCATGGAGAGAAAGCCGAATAGGTGAGTTAGGGAAAGGGAAATCACAGAGGGAGGGTAGCCCTAAAGGGGGTCTTAGTGGGTGGTGGCATATCTTTCCAGGACAGGGAGGAGGAGGAGCATGCCCCTGCCCCAGGAAGCTGTCAGCCACTGACTGATAGGTGGGCCAGAATGTGTACTAAAATTGGGCAGTCATCAAAACCACTGCCAAGGATGTTTCCTGACTCATTGCCACTTACGCCAGCACTTTGCTGTCCTTCTTCTTCCTACCATGAGCTCCATGCATGCAAGGGCCATTGTCACCAAGTTTTGGCAATAGGTGCTCAGCAAAGAGCCATTCTTCCTGTTTGAAGTTGATTCTCTTGTTCTCTTCTGGATGTGTGCTTTTGATCGCACATCACCTGTCTCTGCATTATTTGATATCTTTAGTTTCTTTCTTTTTTAAAAAACATCATTACTTTTATTTATTAGCGTGTGGGAACAGACATGAGGTCAGAGGACAAAGTATAAGAATTTGCTTATCTCCTTGCATCACATAGGATCCAGGGATTTAACTCAGATCTTATCAACTGATCCTCACTGCCCCAATTTTTTTTCCTTCTTTTTTTTTGAGACAAGGTCTCATATGTAGCCTTGGCCTGGAGCTTGCTATGTAGACCAGGATTGCCCCTAAATCACAGAGATATAGCTGCTTCTGCCTCCTGAGTGCTGGGAATAAAGGCATGTGCCACCATGCATAGCTACATCAGTGGTTTTCTGTTTGCAAAATTCTAGGAAGGATTCAGGGACTAGTGTGCCCATGCAGGTCGGAACACACATGCACACACAGACAGACAGACACAGGCAGGCCTTGCCTCAAACTCCTAAGCTTCAACCATTATGCTTCAGGCTTCTGAGTACTGGCGTAAGCACAATACTTGCCACCTCTCAACAGGAACTTCTTAGCAAGGGATGTTGGAGCACTGACATGAATAGTTAGGATGAGCTATGGACCTGAGTCCTGAGAGGCCACGGAGCAAGGACTGAGGACTGTGTGAAGATTGGGGACCCTGGAAGGAGCTATCCAAATCCCAAGTCTTCCTTAATCTTCAAGTAAAGGGATGCAGGAACATCATCCTCTCACCAAGTCAGTCTCTCCGGGATCCTAATCTGTGACTAGATGAGACAAAATGAGGCTTTGCCAGTAAGAGGCTTGCAGGGTGAATGTGGTTGAGGCATTAGGCACTAATATTGCAAATGAGCTCATTCCACTGTACAGATCAACTGAGCTGAGGGGCTGGAGAGATGGCTCGGTGGTTGAGAGCACCCACATGGCACCCACATGGCAGCTCAAACCTGTAACTCTAGGATCCAACCCCTCACACATACAGGGAAAACACCAATACACATAAAACATAAATAATTTTTTAAAAGAAAGAAACTGAACTGGAAGAAGCTAATTCTCTCAGCTAACACTGCTGAGATGTGAAGCTGGTCTTCTGTGACTTCAAAGCCCCTACCCTTGAGATTCAACCCTGTTCCTCCTTGACTGTGCTTGGCATAAAAACATGGATGCCCAGCCTCATCTCTAGCAGTCACATGCATGGAGTGAAAAGGTAGTCAGGATATCAGGAGTGGGGGAAGTGGGAGAACTACTAGACCAAGCCTGTGACCTGGGGCTTCAGAGCCATTGACTCTAGGCTTCATTGATGTGGGATTCCCCTCTGTATGCTGTGAATACCACTGGCTGATAAAGAAACTGCCTCGACCTGTTGATGGGGTAGAGCAGAGCTAGGCGGGAAAAACTAAACTGAATGCTGGGAAAAAGGAGGTGGAGTGAGAGAGAAGCCATGTAGCCCCACCAGAGATGGACATTGGAACTTTACCTGGTAAGCCACAGCCATGTGGCGATACACATATTAATAGAAATGGGTTAAATTAAGATATGAGTTAGCGAATAAGCAGCTAGAGCTAATGGGCCAAGCAGTGATTTAAATACAGTTTCTGTGTGGTTATTTCAGGGCTGGGTGACAGGGACGAATAAGCAGCCACCTACAACACTTCAGTCCAGTCCAGGCTTCTCCAAATAGTCTGTGCTCCTTTCTAGAATACTTCCAGCTACCTGACCATGTACCCTGTGCCCTTAACTGTGATTTAATGTCATAGCCTCTCAAGAACTGGCGATATGCTCCTTGAAGGTCACAGCAAGGAAGAGAAAGGCCCAGAAAAGCACTAGGAACACGGCCAAGGTCATGGTTGAACTGGGAACTGAAGGAACTCAAGTCTCTTCTAGCGCCCATTCCTTCAGTATAAGCAAGTGTATCAATTATGTTTCTTGCTGTAAGATACTGTCCTCTATATTTGTTCTTGTGGTACTGGGCACCTTTGGTGGTGGTGGTGGGGGAAGGTCAAGGGTAGGTGACCAGTGTAGTGTGTCATCTAGAAAGCGATGCTCGTCCCCTAGAGACTCTTTTTAGGAGTGTGTCTCGGAAGGCCGGGCTCCTGCTTGTCTGCAGTGTGCTCAAGAACTGGAGCAGAGCTTAGGCAGTTTGTGGACTCCAGGCTGCAGGATGAAGGCAGTGGGTGCATGGGCTTGGGTTGTGAGCAACCACCTTCTCAGGCAGCCTCAGTCTGGCCTTAGGAGCTGGCCCTGGCAGTAGGGCGTCCGGAGAGTGCCAGGTTATCTTTAAATGGCACTTTACTCAGCCTGCAGCTCTGCCAGCTGGGCAGAGTGGGAGCAGACAAGTGTTATTTTGAGATCCGCGAGTGTATGGCGAACGCTGTTTACAGCTTTCCTGTCTGGCCCCTCCTGGGAAGGGCTCGGGACCTCAGTATTCAGCACTCCAGCTGGGGTTTGTTTTCAGCCGTCCCAGCACAGCCAGGAACTGTTGAATTTGAATGCACAGGATCCACTCTCCTGGGGCAGGTTTATGTGATGATTCCATTAGATTCAAGACCACACTAATGAGCTAAATCTAATACTGTAAGCCTCACTACAAAATGCTTGGTATCGCTCTGATTTTATTTGATTCTTACAATCACTCTGTAAAACAGATACCAATGGACCTGTTCTGTGGATTTGGAAGCGTAGACAGAAAATTTAATAAAGCTTGCCCCAAATTACCAAAGCTGGTAAGTGGCCTTGCCAGAACTCAAGAATCTAGCCTGACTCCAGAGCCCATGCTGTGAACCATAAACTCTGTGTAAGTCTTGTTCTGTCGACTGCCAGCTCCAAGTCACCTGATCCCCCTGGTCTTGGTTCCCTCGTGTGGGAAGATATGGTACAGTCCGACCCACTAGAACCCTAAAGCCAGAGTTCATCAGAGATACCAGTCCATCCTGTCTTTTATCTGGTCTGGAGATCTTAGGGTCATGCAAAGGGTTCTGGTCACCCTCACACTGGTTAACCTTCCTGCAAGCACAAAAAAGGAGCTGCAACTACAAAGTCAGGTATGAACATAATTTGTTGTTTTGTTCGAGATAGGTTTCTCTGTGTACCCCTGGCTGTCCTTAAACTCTGAGATCCACCTGCCTCTACCTCCCATCTAGTCTATCCTACATCTAGTGGGAGAATTTAGTATGTTACGGGTTAACTTTCCTTCCAGGGTCATGAAGAAGTCGTGGGCCTCATATAGTACAAAAAACTCCAGGGTAAGCATGCCAGGCCTATAACACTGGCTTTAACATAAGTTCATCTATGCAGTTCTGGCCTGTGACATACCCTAGGTAGAGAGCTCTTCAGGTATCCCATGCAGCCTTCTCCAAAGTTCTCCCTTCACCAGGCACTCAGCCAGGACCAGCAGGCTCCAGGAACCTTCCTCTAGGATCCCAGGATCTGCCTTTAGCTGAGCTTTTTCCTGTGGATCCAGAAGTGCAGCTATCCTCAGGCAGTGGTCTGTCACCCTGCAAAACCCCCTAAGGTGATGAATCTCAAAGAACCCACTTATGTTATGAGAATGAGAGGTGGGGAAAAAGTGTAACGAAAGCAAATCAATGTACCAATCATTTGTCGCACAGAAAAACCACAGAGTGGGCGACAGGTGGGTGCTGGGGCCACTGCGTTTCCATCCTGCTCCCCAGGCCTTGATTTAGCAACAGCAGTGGCGTATGTGAAGTTGAACTGAGTCACAATCATTTTGAAGCAGGCAAGGCGAGCCAAATCCAGCTAGCTCCTGCTCTGTGTGTGCTGGGGGTGGGGGAGTGGTTAGGATGGGACTCTTCTCACATCCCATGGGCTGGGTATCTGCTCCCCATTTTACAACAGGAAAACCCAGGTTCACAGGGTGGCACTCTGTCCAGGCCCCTTTCCGGCTATATTGTTATGCCAAGACTTGAAGGGCTTCCCGGGCCTTCTAATCAGGCCAGTAGCTGTTTTCCTTCTCGTTGCATATTTGCCACACAGGCATGAGAGACCTTTGTAATCATCTAAAAACAAAACAAAAAAAATTGAGATCACTGGCTGGCTGGTGTTGATCTACATCATCTTCACAGAAAAGCAAATCAGTCACCAGTTTTGGAATTTTATTAACAATTGGTTGCTTGCTTCTGGAATACGACTACTCAATGCTTTGTAAATACTTTGCCACCTAGTGTATGACACTGTGTGAGAAGGGGCTTCGGCCATGACTACCAGCTAAATGCTTGGCCTCTTTGATGCAGAGGAACTCTAATACTGAGAAAACACATTTGATAGTTGTCACCTTTGGGACTCTCTCCCTTAGCAGTCATTCAGCCTTGATGCTCACCAACATTTAACTGATTTCTCTTCTGCCCTTGTTCTAACCTTAGCACATATGCAGCTCCTCCACCTCAACCTGCTGCCAGATGGCATCCTTACCTCACACTTCCTCCATCAGCTCAGGCTCTAAAGCACCTCTAAGTCCCTCTTGGGTGGTCACCTTTTCTCTAGAGGAACCAGGCCTTGTTGGAACCTTCACCATTTGGCTCACTTATCTTTACAGCTTTATTTCTGGCTAAGATCCCAGGAATCACAGTACCTTAATTTTTCTTACCTGGGTGGGTGCTGATGTGTGGAGTAGAACCCTGGTCTGGGCGCTGAGGTAGGGGGTAGAACCCTGGTCTGGGCGCCCACGTGGGAGGTAGAACCATGGTCTGGGTGCCGACGTGGGGAGTAGGACCCTGGTCTGGGTGCCGACGGGGGTAGGACCCTGGTCTGGATGCTGACGTGGGGGGTAGGACACTTAATGCTAATCATGTGTTCTACCAGTGAGGTAACTAGATTTAAAAAAAAAAAGGGGGGGGCCTCCTCTGACCCTCTGCTTGGCCTGCCTGCTTCTGTCTCCAGAGTGCCAGTAATACAGGTGTTCTACAGTGCACTGCTCAAGCTAACATTTTATTGTGCGTACAAAGCTACTAAAATGTTGTTTCATGACAATCTTATCTTAGTCACTCCTTTGGAATACCCTACCCTATCCTGGTTTGCCTGGCAAGCGCATAGGAGAGTAAGAGAAACTAGAAAACAGGTTTCTTGGATATGGTGATCTCACGCTGGCAGGCAACATTCAGTATCTCCGCTTTACTCAATGTGCAGAAAGGGTAAGGAAAAGGACCCAATTTACAAGGATAGTAGGTGTGAGGCTGTTCACATAGATACATTCAGCCTGTCCAGCATTTCAGTGTTCAAGTTTTAGCAAGAACTGCCAGCCCTTTCCGCTGCTCTATGAAGGGTCACTTTCTCCGTGCCATTTGACTCAGCTTCACTCCCCATTACCAGCAGCCCAGCTTTATTGGGGGACAGGGAAGGGTGAGTGTGTGTGTGACAGTGAACACAGAACCTATTTTTCCCATAACATTTGCCTTATTTGTTACTGGTTTCCAATTTCCTTATCAGCTTCCCTGCTCATTTTGTAACCCTTGCTACAGAATAGGAACTCACTAGGTAGGCCAGGCTGACCTTGAACTCAGAGATTCAGCTGTCTCTGCCTCAGGAATTAAAGGCGGACACCACCTTGCTGAGCCCTAGAGTAGCTTCTTGAGAAAAGCCTAAGGCACTGGCCTCTAGTTTAGTAGTCACTGAAACTGACAGGAAACAGAGGAGCCAGAAATCCATCTTTTATTATTTATTTACTCAGGCACACAGGTCTGCCTGGTGGGCTGGACAATGCAGCACTTTTTACTGGACAGTCCCTTACTGTGTTGAGTCCAGCCTTCTGAGCCACATCACTGTTTTTCCTCAAGTTTAGTCCTTGGCTGTCCTTTACAGAGTACGGTTATCAATCAGGACCACTGACAGGGACAGAGATGGAAAACCAGCAGAATCACAGACAATTTAGGCCCACACGTGAGTTTTCTGAACTCTGAAGACCCAGTACTTTTAGTGAGGGACACAGCACTCTAATCAAAATACTGTTGCCAATGTCCTTTTCTTATAATGACTCGATGATCTACTTGGATCCTCAGATCACCTTCTGAGAGGCTTCCTGTCACCTAAGATTTGACAAGCATTTGTTGTCCAGGTCAGTTATCTTTTGCAAATGGTTTCCAACTGCTTGGAAAGAGTAAGGCGTAAGCAACCTGCCCAGCGCTGCACCCAACACTCACCTCACATTCCTTCACAGGAAGAACTCACTGTACGTTGCTGAGCTGGCGGTGCTCTGATCTTGTCAGGCTGCTCAGCATGGCTAACAAACCTAAGGTCGTTTTTTTTGTTGTTTTTTGAGACAGGGTTTCTCTGTCGCTTTGAAGCCTGTCCTGGAACTAGCTCTTGTAGACCAGGCTGGCCTCGAATTCAGAGAGATCCGCCTCTGTCTCTGCCTCCCAAGTGCTAGGATTAAGGGCGTGAGCCACCACAGCCTGGTCGTGGTCCTAAGGATGTTTTCATTAGTGGAACTACTGGCTCTTTAGCTCACAATGAAAACCCAGCCTCAGCAACCTCTTTTCTCATGAATTCATATGCTTTTGAACCATATGCTCTAAGTTCAAGCTTCCCTGTCAATGATTTGAAGTATCAACTTCCTTTCTTGGAACTTTTCAGCCTTCTAGCGTTTCACCCGTCACCATCAGGAGCTCACACCTCTCATTAGCTCACTGGTCATTTCTTAGTCTTCCAACAGTCAGCCCCACCCTTTGTCCAAATGAAGTTGGCTCTCATAGGAGACAAAATAGGAACCAGAGTTCAACTATGTCACACCAAAAGTCACCAACGGAAGTCTCGTCCTGCTCTTAGGAACAGTCAATGGGATGAGGAAATTCATTGTGTACCTGCTGCAGAAGGTAAATGCTTTGAAACACAAGCATCTGTTCATCAAGGGACATAAGACCCGCCATGTCCAACCAGTGTATGTTGGCATGGATGGCCTCCTAAGGCAGGAGCTCAGTCTTCCCATGAAAAGTAAAGCATGAGAACAGATGAGAAGCCCTCTGGACTAATTTTGGCACTAGACACAGAGGAACCGTTCTAATTAGCAGTCTCAGAAGGAACCCATATCACTGTCAGCATATTGCTGGAGGTCTCCAAGCTTTCTCAAATTCAGCAGGGCAATGCTGCTAACCTGGCACCATTCTAACATGTCAAAACCATTGGACAACTTAATTGTGTGGAATGGTCTACTGTTTTAGCACCAAATTCAACTGGCTTTGAGGTCAACTATGGAACAAGGTTCCAAAATTCCTACTGTGGTTTTCTGGGCAGGTATGCCATCATTTTTTTTTTTTTTTTTCAGGGACTCCACCTTCAGGAGGAAAACCAGCAGGGGCAGAGGCAATGCTGGTCTCTACATGGTCATCCAGAAGACAGCTATACATACCTTCTCAAGTTCTTACAGAGGAGGTGGCAACTTCAGCGGAATGCCTCTGAACTCAAGGCTGAGCACTAAGGATATCTGGTGGTACAGACATTACTAAGCTGCCACATCCTTAGGTCCCATGAAAAGCCTTTTAGATGAAATGTTACACTGTTATCTGCTGAAGAATGAAGCTCAGAAGTCACCTCTACATTCCCTTTTCTTTCTGTTAGAGCATCACCCACAGAAAGAGCTCTGGCTATTAAAAATGGAGTCCCAGATGCGAGCACTATCAAACAAAGGGAACACTGGGTTACTACTCTGCTCTTCTTAATCTTCACCCACTCAATTCTTAACACAAGGAAAACCCATTGAGGGATGTCCCTTACTTTTGCGGTACTAGGGACTGCACCCAGGGCTATCTACATGCGGTACCACTGACCTTTAAACACATCTGAATGAAAAATACCAGTTCTCTAAGATTTTTGAGCTCTTTGCCAAATCACAGTAGTATGCCAAAATAGGCTCTGCTAATGCTTTCTTCTGTTTTTACTTTCCTTCTAAAGGGAATAAACAGAAGGCAGAGGTGCTGAGACACCTTATAGTATGCAGACTAAATTCATTTGTAAAGATTGCTTTACTGTCCTAGAAAAATACATGTTGCAAATTCGAGGGCTACAACTCAACCACTTTGGAGGATTCCTGAGGGATAGGGGTAACCTTTGCATATCAGGCTCTGTGTAACCACAGAGCCTGTGTAGAAGAGGCATATTAAATATAGATGGGTCAGGCAGATTTAGAAATAAAAATCTTTTTCCTGATTTTTTTTCCTAAAAAAGAAAGACAAGTTACCATCTGTCTGGCTTATTTTGTGTGTGCATGTATATATAGAAACAGCCTGGGGGGAGGGGCTGTGTCATGCAATGAAGCAGAGATGGGAAGATGGCTCCTTTGACAGAGGAGCCTTAGTGTTGCATGAGGGAAGCATGGAAGGAGGTTACTGGAAAGGGCTCAGTATGTGGCTGCTCCAGCTTGTTCCTACCAAGAACCTAGAGCATCAGGGGCTGAGGGTAGAAAGCATAATGATTTCTCAAGGGACTCCTATCTGAACACATCAGATATCCTATGAAAACAAACAGGTATGTTTCTGAATATAAATGGTAGTGACTTCCTGTGCTCCTGATGTGGGGCAAAATTACCAGGAAGCCATAATCCTTCTGGATATCAATGTTTCTGGTCTGGCCAACAAAAGATGCTCGGAATGGAGGTGGCAGCTAGGGAATAAAACAGTTTCAGATTTGGGGTATCTTCACAGGACTTTGAGAAATGTCCTTTGTTTTAGCATTTTCAAATGCTAGCCTTGGTGAGCAAGGACTGAGTCCCCAGTGTCACTGTTGAGGCCATAGGCCAGGAAGCCACTGCAGACTGAGAAAAAGTGCATCTCAAGACCAGCGAGGGCTGTAGAATGGTCTGTGGCTGGGCCAGGAGAGGGAACACGGGTTGACGACTCCCCTTTTTAGATGCCGATGGTCTGCAGAACCCGCCTCTCGTTGTCATTAAGGTGGCACGAAAACATAATGTAACAGGGCTGCTGAGCAAACTGGCAAAGGAAGTCGGTGAGATATGCCTGGAGGAAGAATGACAGTGGCATTACTACAGGTTCCCAGGGCCAACAGTGTGCAGCAGGGTAAGGACCACCAGCAAGTGGAACAGGAATGCTGGCTTTCATACAGATGCCAGCTTCCTAAGGGGTAGGTTTCTATTCTTGGATCTAACATACAACCCAAGGACAGAATGCCACAGGGAACCAAAATCATTTTCAAAGCTCTATCTCCGATTTCACCCAGAGAACTTTCACAAGGCAACCTCAGAAGATGCATCACAGCTGGTGCAGAATACTGGATGAAAACCCCAGCACCTCTCTCCACCCATGGCCTCGAGCATGCAGACAGCAACTCCACCTTCACTTTCTTGTAGTTCTCATGAAGAACTGTGAATGGTTTTGAAGCCATATCTTGTTTCCATGGCTTGAAACGCATTGTCACTTGTAAGACATCTACAGACATCCTCACCTGCAGATCAATCTGATAGAGAGGGTCCTTCAGGGCGTCAGGGTCCTCTTCTTCATCATCTTCATAGTAGTCCTCCTCTGTTAGACATAGCCAACACAGGGTGAGTCAGGACAGAGGCCCATCATCAGGCCTTTGGTGGCATTTACCACCCCATGGCTAAGGCAGAGGGGCAAAAGCCCAAGAAACACCCCTTGTAAGCCCATATCTCCTCTTGCTCAGGTAATCCACTCTTGGCACCAGTGTGCACAGAAAAGGTTATTTACCATATTGTCCTGTCTTTTCTCAAATGGCTTACCATATTTACTTGTAGCAAGGATGTCAGATAAAAGCTGGCCAGCTAAACCATCCTCCTCCTCTTCTTCCTCTTCCTCCTGGTCCTCCCACATATCATTGGAGTCATCTACTTGAAGATGAAAAGCAGATGAAACAGTCATGCATTTTCCCTCCCAAATCTTAACAGGACAAAACAGAAGGGCCAAGGGTTTCTACAGCGTAGTTTACCATCCTCTCCAATGTGAAAGAACCAAAGATGGCCAAACCTTCCCAATGAGTTAACAGAAGAACTAAAGCTTCAAAGAAGGGTTAGGGGAGGCAGCTTGCTTCCTAGATGCCCCCACCTTCAACCTTTGTGAGAATTAATATAGCCCGGACAGTGCCAGACATGGGGCAGCTTCTCAATAACATCCCCGTCACACCCTTTAAATCTGTGCCTAATAAACCTAATTGATCATATGACATTAAGTAACTCGGTCCTCCAGGTTAAAGTCTCCTGGAAGTAAGAGCCTGGTGCACCTTGACTCCACTCAGCAGTAGTGGCCTGGCGAGCCGCATTGGCCTCCATGACGTTGGAGAGTTCATTGATAATCAGCTTTAGGATCTTGACCAACAAAGGAATGTTTGTCCACCGCTCTGGATCTAGGAAGGAAGTGAAAAGACCTCCAGTCAGACTGTCACTGGGGCACCTCATCCTTCCTACAGTTCCTCTCATATCCTCTCAGATGATCGCCACTGTCTCTCACTACATTCAGCCAGCAAAGAATAACTTACATTTAATTCTGCCTGGTGTTTTATATAACAGCTAAGAAATAAGGAGATGTAAGAGAGTTCTGGGATTAGAGATCAGTTGCTACAGTAACAGAGCTAAGCCCCAGAATGGAAGCTGGGGAGCACTGTCCCCAAGATTATTTGCCCCAGTTTTCAACAAGAAGGATCCATACATTCTGATTTATTTGTGCTTAGGTTTCTGCTTCTTCTTTATGAAACCCACCAATAAAAATGCAGACCTACCCCAAACTCTTAAAACCCTGCAGAATGGAAGCTTTACTCACTTTTGGCTGACTTGGAGCGGGTACGAATGCCTTCATCCATGTTGTAGATCTCCTCTCCCTTCACACGAATATCTTGTAGCCGCTTGTCATCTGCATTGATGCCATGCTGAAGCAGTTTACACAGTGCTACAGAGCTGGGAAGAGCCAGAGAATGAAAGGCAGCTCCCATCCAGAGCTCACTCTCAGAAGATGAAGACCCTCCCTCTAATGGGGAAACTTCTTTTCACAACTAATTAGGAGAGTAGCAGCGCTCAGCTGAGAATAGGATTTGGTGCCCATGAGGTGGTCTACTGTTATCCGCTCAGCTTGAACAAGGTTAGGGTGAGCAAGTCACACACAATAGCTGTCTACAGTAATGAGGTAATTTGGTAATGTAGGTAATGAGACCCAATCGAATAATCCTAGGCAAGAGAGGTTAGGGATTTACCTACGTGGTAGAAGCCTTGCGTAGCAAATTCAAGACCCTGGGTTTGGTTCCCAGCACCAGAAAATCAAAGAGAGAAGTCTAGGCTACAGAGTTATAAAGCAAAGGCTTGGTTTATAAAGGCGAATAAGCCACTATCTGTACTTAACCAGGCAGAGTCTTTTCCAGAGGAAGCTCTTAGCAGAAATCAGAAATACACATTCTACTCTGCTGATTGTTTTATTGGGAATGTCACCATAAAGATATTCAAATATAAGGGTTATCATGAAAGAAAGAAAGGAGACCACAGAGACAGCTTGGCGTGACAAACAAAAATCAAGGGAAGAAAAATTTAAATATGAGTAGAAGCCGAAAGCTCAGAGCAGAAAGATAGGGCCCTACCTAACTTTGCCTTCGTACTGTCCATAAAATAGATGCTGCCGGCTTGTCCACTCGGCCATCACAAACTCCAGGGCAGGTTTGCCAGTAGGTCCTGGGAGGCTACACAAGAACTCCAACAGAGGTTCCAGCTGAGTGTGCACCAGATGAGCAAACACCATGATCAGAGACTAGAAGAGAACAAGAGGGTGTCTGTTTCAGGAAAACAGATTCCATAGACACAGGAGGAGAGGGAATAGCCCAGCCAGTAAAGAAACAAGAGTCTGGGGCTGGGCATGGTGGTGCACACTTTTGATCCCAGTACTCAGGAAGCAGAGGCAGGCAGATCACTGAATTTGAGAGGCCACCCTGGTCTACATAGAGAATTCTGGACTAGCCAGAGCTATACAAAGAGACCATTAAAAAAAGAAGAAAAAGAAATAGTTCGGGCTGGAGAAATGGGTCAGTGGTTAATGACACCATTGTTTTTGTCGAGGAGCTGGGTTCGGTTCCTAGTATCCACAACCATTTATAATTCTAATTCCAAAGGACTGGACTCCATATACTTGTGTGCGTATATGTATGTATGTGTTCTCTCTCTCTCTCTCTCTCTCTCTCTCTCTCTCTCTCTCTCTCTCTCTCTCTCTCACGCAATGTCTCTCATACACATAAAATATTTTTTTATATACAGCAGAGTCTATTCACAGGACAGAACATGAGGCTGTCTTTGCTCATGTTTCTTGGGCCAGAGCAGATCCAATTTTGTTTAATTGTTCTACAAGAATAGTGAGAGAGTCAAACAATTCAGGGCCCATATAATCAATTGATTCTCTGTCACCCATGCAGACAAAAGCCTAGTACCCCACTGCTCTTACCTGCATGACACTGAGTGTCTCTGCCTGCTGCATCTTACTGAGGATGGCACGAAGAATCTGGTCCAGATTCTCCCCAAGCTCCCGCCCTGCCTTTGAGATGAGAGTGGAGACCAGACGGCCCACAAAGGCTGCAGTGAACTCGGAAGTTCGTGGGTCCAGAAGCTGGCTCACCACTTGCATCACATACCATAGTCCATTGTGGCCTTGCTCATCATGCCACTGGGCTACCTGTTCCAGTGTCACCGATACATAGGCCCGCAAGCACTCTCCACCATTCTGTGGAAACAGAAGTGAGAGGAATAGATGCAGGGAGGCCCCCAGACTGTTACTGACAGAGGTCTATGCCTCATGGGAGCAGTAAGCCTATCGGGTTCATGTGGCCCCTAACACTAGATACAGGAATTTATTGTTACAGATAAAGACAGGCACTAATACAATCCTTCCTTTACCCAACCAGCTATCTCAAAACTGCCTACTTCTCAGTACAAGGGCCTGTCACCAAGCAAGCTGAGGTTTAACTATAAAGATTTATCTTTGGTAGTTAAAAAAACCTCTTAGATATAGTAATAATCAGGAGTATTAAAGGTTTTCATGAGATCTCACACAAATCACTGTTTGCCTAGAAATTTCCAATCTGACCAGTTTCTACTATCATGTTCCTATACTATAAAGACCTGAAAAACAGCTAACACATCCTTCACCAGGTCTATCGCTTTGTTGACTGTATCAACAGAATCTTCAGAAGAGTTCCAAGGCACCAAGCCTGACACCTAAGCTCCTCTATAGCATCAATAGCCAAGCACAGTCAGCCAGATATCTGGCATTTCACACTTCTTAAGGCTGTAGCAGACCTTAGAGAAAACCAGGCTTCTCTAACTAAATTTGGAATCAAGAAAATTTATTTCAAAAACATAATCACACGTCACTTTTTTTCCAGCCTACTATATGGCTATGGCTGGGAAACTGTTTTCTCTCTAATTTCCAAGTCTCACATACCTGCATGGTGGCATTATCATCCGTGTGAAGGGTGCATTGTGCCACAGCAGGGAAGGCTTGACAGATAAGGAGCTGGGAAAGGGGAGGCTTTGTATTTCGAACTACTGTGGTCAGGATATCAATGGCTGTCTGAAAGAAGAAAAGTCAAATTACTTTTGGGGTGGGAGGAACCTAGCAGCCAAGATGCCTGTTAGGTAGTTGGAACTCAGTGTCATTATAGTGTTCATAGTTTACTAGCCATGAGGTGGGTGGTATTTGACAGCAGTTAGGGGGATGTTTCAGCTGGTAAAGCATTTCTCTTGTCACATAAAGAACTGACTTCAACCCCAGGATCTGTGGAAAAAGGCAGGTGTGGTGGCATGGGTGCTTGTAATCCTAGTGCTGGGGAGGCAGAGAAGGAGGTTCCCTGGTGCTTGCTGGCCAATCAGCATACCTTACTTAGCAAGTCTCAAGTTGAGAGATCTTGTTTCAAAGGAGGGAGATTGTGTGACTGACACCAGAGATTGTCCTCCTGCCCCCACATGCATACATAGACACACATGCATTGGGGGAACAGCTACCAGTGATGCATGCCTGTAATCCCATCATTGGGGAGAAAGAGAGGCAGGCAGGTGTCTGTGAGCTAGTCTCAGAACACACACATATTCTCACTCCCTTTTGGTTTTCCGAGACAGGGTTTACTCCTGTCCTCATGGACGAAGTAGCTCATTATAAAATAACATCCCAAGTCTCCAATGCTCTTACTGACTTCCTGTCCATAGGTGGGATCTGTGGGTGGCACTTGGCAGAGTTCTCACTCTTTCCTTCTCTCACTCACAGATCTTGTAACAACTTACCGCACAGAGCCCCGCAGGGATCTTGTCTGCTGGGGCCTGCATTATGCTGACCAGAGTGGGGATCAGCCTCATCTGCATTGGGCCTTGACAGGCTTCAATCTGCGACAGCTCCTTGAAGATGTCCTGAGCCAGCGAGGCGACAACAGGATCTGAAGCAGATAAGGCAAGATGGAGTCCTGTCTACTTCTGGTCTAATGATGCTTGTTTCTTGTTCTACATCTAACAAATTAAAAACGTCTGCACACATTATATCTCTCACACTTGGGAAGTGGAGCAGCCGTCATATGTATCACCTGAAGAACAAGGGGATGCTAAGTCTTCAAAATATATGCTTTCATCAGGGAATGGATTTTTTAATAGCTACTCTTAAAGTTAAAGTAGGCTTTTCTTCTGGGGCACCTGGAATGATAATGAAACCAAATGATAAATCTCCAAACCAAAAAACAAACAAAAAACCCAAAAAACAAAAACAAACAAAAAACCCCACTGATACTTTGTTAAGAAGGTAAGAAAGCTGGGTGTGGTGGCACATGCCTTTGATCCCAGCACTTGGGAGGCAGAGGCTGGCAGATCTCTGTGAGTTTGAAGCCAGCCTGGTCTTTAAAGTGAGTTTCAGGACAGCCAAGGATACATAAAAAGACCCTGTCTGGGAAGGAAAAAAAAAAAAAAAGAAGATACGAAACTTCAAACACTGTTGCCCCCAGGCTCTCACACATTCTAGTTTTTTAAAAAATATTTATTTGGTTTATTTATTTATACTTATTGCATGGATGTTTTACCTGCATACATATTTGCCTGCAGTGCCCAAGGAGAACAGAAGGGGATGGATGTCTCCCTTGGAACCAGAGTTCCTGAAGGCTCCGGGCCATCATGTGAGTGACTGAACTAGTGCTCTTAACTCCTGAGCCACCTCCTTTGCTCCTCTTACACCTTTTTAAGAAGTCACACGTATTTCTTAAGGAGCAGCCATTACAGACAGGAAGAGCTCCTAGGGCCCGACCTGTAGCAAAATGCACAGCTCTCAAATCGAAGAGCTTCATAAAGACAGGGAGCTTCTTTTTGGTGTCTGTTTTGAGGAGGGGGTCTCATATATCCTTTAACCTGTAGCCTCCAGCCTTAGCTCAGAGGGCTAAAATCACAGGTATGCAATACCTGGTTAAGAAATGGAACTTCAAAAAAAAAAAATAAATAAAAAATGGAACTTCATGGCAATCTGTTTTATTTACATAATAAAAATACCCTTTTGATGTAGCATGAAAAGATATATGCAGTGTATACTAAGGTATATGTTAAAAGTAACTACAGCACTGCTTGTAATAGAAAAACCAACCAAACAAAAAAGATCTAGCTCTCCATTAACAGAATGGGTAAATAAAAGATACAATCATTCCATAGAAAACCAATGAAGCCTAAAAAGAATGAGAGATCAACAAGCATGTTCTTCAGGACACATTTTTCAAGTAAAAAAATAAAAAACAAAAACCAAAACCAACCAAATAAATTAAATAACATGTTTTATAGAATATCATAATTGTTAGGATATATATTTCTACATATCTTTTAGCTTCAATAGTAAAAACAAAAAATATCCTTAATATTTTTTCCGGTACATAGGTGTAACTATACTGACCATAAAAAACTTAAAATGCTGAAAAGTATTAATGGAGAGAAAATCCTGTAATCCCACCACCTAGAGATAACCTTCTGATACATTTTCTCCTGGCATTTTTCTCCCAGTATACAAAGCTATACACATATCCTCTCTTAAAATAAAAACTAAAACTTCAGGTAATATTTTATGCATGTTCTGGGGGAAAACTATCTTTTCATTTAACTTTTACTATTATTAAAAAAAAAAAATCCGGGGCTGGAGAGATGGCTCAGTGGTTGAGAGCATTGCCTGCTCTTCCGGGGGTCCTGAGTTCAATTCCCAGCAACCACATGGTGGCTCACAACCATCTGTTGGGACGTCTGGCGCCCTCTTCTGGCCTTCAGGCATACACACAGACAGAATATTGTATACATAATAAATAAATATTTAGGAAAAAAAAATCCATGCTGGGTATGGAAGCCTGTGTGTATAATCCACACAAGGGCTCAAACTCAAAGGGTGGGAGGTAGCTTGGCAGACAGCACTCGCTTCACGTGTGCAAGGTTTCTTTGCATGTTTCCTTAGTATTTTCTTCCCCAGTGCTGGGGATCAAACTCACGGTCTGGTACGTGCTCGGTTAGGGCTCTACCACAGAACCACACCCCAAACCCCAGGATCTGATACGCGTTAGGTAAGGGCTCTAGCACAGGACCAACGCCCCAGTCCCAGGATCTCCTTTTCCAGACCACTCAGGAAGTTACTCTCCTACTCCATCACCAGTTTTGAATTACATCTTTTTGTGTTAGTATTTTACTCACTATCTTTCTTGGCCCTTATAATAATAAAATGACAGAAATTGATTTTCTATTTTGTAATGCAGCTGTTATCTATATGAACTATTTCTTTGCTATGTTGTTAAGATCATCAGACTCCAGGGACAGCTTCCTAAACCCACCAGTCACCACTTCTCATCAACACAGCTTTCCTGATGGCATACCATTACTGTACTTTAGGAAAATGGCGATGGTGAAGGGACAGATTTTGCTTTCCACACTTGCTGTGAATTCTGGGTCAACAGTACAAACGATGCACAGGGTCTCCATCACCAGGTTGAGGACCTCTGAGCTGAACTGGGCTGCTAGGTGAATTAGTCCATCAAGGACGCTGGGGAGGAAGGGCTGAAGCACATGTGTACTCTCTGAGACTTTCAGCTGATCACAATAACTAGAGAGACAGAGAGAGATAATTAAGAGTTACTCATAAGCAGACCCTTCAATGCTTAGGCTTTCCAATCTTATATGAAACATGCATACACAGCTTTATAGAGCCACTTCTATAGTTAGCTATGGTTTTATATCTTTCTGTAGCATAGTACATGAATATCAGCACCTCTAATTTTACCTTCTTAAAATATCAGATATTTTGAAAAAAGTTCATTCCTCTCCGGTGATGAGGCAAATCCAGTTATAGCATCACACCCAAACTATTAAGAGACTAGGTTAAATGTCTTATGAGTCCTCAGACCACAGTGTTAAATTACCAAGATTTGAATGTATAAAGCTGGCAAGATGGCTCAGCCAGTAAAGGTACTTCCCCCAAGCCTGATGACCTGAGCTGGCCCCTAGACTCTACACAGAGGGGGAGAGAACCACTCTTGGAAGTTATTCTCTGGCTTCCACTTGTATGCTGTAGCTCATGTCCAGCCTTGTCTACAGGGCAAGTTCAGGCTGCCAGGGCTACACAGTGAGACCCTGTCTCAAAACCAAAACAAGACAACTCACAAAAAGAAAAAACAAAAACCAAATGTAGTCTTAAAACATCTTTTCATTACAATTGTATAATAGGAGACTATTTTTTTAATTTCCATGTAACAAATTTTTGTGCTATAAGTTTTTGGGGGGACAAAATTGAGTTTAATTTATGTAAACAGTCTTATATGTACTTACAAAGTTAATACTTTACCTTTGGGGTCTAAACTTCTCTACGCAGGTCTATTCATCTCTTAATCAACAAATATTTACTGAATATTGCTTACTGTCTCTCATGGCATACAAATGCTACAAACATATTATTTAAACCTTCACTTTCCCTCTTTTCTGATGGGGATGGAGTTCAGGGCTTTGCACATACCAGGCAAATTCTCTGACACGGAACTACACCTCCAGTCCAACGCCTCTTTTCAGAATGGTAGTGCCAGGGGATGAGCTAACTGGTAAATGGCTCAATGGACAAAGGTGTTTTGCTGACAAACCTGGGGATCTGAGTTGGATCCTTAGGACCCACATAGTGGAAAGAGAGAACTGACTGCCACAAGTTGTTCTTTGTGTGCTTTGGTTGCAGATGCCCACATGCCCTCCCTTAATTAAGTAAATTAATTTTAATTAGTTAAAAATTACAATAGAATGGCAGTAATAAATAAAAATAAAAATAAAAACATTGTTTCTCTAAATAACACCCTGTTAGTAGGTAGTCAATAATTTTTAAAGACAGGGTTTCACTATGTAGTCTGACTGAACTGGAAATTGATATGTAGACAAGATTGGTCTTGAACCCAGAGTTTCACCTGCCTCTGCCTCCAGGTGTGCTGGCTGAAAGGTGCGTGTCATCAAACCCCACTCCTGTTTGTTTTATAGTCACATAAAGTTCCACAATGACCAGTGAAGCTACAGTTTTGTGGGCTTGCATTTGCCATAGACTTGCTTTTTGCTCAGACCTTACTTCTTTCTTTTTCTTTTAAACTGTTTTGGGATTTATTTAATTCTATATGTATGAGTTTTGCCTGAAACAACTCATGTGCCTAGTCCTGAGAGGCCAGAAGAGGGCGCTGTAACCTGGAACTGGAGATAGTTGTAAACCACCATATGGTCACTGCTTATTGGTTCTTCCAGAATATATTTCTTACAAATAACTGAAAAATCAAAATATTGACTACTAAGCTTACTATTTATTGACAAGTCTACACTACTTCTCTACTCTTTGCTTCAGCAACTTTGTACCCTTAGATCTTGAAAAGGAAAAAAAAATCCTAGTTTCAGAGCTTTGTTCCTACCTTCTCATGGCTTCCTCCCCATCTTCTACTGGCTACTCTTATAGACTGCAGTAGAAACTTCTGTCTGCATTACTACAGCAGCTTCCTAGTTGATGTTTCAACTTTTAGCTGTATATTGCTATAATAATTTGAGCCAAGCAGTGGATCTTTTTAGAACAGAAAATCAGCATCATCGCCCTTGTAATTAAGGCAAGATAACAAAACAAGAAACAAGAGTCCAGAGCTGATCAAAGTGAGGTGTCATTTCAGCCTTTACAAGTTAGACCTGGGGTGGGGGTGGAGGCTGGAAAGATACTCTGGGGTTTAGAACAATTGTTCTTGCAGAGGACTCAGGTTCAATTCCCAGCACCCACATGGAAGCTCAGTTTCACAGTGCTGGACTTCCTAGTGCACAGACATACACACAGGCAAAACACCCATGCACATTAAATTAATACATACACAATTAATAAAAGCCAGTTCCCGGCACTCAGGAGGCAGAGGCAGGCATATCTCTGTAAGTTCGAGGCCAGCCTAGTCTACAAAAGTGAGTTCCAGAATAGCCAGAGCTATTACACAGAGAAACAAAACTAAAAACAATAAAGTCCCCCAAACAAACAAAAAACCAAACAAACAAGAAAACAAAACCAAACAAACAAAAAACCTGAAAAAAGTCAGTCATAAATATGACCAGAAAAATCTGACAAAAGTCTAATTATATATCAACAAATACCTTGTTCAGAAATCATTTAAGGTTGTTTATATTGTCATATAAGCAACTGCATGGGGGAATAAATTATAAAGCTGGTACAAAAGGAAAAAGCAAGGATGCTATGATGAACAAAAATGTTATATTTGAAACTCCAGGGGTTCAGGCACAGTCTGTTCTTCTAGAGGACCTGCTTTTGTTTCCTAGCACCCATACTAGGCAGCTCACAACTGCCTGTTGTCTCTTAGGCTTCCAGAGATATCTGCACTCAAATGCACATGGCCACATACAAATACTTAAAAATACAACGAAACTTGAAAGAAAACTCCCCAGAGTAAGTCCAGCAATGGTGGTGCATGACTTTAATCCCAGCACTTGGGAGGCAGAATCAGGTGTATCTCTGTGAATTTAAGGCCAGCCTGGTCTACAGAGTGAGTTTCAGGATAGCCAAGGCTACCTACACAGAGAAACACTGTCTCAAAAGGCCAAGAAAACGCACAAAAAAAAAAAAAATAAAACAAACAACCGCCCCCTCACAAAAACAAATAAAAAAGGAGCAGTGAGCACCTCTTAACCATTGAGCCATCTCTCTGACCCAAAGATTTATTTTTGTTATCATTTTATAATTTTGGATGTGTGGGGGTATGTGTGAGAATACAGGAGTTTATGGAGACCAGAGGTTTTTGAGCCCCACTAGAGCTGGACTAACAGGGGGTCATGAGCTGCCCCATCTGGGTGCTGGGACCCCCAACTCAGGTCTTCTGCAAGAGTAGGAACTTTTAATTCTGTTCTCTCTCCAGCCCCCCAGGGTAGCTCTTGGAACTTTCAGACATGGTTTAGGGGATCTGGTGTCTGAGGTCATTTGTATAACTCTGTAAAGGAGTGGGTGCCCACTACTCTCTGGCATTAGGGAAACCAGCAGATCACTGCCTAAGGAGTCACTGAGAACTATACATTAGGTACTAAAAATATCTCCACATTAAAGATTTTTATTTATTTTTGAGTAAATGTTTGTCTGTATGCACATGTATATATGCAGGCGCATGTGTCTGTGTACATGTAGAGGCCAGAAGAGGGCGCTGTGTTCCTTATCACTTTTCAGCTATTCTTTTTTGAGGCACGGTCTCTTCCTGAACTTAAGGCTTGTTCTCTCAGGTGACTCTCCGGTCTCTTCCCACTTCCCTTGCAGCTGGAGTTATGGAAGTGTGCAGGGTGGCCAGCTTGTTACACAGGTGCTAGGGTCTGTCTTTCTTTCCTTTCTCTCTCTCTCTTCCTTCCTTCCTTCCTTCCTTCCTTCCTTCCTTCCTTCCTTCCCCCCCCATCTCTCTGACCCCCCCAGGGTTTCTCTATGTAGCCTTGGTGGTCCTGGAACTCACTCAGTAGACCAATTCAGGCTGGTCTTGAACTCACAGAAATCCGCCTGCCCCTGCTCCTGCCCCTGAATGCTGGGATTAAAGGCATGTATCACCACACCCAGCAGGTGCTAGGATCTTAACTCTAGTACTCATGAGTATACACTGAGCATTCTTAACTGCTGAGCCATCTCTCCAGCCTCTCAATACTTTTTTCTGACTATAAAATTTAAGCTTATTGTAACCAAACATACACACATACACATGTATGTATATATACA
This sequence comes from Alexandromys fortis, assembly GCF_014885135.2. Taxonomy (NCBI): domain Eukaryota; kingdom Metazoa; phylum Chordata; class Mammalia; order Rodentia; family Cricetidae; genus Alexandromys; species Alexandromys fortis. The sequence continues at coordinate 3,422,861 of NW_026067940.1, read as the reverse complement.
CACACATATGTATATATGAATATATGTACCACACACACACTAAATGAAAGCGTTTATTTTCTAAAACACCCCACGAGAAAAGGGGTGTGTTTACCCTGAGTAAACACATATCAAACTCTTTCTCAGTTTGAACATTTCTGTGTAATCACAACACAGAGTAGACTCATTTCTTTTACCAATTCATAATCTACTTTTAAATTTATTATCCTGGTTTTGTTCCTGGCCCATTTTTAAACTTTTAAGCAATACACACACATATATAGATTTTAATGGTTTTGTTCTTATTTTGTTGGCAAAGGCTTTTAATTTTTTTCTTTCTTTCTTTTGTTTGTTTGTTTTCGAGACAGGGTTTCTCTGTAGCTTTGGAGCCTGTTCTGGAACGAGCTCTTGTAGACCAGGTTGGTCTCGAACTCACAGAGATCCGCCTGCCGCTGCCTCCTGAGTGCTGGAATTAAAGGTGTGTGCCACTCCGCCCAGCTAATTTTTTCATAAAAATATTATTATTTATTTATGTGTAAGAGGAGGTCTAGGGTGTTTCAGATCTAGAGTTGGAGTTACAGGTGGTTGTAAACTGCCTGACTGGGTACTGGGAATCAAACTTGAGTCCTCTTCAAGAACAATATGTGCTCTTAACTGCTAAATCATCTCTCCAGCACCTGCTTTTAATTTTATACTGACAACTGTCCACAAGGGATGTCTAAGGCTTCAGGGAATAATTAATTCATGTAGATGAAATCAAGTTTTACAAAGGTCAAAAGCAATATGGGCAGTGGTTAACCAAGTTAGGGCTTCCTCCTTAGAATGGCTTCAGAGCTTTCTGAAAAGCTATATGTGGTTTCTCTTAGTACAATACATTTTAAATTCATTTAGATCCAAGGATCTGCTTTACCAAGACTGCACAGGAAAAGACGGTCCTTTGTTCATGGCTGTGCCATTTACTGTTCAACACATAACAGCAGTGCTCCCTAACTAAGGATATCCCTCCCAGCCTCCCTCTTTCTCTCTCAATGCATGGTTTCTCAGTTACTGTTTCAAAAGTTAAGATGATAGGATAGAAAGATAAACTGTATTTCTCATGCATAGAATTCAATTGAGATGCTTAAATTTAAACCTTAAATAACACTGTTCAGGCCTGGGGATAGGGGATGGCAGTTAAGAACACTTGTTCCTGTGCAGGACCCGGCCTTAAATCCCAGCATTCACAACTGTCTATAGCTCCAGTTCCAGAAGATCCATCCAATGTCCTCTTCAAACCTCTATGGGCACCAAATATGCACCTGGTATACAGACATATGTGCAAGCAAACACTCATCCATGTTGACTACTAAAACTCTAGTCTGAACCTATGAAAAATATATGAAACTGGAAAAATGAACCGTGTTTCTAAGCCACATTCTTTCAAATTTGGTTTCTAACACAGAGACTATAGCAAGGATGTGGTTGCTAGTCAGACTTATGTCCCTCGACAATACTGCAACTCTTACACAAATTACTTATCACTCAGAACCTTGGGCTATGCCCCTCCACTGAAGAAAGAAAGCTGCCTAAGTGACTTCACAGCTGGAGTGAATTAACAGGAATGAGGAACAAAAGGGAACTTTCTGAAGTCACCTGCACTGCTTTTTTCCTTTCTTTCCCATATTCCTCCTGAAGGAGAAATTTCCAAACATTATAGTGCACGGGACAGCTGTGATGCTCTCTGTCCGAGTCAGTTTCTCTTTAAGCAGTTCTCACCATTTAGCATACTTACCCCCAGATGGCTCTCACAGCAGAAATCCGAACTGATGGGGGCTGTGTTTCATGAAGACCACTAACTGTCGCCTGTAGGAACTGCTGAATCAGTTCAGGAGACATAGCAACAGTGAAACGACTGGCAGCCCACAGTGCTCGTCCCAAGAGGAAAGGGGACGCTAAGATGAAAGAGCAATTACAGTTCAGACAATGAAAAGTTCCTCTTGCCCCTCCTCCTTCCCAACTCCATTTCTCAAATGTTAAATAACTGGATGCTACATAACATATATGACTGAAAAAGCAGTTTCATATGCTAAAAGAATATGCACAACGATTAGTACAGAATCAATTTCTTAATTCTACCTGACTACTAAATATTCTGACTAAAGCCCTTGTCATTTCTTGCCTACACTATAGTTCATCTAAATCTTTCCCCACTGCACTTTCTTCCTATTACACTAGAACATAAATTACAGCTCTATGTTATCCCTCTATTAATAACCTGCCAAATAATTTTATAGTCCACCAAATATGCACAACACTAGTGATGGCATTCAAGTCTCTCTTGATGGCTACAAAACTCAAGCACATACCCAGTCCTGGAAACTCAACCTTGCTCTGTCAACTCTGGCCTTTGTTTAAATTACAAGTCAACACATTCCTCTTTTATATCACTCCAGTGATCTCTTAGGCAAGTAATCCCAATTACCTCTGAGCTCCTGTAATTCCATATGCTCAGCTTCCTCGTCTGCTGTATTTTGTTTGAGTCTATCCACTAGTGTAAGAATTACTACCTCCTGCCAAGCACAAACTGCTTGAGGCAACTGAATTTATTCAGCCTGTCAAAGAGTGTAGCTTAGTCATTCACACTAAAATATTTAACTGACAGGAATTATTGAATAGCTCCTAACAGACCAGTAAATAATTACTAACATTTTAGGTATACAGAGGCAATAATTGCCTAGATATGGACCAGGTGTTCCTGAACATCTTTATAGCTAAAATTATTCTTTAATTTAAACATTTCATAATCTTATGTGTATGGGTGTTTTGTCTGTATGTATATTTGTATGTTACATGAGTGCCTAGTGCCCAGAGGCCAGAAGAGGGCATGGCATCCCTGGAACTAGAGTTACAGACAGCTGTGAGTCACCATGTGGATGCTGGCAATCAAACAGCCAATGTTCTTAACTGCTGAGCCATCTCTCCAGGACCCCAAATTATTTTGGGGGGGGGAGGGGGAAGATTTCAAGATAAGGTTTTTCTGCGTAGCCCTGGCTGGCCTCGAATTCAGAGATTCACCTGCCTTGGCTTCCCAAGTGCTGGGATTAAAGGTGTGCACCAACACTACCCAACCCCGAAAATCATTTTTAAAGAATATCAAGACATTAATTTTTTTGTTCTCATTACTTCACAAGTGAACAAGGGCATTTTCCAGAGGTAACATGTACATATATGACATCATGACTATGATAACTAAAGGAATGGATACGAGTCACAATTCTTATGTTTTTGTTTAAAGATTTTAATCTCAATTATGTGGATGTATGTGAAGGTGTACATGAGTGCAATGCCAGTAGTTGCCAGAAGAGGGCATCAGTTTCTTTGGAGCTTGAGTTACAAGTGGTGAGCCATACCCCTTGGGGTATTAAAGAATTGAACTCAGATCTAAATACACAAACATACACAAAACTAAGAGACGTGAAGGGGAAGAGAGAAGAAAAGGGGGCTAAGAGATGGCTCAGGGGTTAAGAATGTTTGCTCTGTAATCATTAGGCTAAGAATTTGGATCACAGCATCCATGCAACAAGTCAGGAAATATCTGTAACTCCAGCTCTGACAGAGGCAGAGACGTAGGACTGGGCTTGCTGGATTTTGGTCTAGCCAAGATGCGACCTTCAGGTTCAAGGCAACACCTTGCCTCAAAGGAATAACCAGAGAGCGATATAGGATACTTGACAACCTCTTCTGGCCTGTGGTATGCATACACCATACTCACACAGACACACAAACAAAGGGTATGTGAGTTAATAGCAAGTCCCAAGATCTAGAATCCTGGCACACATTAAAACATACCTGACAGGTTGAGGTCTGCAAGAATGACGTTGGTCAGGAACCCATGCATGTCAAAATGGATCCTGCCATTTTTCACACTGTCAGTGATGATGGACTTCACTGAGCCTAGAGCAAGCATGCAGGCCTCATGGATTTTCCACCTGCAAAAAGGATATTGCAGTTGCTAAAACAAACTACACTTCTGAAATAAAGGTATTTGAGGTAAGGCCAGGTAGAAAAAGGTATTCCAGAATGATGATCCCAAAGTCATTTATCTTTATTTCTAATTTATTTATTTAAAACAATATTCTTACATCTGCCTACCTGCCTACCTACTGTGTAGGAGCATTTACTAGTAATGGCATGCATGCAGAGGTCAATCCATTACTTCTATGCTGTGGGTTCTAGGGACTGAACTCAGTTTGTCAGGCTTGACTTTAAGTGTCCTTACCTGCGGATTCATCTAATCAGCTATTATTATTATTATTATTTTGGTTTTTCTGTGTAGTCCTGAAACTTGCTCTGTAGATCAGGCTGGCCTTGTACTCAATTTGCCTGCGTCTGACTGAGTGCTGGGACTAAAGGCATGTGTCATCCCCCCACCCCAGTCCTTATTTTTTGAGACGGGGTATTACATATGCTTGCCTCAAACTCACTATGTATCAAGGAAGAACGACCTTCAACTTCTAAATCTCTTGCCTCTAGCTCCCAAGTGCTACGACAGAAGTCATGTACCATATCCAGTCGCAAGGGAGCTTAGAGCCTGTGAGACAGTGCATGAGTTTTATGGGGAGGGCTCTGGTTTCCTGTGTTTCCACGCAGCAGAGATTTGGGTTCTTGTGCTCCTGAGACCTACTCCACTTTAATAGTGCCATTGGCCTATCATAAAGGATGAGAGCGCTGCATACACGCATGCTTGTTACCACATACATGCACTGCCTGCCTTCCTGCCTCTGTGTCCTGCCAGAGTGCCTGGTGCCTTCAGAAGACAGAAGACGGGGGGGGGGGGGGGGGGGGGGGGGGGGGGGGGGGGGGGGGGGGGGGTCTGCTGAAACTGGAGTTATAGATGGCTGTCAGCTGCTTGTTGGCTGCCATGAGGGTGGTGGGCAGCCCAGCTTCTGCATGTTCTTACCAGTGCTCAGTGCCACTGCTTTTGGTCTGCTCAGCTTCTTGTAAATGCCGAGTGGCTGCCGCAGCCAGGGCTGCTGCACTCTCATTCTGGAAATCTGTGGCCACAGCCTAGGGAGAGAGAAGATCTAAAAATAAATGTATGTGTGTGGACGGTTCAAACACTTGACACACCCATACTAGAGCCTGATTAGGTATATTAAAAGTGACCCCATTAATTCAGGGTCTCTGATGAAATTCTGTAGTGTTTATGCATTGTAAGCCTAAATAGCTCTAAATAGTCGAAGTGTTTGGCTCTATTAAATGAGGCATTAAGCAAAAAAATAACAGTTAGCTTTGGATGACAATGGACCAGAAATTTATTGTCTTGGAAGCTGACTGACCATAAAGATTTGAGGCCACTATAGCACATAATTTTTTTTCCTATTCTACTTCTTTTTTGGTTCAGCAATTCAGTCAAGCTGACTTTGCACATGCTACGCAAGTGCTCTACTACTGAGCTATATCCCCTGCTCCTCGTGTAAGTTGAGAAGCACTCAACAGTAATGAGACATGATTCACCAATAAACCCAATAGGACATAGCAGTTTCTTCACAGCACGCTGGACTAGAGACAACCCTGTGCTCCAGCTGGAGGAGCCAAAGAAATCATGAGCTGGTGTTGCATGCTCATCTCCCAACAATCTTTTTAAGTTTGCCAGCTTCTGGTTTGTGCCATGGAAGTTGGCTGAAGGCAGGAGCAAACGGAAGCATCCTGATTTAATGAACCAGTTGCTACAACTTTGGAATTTCTAAGTCTCAAATTTCTTGAGCAACTTTCTTAAATCCTTAAAAAGGTCTGAGGTGAAGTTGCCCAATAGTGCTGCTTACCTTGGGTTAGATGTCTAGGAAGAAGAAACTTCCAATTACTGGAGGGTTATTTGGTTGAAGAAGCAACGTAACTCTTACCAGCAACAAGTCTTGAGCTGCAATTCTTACAGTATAGGAGAAAGTGTCATCATCCTCATCTTCTACAAACTGTTGTGGGTTAGCTGTCCACACTTTAATCTGTGATGAGGATGAGGTCGGGTTATTGTGAGGCTGCCATTCTTGTTTATATGTTCCTTCTTTTTATCAGCAGCCATGGGAAGCCCTCAATCTTTTCTCCCAATCACACTCCAGTCTAAAGTCTTTTTCTTTTTGAGATGGGGGTCTTGCTATATAGCCCTGGCTGACCCTGAACTAAGGAGGGATCTATCTGCCTCCCTGTGTTTTAAAGTCTCTCTCTCTCTCTCTTTTTTTTTTTTTTAAATTGAGAAACAAATATTTATCCAAATCTGTAGAGATGGCTATTTCTCTGTAGCAGAATCTTCTTTAGAATTTGACAAATTTGCCAGAGAGGCGGTGGTGGCACACACCTTTAAAATCAGAACTCAAGAGGCAGAGGCAGGCAGATCTCGGTGAGCTTGAGGCCAGCCTGGTCTATAGAGTATGTTCCAAGACAGCCAGGGCTACACAGAGAAACTCTGTCTCAAACCACTCCCCAAAAAGAATTTGACAAATTACTTAGTTACTGTCATCAGCTTGTTACTGTGATAAATAGATTTTTTTCTGAATATACTGGGATATTTACTATAAAATTATAACAATTTTTGTGTTAAAAGATAGTTATTTATATCTCATTTTCTTTTTTTAAGTTACATTTATGCCCACGAGGAATCAGTTCTCTCCCACCACATGGGACCAGGACTAAACTCAGGTTATCAGGCTTGGTGAAAATGTTTACCTGCTGAACCATCTCAATGGCCTACACTGATATAGCCTTTTTCCTTATGTTAAAACTACAGAATTGTATTAATTCTGAGAACTTCATACAATGTGTTTTGAACACATTCACTACTTCACTCTTCCCTGCAACTCTCCCCAGATCTGGGGAAATTCATTTACTTTTACTTTTTTTTTTTTTTGAAGACAGGTTTTCCTCTATGTAGCCCTGGCTGTGTCCTAGAACTCCCTCTGTAGACCAGGCTGGCCTTGAACTCAGAGATCCACCTGTGTCTGCCTCCTGAGTACTGGGAATGAAGGTGTGCTCCACCACCTGGCTGTTGTTACTCTTTTGTTCCTTCTCTAAATGCAGATCAGAAAGCCATTGAGACTTCAATGTGGCTAAAGAAGAAGCAAGTTGCTGGGCGGTGGTGGCGCACACCTTTAATCCCAGCACTTAGAAGGCAGAGGCAGGCGGATCTTTGTGAGTTCGAGGCCAGCCTGGTCTACAAGAGCTAGTTTCAGGACAGGCTCCAAAGCTACAGAGAAACCCTGTCTTGAAAAACAAAAACAAAACAAAAAAAGAAGAAGCAAGTTGATGGCAGCAGCTGAAATTAAAAGTCTATTACTATACCCTGCATATCACCAAAACTTAGAGTTGAGTCTGAATAACATTTTCTTAGCTTAATTTGGATTTTCCTAATGGAAAAGTATTATAAAAGTTTAGCTAACAGAGTTGGTAAAATTCCTAATACTCAGGGATTTGGTTGAGAAAATAATGCCAATTTTTTTTTTCTAGGATTTCACATAAAGTTAGTCTCTTGCTGTCTGTTTCAGAAATGAGATGTCTACTTGACCAAGCTGTTACATTCTTCAAGCTTCCAATACAAGTTAGTAACTTGTTCCCCAAGTACCATTTACCTGCTCCTCGGTAATCTGCATGTACAGGATAATGTAGTAAATAAGCTCAGGCAGAGCCTTCTTAACGGTGCTTTTGAATTTGCTGTTTTCTAGTAGGGCATGGACAAATTCAAAAATGCTAAAGACGAGGTTCTCAAAGCCTAGGACTTCTCCTATAGGGAATATACAAGAGTAGAAATTAATAATAGAAAACATTCACTCTGGAAATAAACGACATTATCTTTGTATATTAATTGAAAATGAAAATACTTGCTAATTACTCCTGAAGTATTGGTAGAGGAGGCTTTAGCTTCCTTCTTTAGAGTCAAAGAAAGGTACTTTGAGGACGGTAAATGCTTTTAGGAGTAAAAGAATCATAAGCATTGGACATAAACATTTCCCAGCATGTCTATTTTTGATCTGAAATACTTACATATTGACATAGAAATGGAGAGTATCATCATCTGGGACATCAAAGAGGCAAAATATCACAGGTATTTTCGCTACAACTCGAACGCTTTGATTTTTAGTGGACTCTGAATGTCCCCAAATATGAGATGGAAGACATGGATTCTCCATGCCTCACACAATACACTGAAATATGCTTTTACTGCCTTTTTGTTTTCCGCCTCTCACTTGTCTTTGCCAGATTCCTTTCCCTAAGAACTGGTATTTCTGTTAGGGTCCGGTACACTACATACCATCTGAGTCCACAGGATCTTCCACTTCTTCCGTGTAATTCACTTCTGTCCTCACATAAGTACGATGTAGAGTAAAGGCAGAGAACCTAGAGTCTGCTGTACATGTAGTCTACAAGGAGTGCTAGCACCCCGACACTAAGAACACACACACCACGAAGAACTGTGAGACCCAAGGATAGACCCTCAGCTTCAGGCAGCGGGTCCTTCGGGTTCTCAGGAAAGGATATAAGGCAGCACTTTCGGTTAGAGTGTTCCAAACAATGGGAAGGATCTGCTGCATGGAGGATACCATGTGCTTTGGGAAATTTTTCACCAAGGCTGTCACTGCCTGAGAAGAGAAAAACAAAAAAACCACTGAGTAGCACAGAAGCAATGATTTCTGATTCTCTCTCAACTCCAAGTCTCACTGATTGTATATCTTTACCTTTAGAACCTCCATCTTAAAACCACTGTCAGATGTGGGGCCATCTGGCATCTGGAGCGCCTGAACAAAGGCCTCTGTGAATTGCTGAACCACGGGAAAGATCAGGACTTTGGCTGCACCCTGACAACAGAAACCAAAGTCAATGCTGAACAAACCTCCAATCCATAGCTTCAACACACACACTAATTTCAGTTTTGAAGCATCTAGAGTTCTCTTGGCGCCAGGTCCTAATCAAAGGCCACAGCTACAGTCACTGCAGGAATTCCTCAAGACTTCAGACCTCAGCGCCTACCTTCAGTTCCTCACTCTAGTCTCTTAAACCTATCCCACCTGACCACTTCTCAGAAATGTACCTGGGTCCCAGAAATCGGCATTTTCAGCTAGCTTTCTTTCACACAGAACAGCCTTACAACAGTAGAAAGGCTCAAGAGATCTATTACGAAGGGACATAGGAAGACTGGAAGTACAGCTCAGCGGCAGAGTGCTTGCCTGGAATGTGTGAGGTTCTGGGTTTAATTTCCAGTATGGAAGAACCAAACCAAAAAATCACCAAAACAGAAAGATATAATAAAAAGAAAAGGAGGGGCTGGAGAGATGGCTCAGAGGTTAAGAGCACTGACTGCTCTTCCAGAGGTCCTGAGTTCAATTCCCAGCAACCACATGGTGGTTCACAGCCATTTATAATGAGATCTGGTGCCCTCTTCTGGCCTGCAGGCAGACAAGGAAGGAATGTTGTATACATAATAAATAAATAAATCTTAAAAAAAAAATAAAAATAAAGAAAAAGAAAAAATAAAAAGAAAAGGATATAGGAAAGGTATTTGAAGAACTATAAAACTAAAATATCTATGTTAAAAATTCAATGAAAAAGTTAAATCTATCTATACAAGGCTGGCTAGTATGCTTTCTGGTACTTACGAAATGAGTTATTGGCAACGGAAAAGGCTAATAAGACTCTGATGCACAAATTTTGTTAATTACCAACCTAAGGCTCACTTACCTTTTCTAGCTCCTCCATGTTACAGATCATATGGGCACAAGTAGTAAAAATCTCTACTGCTCGGGAACGAGTTCGAATACCATACACCTAGGGAAAAAAACCATGGGAAGTGAAACTAGGACTAATCCAAATCCCAGAGATAGATTCAACCCACTTATGTAGTAAATAGGTTTTAATAATTAAGAGAGAATAATTCAACAAAATGTCAGAACTTACAAGCATCAGCCTTTCATATACAGGTCTGTGACTAAAAACAGGTCCTATAATACTTGAAATCCTAACATAGCCTTTTATTTCTTTTTTTGAGAGAGGGCTTTACTTTGTAGTTTGGCCTACAACTCACTGTGTAGACTAGACTGGCCTAGAACTCAGCCTGCCTCTGCCTCCCAAGTGCTGGGATTAAAGACACATTCCACCACGCAGGGTGTGGCTAATGTATGTTTTCTCCTTTTCTGGAGATAGGGTTGTTTCTCCTGCCTCAGCATCCTGAGCACTGGGATTACAGCATGTGCAGCAGCTGCTGCTGCTTTATTTGTTATGATAGAAGATAAACCCAGGACCTTGCAAATACTAATCACAAGCTCTATACAGAGCTGTATCCCCATTTCTTTATGCATCTCTTAAAATGTGGAGTATTCATTGGGAGCAAGGGATTATGAAGGCTGAATACCTATAAGTGTTTACATATTATTGTGAACAGATCACTATTTATATACATACTAACACGTACATAGATAGTAACAGACTATTTCTAAATCCGTGGCTGAGTAGGCAAGGTCAGGAGTGGCATTATGAACTCAAGGAGGATAGGGTACCAGAAGCTATGTGTATTGATATATTTCTGTTACTTTATCAAGTGCTTTTATCAAAGGCTTCTCTTTACAGTCACGAGATCAAAGACTATGGTCAATTCAATCTCTGATCTGGACCACTGTAAGTTCTAGTTCTTTGGTATGGGCATCACTGACAAATCCCATGACCATCCACCTGAGAGGTGGATGCTGACCACAGCAAGACAACACTGCAACCACTGGCCTGAGATTCATACCTCAGCCATGGTGAAGATCTTATACATTTCTGGGAGAATGACAGGAGCAACAAGTGGCATCTGTGTGTCTGTCACTTCTCGAGTAAACTCTGCAAAGACAAAAAATAAAAAGTGCTTCATAAAGACAAAGTGTGAAAATTTCCAAGCCAGTTAGCATATAAGGATGGCCACTGGTCCAGCAGCCTCACCTCAAGGAAGAAAGAGAAGCCAGAGTATTATTTGTTCGAAGGGGAGAGAGTATAGGAACACAAAAGGAAGACACACAAAATTAAGACAGGAAACCAACATGAGACTGAAGAGATCTGCAACGCAACTGTATATAAGCAAAGACAATCAGGCCTGCTGTTGAGCACCATGTTAGCACCTGGGTACATGTCTGAGATCTCTCAACTGCCGCTCAGTTTTCAGTTCCATCCCAATAAGTTGCTTCAATGCAAATAACAAAACAAACATAAGCCAGGCATAGCACTCAGGAGGCAGAGGCAGGTAGACTTGCAGGCCTGGGAGTTCAAGGGCAGCCTGGTCTACATAATGAGTTCCAGGACAGCTAGGGCTAACCTATCTCAAAAAAACTAACCAACCAACTACCCATCCACAGTTGTACTAAGTTTCAACTCCATTTATCAATGTGTAATTCTGGAGCCGCTCTAAGTGAAGGTGTTTAACCCACTGTGGTGCAAAGCTGAAAGTCTGTCTTCCTTTGAAAATGATCAGAGTAGCTATTTGTGAATGGAGGTTGAGTGCCATCCACTCAGAGTCTGATAGAAAACGACCTCACTGCACAGTAATTTCCTTAGTCAAATAGAAAGAAGACCCCAAGATGGGTGGCACAAACATTTAACCACAGCATTTTAGAGGATCTCTGTGAGTTCGAGGCCAGCCTAGTCTACAAAGCGAGTTAGTTCCAGGACAGTCAGGACTGTTTCACAGAGAAACCCTGTCTCATAAAACTAAACAAACTGTTGGGAGGCCCTGCTGGTCAGAGGTTACAGTCTACCAAGGCCTGGCATTTCTCTCAGAGCTTGGTAACAGGAGGATTCCCCCTTGCCCCAGGGCTGGATTTAACAGTGTGTAACACCGTGCTCACTCAGCTGAACTCTGGCTACTCTTAATTTTTCCTTGGTTCAACCTAGCCGCAGAGTACAAGTCTCTGAGTTTTGATTACTATACACTTCATCTCATGTGTTTATATAATCATCTTAAGATGGAACAATCGGGCTGGAGAATCGGTTCAGTGGTTAAGAGCACTAGCTGCTCTTCCAAAGATCCTGAGTTCAATTCCCAGCAACCATATGGTGGCTCACAACCATCTGTAATGAGATCTGGTGCCCTCTTCTGGCCTGCATGTCTACCTGCAGGCAGAACACTGTATACATAATAAATAAAATCTTAAAAAAGATGAACAACCAATTGCGATATTTTCAAGAGGCTATAGAGACAATTACATAGAAAAGAATACTTATGAACTATGTTCAACCTAATGACTAAGGTTTGCTCAGAGTCTACTACACTGTCAGCTGGTTGTTACACTCAATGCTTTATATAGATTAGCATATATCAACTACCAAATCTCCTTTGAGTTTAGCATCTGCAGTGGTTTGAATGAGAATAGATCCATAGGCTCATATATTTGGATGCTTAGTCACCAGGGAGTGAAACTGTTTAAGAAGGATTAAGTGTGGCCTTGTTGGAGGAAGTATGATACTGGGGTGGACTTTGAGGCTCCAAAAGCCTATATGCCAAGTCCCAAGTCTGTCTCTCTGCTATTCGATCACAGAAAAGCGCTCAGCTACTGCTCTAGCACCGTGCCTGTCTGCCCCCCACCAAGACAATCATGGACTAACCCCTAAGACTATAAGCAACTCCCCAGTCCACTCTCCTCGGTACCCCCAACATGTCCCCATTCCCCCTTTATACCCTCCACCTTTTTGTGTGAACCACTGAGTGAAACATTATTGGTTATTGGAATATTGACTGGCGTTGTTGGTGTGACCTTGTGCAGGTAACCAGTTTTGTAAGAGCTGTGTTGGTCATGGTGTCTCTGCAGAGCAATTGAACAGTAGTTAAGATAGCATCTTAGAAACTAAGGCTCAAAGAGGCTATGTGAAGGGTCAAGGTGCAATCAGACTATTAACCAAAAATCGAATTATTTGTTATGGCATTACTGTATCATTGTATGTGTGTGGTATTCCAGCTTGTGCATGCTCTGTCACTGAATCACACCCTCAGCCTCCAGTATTCCTAAGTGAAGATTTGGAAGTATAACTATGCTAACTCAATTCCCTGGAAAGAATCAATGGAACTTCTGGTGGCTGTGGAGATAAAAACTAGAAGATCACCATTTACAAAGACCTAGAAGAGAGGAACAACATGTAACAGCTCTTTGGTCTGGGACACATTATTACATGGCTCTTGTCCCTCTCACAAGGTCAAGTCTCAGCACCAGGGAAAATGCTTCTGATACCTGTCAGCACGCGCATGGCCCCGTGGACGGCATTCAAGTCTCCGCTCACCAACATCTCCATGAGCAGGCTGAAGAGGCGGGGCCAGGCTTCTGGCCAATCCCAATGGGCAATGGCAGACACAGCATAGGCCACACTGGAGCGCACTTTGCTTATTGATTCTCTCAACCCATTGGGTAATAGCTCTCGAATAACAACTTTTGCCTGTAAAGAGGAAAGGCCATTTGTCATTAATCAGGTGGTAGGCAGAGAGACCCATCTGCTTCGGGACAATGTTAGTTGTTCAGTTATAGTAGCCACATTTTTAATTTACTTTTTATAGTTTTGGTTTTTTTCAGGACAGGGTTGCTCTGTGTAGCCCTGGCTGTCCTGGAACTGAGTAGATCCGCCGGCCTCTGTCTCCCGAGTGCTGGAATTAAAGGCGTGTACTACCACACTGGGCTCAGGAGCCACATTTTAAGAGTTCACCAGTCACAGCGATGCTTATATTGGACAATTGTAGAAGGTTCCAACCCACAGTACTAGACCTGTATCTCATCTCTTCTTGGGTACTCAGGGTACTTAGCAACTGGACTAAGTAGAAGTATTATTTCATTTCATTGTTAAGCCCTCTGACGATGGTAATTTTAATTCTAATTTAGGAAACTTAGGAAATAGAGTGTTCACAGCTAAACTGATTTCAAATGCTCTCACGGTCTGCAAAAGGGTAGAACTGGATTTGAACACAGTCTATCATGATACTCATATATATATATAGTAATCATAATGCCACTCACTATTTTCTTCCTAGTCTTGTTTTCTGTTATCAAAAAAAAATGTTAGACTAATGCTGAACGTATTAAGACTGCCTCTCACATCTTTCTAGGTAGATAGCCACAGAACTGCTGTTACCCTTTCTGTAGTTTCAGGAGGTCTGAACTTTTCCGATTGGGAACACCAGTGAGTTTCCACATACTGCTTCAGGATGACTGATGCCAGCTGTGAAGAGAGTAAGCCATCATGTGCAACAAGAAATAACTTATTTTCACACATAAAACCACATACTTGGTTTGATACAACTGAATCATACATAAATCTGGTACAAAAATCCTGTTTGATACACTGCCCTTATCCTTTCTCTTTCCCCTAAGAAAGTTCCCTTACTAAGTAAAGGGACTCACCTGACGGATGGCCAGTGCCCCCTGAGGATCTACAGTCAGCTCTGCCAGGTGAACGCCAAATTCTGAAACAGAAAATTTTACTCTGAGTCTAAGGATATTCATGAAGGCCATAGCAATTCACTGAGCTCAACCTTGAAGCAACAAGGAAAGGTTTCAGAAAGAAACGTGAACCACTGCTTCGACAGCGCAGCCATTTTAGGAAATTGGTTTGAGAAAACCTGGCTCAACAGGCTTAACCCTAAAAAACAAAACAAAATAAGGGTTGCAAAGAATAGTTTTCAACGTGCAATATAAACTTTTAAAAAAGACAGGATTTTGACATGTAGCTTAGTCTTGAACAAGATCCTCCTGCCCCAGTTCATCAAGCACTGGGGCCACAGGTGTGAGTCACATGTTTGATTAACAAGTCTTGGACTGCATAATGGGAGTATGCTACACACTCTCACTACCAAACAGAAACAGACTTGTTCACATTTGCAAAGAAGTCAACACTGTATCAAGAATGTAAAATCAAAAATACATCCTAATTTTTATCTCACAGTCTAGAATTGTGAAAGCCAATATAGTTGGTCACCAGTCACACAGACTGAGATGACTGTAAATGTAAACATCCTACATTTCAAATTTAGCATGAAAACAAAGTATCTCAATAATGTTTTTCTTTGCAACACTCTCACTACACAATCCTGGCTGGCCTCAAACTCTAGAGATCCCATAGCCTGCCTTCTGAGTGCTAGGATTAAAGGCACATCGACCCTAACACCTTAAAAATACCAAACCAAGATTAGATGTGGAACTACACCAGGTTAGATGAGTACAGTATTTAATTCATTAGCTAATTAATTAATTTTTTAGACAAGGTCTCACCATCATGTATCTGTGACTGGCCTGGAACTCATGTGCATTAGGATGCCCTCTGTATCCAGAGCGCTGTGATTAAAGGTGTGTGTCACTACGATCAGCCAATATTAAAATCACTATTATTTTAAAGCTTTTCTTTTTTTTCCTTTTCTTTTTGCTCTTTAAGGTAGGGTTTCTCTGTGAAACAGTTCTGGTTGGTTCTGGAACTCACTTTGTAGACCCGGCTGGCCTCGAACTCACAGAGTTCTGACTCTGCTTTCCGAGTGTTGGGATTAAAGAAGTGCAACACCACCGCCTGGCTTTGAAGTTTTATTCCCATGTGTATTCATGAATCGATGTATGCCACGTGTATGCAAGTGCCAGCAGAGGCCAGAAGAGCACTTTAGATTGTAAGATCCCATGAAGCCAGGGTTATAGACAATTGTGAGTTTTCCAACATAGATGCTGGGAACCAAACTTAGGTTTGGTTCTGGAAGACCAGCAAGAGTTCTTAACCTCCGAGTTATTTCTCTAGCTTTATGTATTAAAATTATTTTATCTGTTTCCTTTTAAACCTCTTTAATATGGCTAGTAGGAAATTTAAAATTGCATGTGACCCAAATCACATATATACACACACTACTCCCCCCACCCCCACAAACAAATAAAACAACCCAGCAAGGGCACTAGATTTAGGCAAGTTTAAGCTCAAGTCTTGAAGCTACCACACGTCCTTAAATAAGTTATTTATCCTTTAAGCCCCAGTTTCCAAACCCACAAAGAAAGAGTACAGGTATCAATGTAACAAGCAAGTATATGAAGGCACCCCCCACCCCCCGAGATAGGGTTTCTCTGTGTAACAGCTTTGGCTGTCCTGAACTTGCTTTGTAGACCAAACTACAAACTAGCCTCAAACAGAGACCTGCCTGCCTCTGCCTCCCGCATGCAGGGATTAAAGGAGTGTGCCACCATGCCCGGTAAAGATCAAATGATTTAATGCATGTGTCTTTATGACAAAAATTATTATTATTTTTTTTTTTTTGATTTTTCGAGACAGGGTTTCTCCGTAGTTTTTGGTTCCTGTCCTGGAACTAGCTCTTGTAGACCAGGCTGGCCTCGAACTCACAGAGATCCGCCTGCCTCTGCCTCCCAAGTGCTGGAATTAAAGGCGTGCGCCACCACCGCCTGGCTGACAAAAATTATTTTGCTATTTATTATTTTATTGCCCATCACTATGTAAAGTTAAAGGGAACTAACTTACCATGTTTCTTCTAGTAATTCTAGGGTTTCATTTTTTTACATTTAGGCTCTTAATTCACTGGGGCTTGTTTTTCTATATGGCGCAAATGCAGATCTAATTTCAAATGGTTATGCAGTTGTCCCAGCTCCATTTAAAAAGTTTCATCTATTCAGGTATAGTGGCGCACACCTTTAGTCCCAGCGCACAGGAGGCAGAGGCAGGTGGATCTCTTAGTTCGAGCCCAACCTGGTAGATAGAGCGAGTCCAGGACAGCTAGGACTACACAGAGAAATCCTGTCTCAAACAAACCCTAAAAATTCCATCATTTCCTCCCCCTTTCACACCATGCATTTATGAGACAGGATCTTATTGTAGCCCAGGCTGGCCCCGAATTATCAACAATTCTACTGCCTTGGCCTCCTAAGAGATGGAATCATAAGGGTTAGCTACCAAGTCCAGATCCTTTGTTTCCTTTTCTCTTGGACAGCATCTCACTGTGTAATTCACAATGGCCTTGGACTCAATTCTCTGGCCTCAGTCTTCTTACCGTTAAAATGACAAGCGTGCACCACATAGACAGCAGTGTTTCTGTGCTTCGACTCTGGCATAAGGCAGATACAGAATTTTCTACTTGCAGGCTCATGTTGGCATACAAAAATTGCTTTCAGATTTTGGAGTATGATCAGGTTTTCAGAGCAGGGATGCTCTTATTTTACTCAATTTCTATAGATACTTGTGTGCAGTTTTTTGGACTTTTTTTTTTTTACTATAACTGCCTTTCTATTTATGTGCCTGTGCCACAGTGTTAATTATGGAAATTTTATATAACGCTTAAATGTCCATAGAGCTTGTCCCTTCTGGTAGTTTTGCTTTGCTATGTTTTTAGAGTTACTCTTCAATCTTTGTCTTTCTGTATGATCTTCAGAATCAACTTGTCTAGCTTTCTAATAATGTCCTACTGTCTGAGCTAATAACAGGGCATCTTTCCAGTTTGTTCATATTTAATGGAGGGCTAGGGAAATGGCTCAGTAGTTCAGAGTACTTGCTACTCTTTCAGAGGACCCAGGTTTGATTCCCAGCAACTCTAGTCTTAGGGGATCCAATGCCCTTTTCTGGCTTCTAAGGGCACTGCAAGCAAATGGTACACAGACATACACACAGGCAAAACACCCACCCACAGAAAGTAATACAATAAAAAAAACCTGCCTACTGAAAAAACAAACAAACCAAACAACAACAACAACCACCTACCACAATATCAACTAGAGGAACGACTCTCCCACATTAAAAAGAAGTATCCTGTAATAGATTCTTATAGTTCCTATTTTATTTCAAATTAATCTTTTTTGATTGAAATCATAAATGGTTTTAAAAGTTTCAAAACAAGTTAGATCCTTTGTGTATAAGAAAGCAAGCTGCTGATTTTTGTATTTTGCCCTGAAATTTTACCAAATCCTCAAAGCTCATTCTTCTCAATGCCTTTATTTTAAATTAATTTATTTCTTCAACACAAGGGATCAGAGCTGGAGCTTTTGCTGGGCAAGTGTTCTGTTTTTCTACGGCATCCATCATGTCACTCAGGAAAGAATGAGACTGTAAACAATGATAAAATAGGCTTTTCTTTAAAAACGTTTATTAAATGCTTAAACCACAAACACTTAAAACCTTCAGAATCATCTCTATGGATACTGAAATTCATTCTGATTCCTAAGATTGTTTTGGCTAGTTCAGATACTGCGTAAACAGAAAAAAACCATTGATTGCAATAGAAGAAACAGGTGTCTAAAACCCAATATTATATGAGTCAACTTTTAGAACGGACTCTAAAATACAGATGAGTCATTTACAATTTAAAAAGACCTTTGTTTTGTTTTTTGAGATAGGGTCTCACTATTTCTCATTATGTAGACCAGGTTGGCCTCCAAATCAGAGATCCACCTGCACCCGTCCTGAGTGCTGGAATTGAAGGTGAGCATTGCCATGCTCAGCTGTCTTAAGCTCTTTTAAATACCAATGCTTAGATTTAATTTAAAACGTACATCAAATCTATAGTTTAAATCTATTTCATTCTTTTCACATTAAAAAAATCTGCATGGTGTTTTGCCTGCAAGGGAGGCCAGAAGATGGATCCCTTGGGTCAAGTTACAAACAGCTCAGGCATCATGTGGGTGTTGAGAATTAATTGAACCCTAGTCCTCTGGAAGTACAGCCAGTGTTCTTAGCCACTGAACCATCTCTCCAGAACTAGTTTTAAAAGGACACAGAGCCCAGCAAGACAGTTTAACAGGCTAAGGCACTAGCCACCAAGCCTCATGACCTGAATTTGATCCCCGGAACCCACATGGTGGAGAGAACCAACCCCAACAAGTTGTCTTCTGATCTCCACCTATGTGCCATGTACAAGCCCCATTTCCATAAATAAATAAATAATAAAAAAGGATAATACTACTAACAAAGGTACCCACACTTGCAATTCATATACTTAGTGTGAAAATGGACATTAACCTCACACTGTTGAGTCTACATGGTCCTGGTTTCCTGGGACACTGAATCAGTTCTAGTGTGCCTAATGCGACTTCCTTCACAATGACCTACAAATACATTCATAAACTACCTGGAACACACAGAACTTCCTTTCTTTTTTTTTTAAACTTTATTTAACTTTATTTCATGCGCATTGGTATAATGATGTCAGATTCTCTTGAATTGGAGCTATAGACAGCTGCGAGCTGCCATGTGGGTGCTGGGAATTGAACCCCGGTCCTCTGGAGGAGCAGCAGTCAGTGCTCTTAACCACTGAGCCATCTCACCAGCCCCAGAACTTTCTTTTAAGGCACTATTTAAATAACATTTATGTGGGTTTTAAAAGTTACCAACAAGAGTTTAATTTTTGGATTATTCCTACAGGGACAAACTAAAATGAGATGAAAATAAGCAAAATAACCATACATCATGAAAAAGATACTGAATAAGATTTTTTTGAGAAGGTTTTGAAATGTGAATTGAAACTATAAAGCTTTAAATAAATCTGAATGATTATCTTTCAGTGAGAGCACTGATGCAGCTCAGAGAAGGGAAAGAATCCACATCTCTCTCAGCAGTTCACGGGGCACCAGACAGCAGGGCATCACAGCACTCAGAGAAACTGCACATGGGCCCCGGTCATCAACTGGACACCGAAAGGCTACTCAGAGAGAAAAGCTTCCATGAAAGGTGTTTTTTTTTTTTTGTTTTTTTCTTTTTGCATCTGTGCCAGGAGGAGGTAGCACTCTAGTGACAATCACAAAGCTGGGAGCTTCTCTGTCCCAGTCCTGAAGTAACTGTGCCTATCAAACACACCTCACACTCCATTCAGTGGCTAGTGTCTAAGGGTGGTGAGAACAGAGATCTATGAGTCAACCAGGAGTCTCCACCTACAAGTACTTTAAGATGAATTTTCTAAAAAAGTTTATTTCCTGATTTCACCCAAGAAAGAAGGTTGAGAGTTCAACTTATATGAATGCCCATTTAAAAGTCTACTGGGAAAGACAACCTGAAGATTAACCTGGTTTATTAAGACAAGATTTAAAATAGAATAGATAGAATATATTCTCTTCTCTACAAGTTCCCAGAGTTTCAAAACTATTAACCTTGAAATTTTAAAGACAAAAAAACTAATTTGCATTGCATTGCTACAGTGGGATATAAGAAAGGAAAGTTCTGCCTAAACCGTATAGCCTTGTATCATACTGAAAACTTTAATTTCCATGAAAGTTGATGAAGAATCCACCAATGGCAATGGGAGGTATGGTATTAATAATGAAGTCTTCTATGAAGGTAATGCAAAGGAAAAAAACTTATTTATTTATTGATTGATTGATTGCCTTTTCAAGGCAGGGTTTCTCTGTAGCTTTGGAGCCTGTCCTGGAACTTGCTCTGAAGTTCAGGCTGGTCTCGAACTCACAGAGATTCTCCTGCCTCTGCCTCCCAAGCGCTTGTATTAAAGGTATGCACTACCATTGCCCGGTGAAAACCTTTTTTGCTTTTAAAAAAGTATCTCCAGGGAGCTGGAGAAATGGCTCAGTGGTTAGGAGCGTTGCCTGCTCTTCCAAGGGTCCTGAGTTCAATTCCCAGCAACCACATGGTGGCTCACAACCATCTGTAAAGAGGTCTGGCGCCCTCTTCTGGCCTTCAGGCACACAGACAGAATATTGTATACATAAAAAAAAAAAAAAAAAGTATCTCCAAGGCAAAACATTATTCTTGAGAGTGTAGCGAAAAGAACAAACACACCCGCTGACGTTCAAGGCCTGGGCTTAAATACGACCAACACAGTTGCTTCTTTACATTGCTGACTTCTGTCAGAGAGAACACAACCCCATCTGATATGAATTTGAAGACTTTTACTGAGAGAAGCTATACAATACCTTTAAAAAGAAAACACAACTAAATATATCTGTTAAAAAACAAATAACACTTCTTTTTATGTGTGGACATAGCCCTTTGGAGATTCCTTGTTTTACGGATATGTGCCTTAACATAACTTTGGAAAACACAAAGAAGAGCTGAATAGCTTACTTGGGGATATTGAAAGCAGACAGAATAGAAGAGACACACAGACTGGATTTAGAAGAGGCTAATTCAGATTAAATTAAGATTCAATTTAAGACACTGAACCAAAGAAGAATGCTCCTATGAGGGCTATGTGAAGTGAGCTTCCCAGAGTCGCTCTGTCAGGAAACAATTCCCTTAGTGCAGCTTTCTAAGGTTAAATGGGGTCAGCTTTATTCGGTTAATCTAGATTTCTTTCACCTGACCTTATTGGGTGCCTCCACTCCAAACTGACATCCCTGGCCTTTCTAAGACATCCTTTGCTTTCTCTCACTATTTAGTCTCATGTTCCACATTAAATTCATTTTCTACTCTTTTGGGTGTTTCTTCCCCCTTTCTGGTGATCTTTGCTCTCCTTTCTCTTACCCTGTTTGGCAACAATTACCTATGTAAACTTTGGCTTAGTAGGGAAAATGTAAAAGAGGGCAGGGAGGACAAAGGATAAATGAAGAACTGCATTCTCGCTGTTCTTAAGGGTCTACTAGAGAGACCTAAGATTGCCAGTGTCTAGATAGCCAACGTTAGGGGACTGTGAAGGGAGACTATCTGTAGGAAAGTCTTAAGCAGCACTCTAGAAGTCCCCTATCTGTCATGGAGTGGGTAAGCACCACAAAACCATAGCTTAAAGGGAAAAGAAAACTCTACCACTGGCCTTTTTCCGAGCGTGGCCGCCTTCCGCTCGGTTCAGTGCCCGCCACATGCCCAGGAGTGCGTCTGGATCCTTGTGGGCCGCCCTTCGCAGGTGGACAGTGCTTATGCTACACTGTAAGAAAGCCAGAAAAGTGCCCATGAGAACCAGAAAGCATCTCCAGCTAGCAGGATCATCTCTCTAGGCCTCTAAGATGGGAAAATCATCATACACAACCGAGCAGCATCGGAATGCCAGGAAAGCTGGCGGAAGGAAGTATCCATACCCTCTGGTCAACGCAATAGTGGGAGAGGGGAAGAAATTATGTATTCTGTTGGGAGCAAGGCAGAAGACTGGACTGGGAATACAGCTCAGTGGTAGAATGCTTGCCTAGCCAGCATGCACTGGCCCTAAGCAAAGAAAAAAGACAAAATACCAAGTCAAGGGCAAACGTTGGGGGTGAGGATGAGGGGATATATTCATTTCTAATAGATAAAAATAAATAACAAGATGAAAAAGACTAGGTCTAAACCTAGTTATTTTACAAAAATCTCAGCTATTCCTATTCAGGCTACAGAACTTAGGACTCATTCCAACACTTCGGATGCTCTTCTCAAAGAAAGGTAGAAAAATAAAAGAAAAAGGAAAAAAATCCATTTTGAGATACAAGAAGTAAAGTATTAATATGCCAGAAACAAAGAGGTAACATTCTAAAAGTGGTTTTACCATAAATCGAATTTAAAAAAATGAAGTTGAGAGAAGATTAAGATTCTGGGGTAAGAGACTTTAGGTAACCTACTTCTCTTGTCTAATGGCCGGCCACGTTACTGAATGCTTGATACTCCCTCTCTACCAATGACACAGAATTACAGGAATATGCTAATAAATAAAAAATCTTTTTACTTTTACCCTATGTGGGTAGAATTAAAATTTTACAAACTCTGTAGTCAAACTCAAAAGCTCAATCCTCTGAAGAGAAACGAAGGGACAATTATCTGCTGAATGTCATACCACGCGGGAATTCCAGACTGCCCAGTTCTGCCCCACTCAGCTCAGGACAGCGACCACGCCTGATGAAGTGGTTAACTACACCAAGTCTTCCGCTGTGTATGGTAATGAGGCTTTAAGTATGTAAAGTTTTCAGGGCTTCCCTAGATCAAAGTAATTAGGGAAAAGGGCAAGTGCAGGAGCTCAAGAAAATCCTTGTAGGACACTAGGCTAATAAAAGAGAAATCAGGAGGATCTCTGACATACACACAGTTCTTTGGCTTCTATGTGTTCGTTCTGGATAATATGGTAATTGATTGTGTTATTTCTCAGAAAATACAAGCTGGAAGACAAAAATAATAATATGGATGTAATTTTTGCTCTAGAAATCCCATTTCTTTCTTCCTTTCTTTCCTCTCCCCTCCCTGGGTTTCTCTATGTAACAGCCTGTTGTGGGAACTCCTTCAGTCAATAGCTTTTAAGCTACCGGCCCACCTTGGTGCAGATGAAAAGCAAGCGCAGCCCCCTTTTCTGCTGA
The DNA here is from genome assembly GCF_014885135.2 of Alexandromys fortis. Lineage (NCBI taxonomy): Eukaryota > Metazoa > Chordata > Mammalia > Rodentia > Cricetidae > Alexandromys > Alexandromys fortis. The sequence continues at coordinate 3,399,687 of NW_026067940.1, read as the reverse complement.
ATTTGGTTCCTAGTTCCCAGAGCACATAGAGGACGGCAGATTGCTACCCTTACCATGAGTTTATCCCCAAATAAATAAAATAAACCTTTGTTATACTCCATTCCAGGCTATTGTGGAACGCTTTGATACTACTACAATTTGTCATGGCTGTTCTGGAACTCAGAGGTCTGCCTGTCTCTGCCTCCCGAGAGCTGGGATTAAAGGTATGTGCCACCACTGCCTAGCAGAAAACCCATTTCTTAAAAGAAGTGCTTATTTGAATCCCATCTATAGGACCGAGGCTGTAGCTAGATAGCAGAATACTTGTCTAACACACACAAGGCTCCAAGTTCAATCCCCAACATCGGAGGGAAAAATCCTATTTATGATACAATTTGGCCAAAACATGTCTCCCTTTCTTGCCCTTTCCTTTAAGAGGTATTAATTGATCTGTGCTTTCCCCCAAAGTTAGAGATCCTTGCACTTGGTGTTCAAGAGTAGAATTCATCTGGCAATCAATAAAGGCACACACCTTTCTTGCAAAAATAACAAGTCACTTAATCTTATAGACCATGTGGGTTAGTGTCCCATGTGAGGCCATAGCAAATGGCTTACAGTACGGCTATTGGAAGGGACAGAGGGACTAGATATGGTAGTTACTTGACCCTGCGTTTACGGAAACAGAAAAGAAGATTACCAAAACCCCAAAATAATAGACACCAACTCCCAGATTTCTCGTTAACTTCAAGTTTTTAAGGAAGCTGTTTTAAACGACGAGAAATCAAAGTTCTTTCTTTTGGAATAAAACTAGGTCAAGCCGGGTGGTGGTGACGGTGGCGCACGCCTTTAATCCCAAGTACTCAGGAGGCAAAGGCAAGCGTATCTCTGTGAGTCTGAGGCCAGCCTGGTCTACGGAGTTGAGTTCCAGGACTGGCTCCATAGCTACTGAGAAACTCTGTCTTGAAAAACCAAAAGAAACTAGGTCAAAAAGCAATTCCAAGAGCGCAAAATCGTTTCTCCACTCATTTGTGGGAAAGGTCCCTCATCTTAATCTGCAGGACCTTTTTCCTAACAGGAACAATGTCCTGACAACCTAAGGCTAAATAGTTTGTGAATTCCTCCTGGGGGACCAGGTGCTATCATCTCACTGTAAAGAAGGGCCATTGCTAGAGAAGCTGTTAGCTATTTTCACAAAGTTTCTAAGAGTCAGCCAGAATGAAAGACTGCAGATATTCTGGACCCAACGGGAAGATGATGTTAAAGGCCACTCATAGAAAAAATACTTAAGGAATGAACCGCATTCTCTAACTAAAAATAGGTACAGAAGGGGACAAGACTATTTTAAAGCCACTGAAGAGTCCAACATAGTATATTCAACTCCAGGCTTGATCTAACCTGTAACCACATTCTATACTTGAGTCCATATGCCTTACTTACTACCAGGTCGCCATTCCTGTTACCGCATCAAAGCTCTGCCCTGCCTCTCGTCCTCGTGCCACATCACACAGCACATCACCAGTACGTTATGGGGCCAGGAGGGAGAGTTGAGGCAGAGTTCATTTATTTCTTCATCAGTGCACTAGGTCGAAATCCTGTACTTTTGATTTCAAGAGTCCACAAAAGGACAAAAGTAGAAGACAAGAACTTCACAACAATCTCAAGTTTGTAACTGATTTTGCCGGAAGACCATTGCACCTGGCTAGACATGAAGAAATCAGGGCAAGGAAAGTGCTATTGTAGTTTAAGCATAAGCCCACCTTTCATAGCAAGGTGTCAAGACATACATTTGGGGTAGCCCAACACTGGGTATCATTCATGGAAAGTTTAATTAAAGATCAGTTTGCATCAGACAAGCAACTGAATGCAAGTAGCAAGTTAAATATGGTAAGGTTTCTGTCTATCAGCTTTCCTTCTTTATATCAAGGGAGGCAGGGACACGAGATGTAAAGTCGAGAGGTAATAACTGAGCTGTGCCTTTCTCTCCCACCCTCCAAAAGTTAGAGACCCCTGCACTTGATGTGCAAGAGTAGAGCCCATCAGTAGGCAGCCAAGAAAGGCACACCCCTTTCTGGCAAAAACAGCAAGTCATTTAGTCTTACAGACCTGTCCCACGGAACAAACCATCTTACCTAGAAAGTCAGAGACTCCTTCAGGTCAAGTTATACGTTGTTTCCCCACAGCGCTCTCCCACCCACATATGGGAGAATCTGTTATGTTATAAAACTACAACTGGCTTTTTCCAAATAGTCCTTAACCTATTGGATCTCCCAATTGTCCCAGGACCGTACTATAAGAGAATATAAAACTAAATTTAAGGGCGACTCCCCACCTCCATCCATTTCTTTTCAATAAAAATAAGTCCTGTAAGAGCATCAACTCAAGACTTTAAGGGTGGTTGGTCAAATATAGGAATAATCTCCCATATTTCTGAAGAGGCCTAAGTTTAAGGAGCAGTTAAAATATTCTCTTGAACTTGAGAATTCCAAGGAACTGGAGTCCCACTGAAATTCTGATAGGATATATTTCTTATATAAAGACCAAGGAGAGTCGCTGGGCGGTGGTGGCGCATGCCTTTAATCCCATCACTCAGGAAGCAGAGGCAGGAGGATCTCTGTGAGCTCCAGACCAAACTGGTCTATAAGAACTAGTTCCAGGACACCTAGGGCTGTCACACAGATAAACCCTGTCTCGAAAAACAGACAAACAAAAAGACCAAGGAGAGTTTACCTTTTTTCTGTTCTTTGTAAAATGATCTGATGAAAGCCCACTAAGCAGGAAATTGAAAGAAAACGTCAAACTAATAGTTTCTTCTCTATCACTTTAAAGAACATAATGGGAGGATGAGAACAAAGAGCTTAAAACAAAGGAAGATCGGTCCATGGACATGGAAATGCACAGCATTTAATAACTGCCAATGAATCTTAAAAACAAACAAACAGAAAGCATGATCGGGGAAGTGAAGTAGTGTACGTCTAATTGAGTTAAATTTCTAGGAAAACGTGAGGTGTCTGGACAACCGGCCGGATTTCAAACTCTGATGCTGAAACTTGTTTGATGGTAGCCGCCTTCTCCTGGGCCTTACCTTCCCTAGCGCTCTTCCCTGATCCCACTACGACCGAGCTGCTGAAGAAAACGGCAAAGGACCTTGCCTTGAGCTCAAATATCATCCAGACAGCGCGACAGCGCCAGCTCCACGTCGAACTCCATTTCTGCCCTCTGCAGAAGCTAGGCACTATCTATCTTTTCAAGTCTTCACCCACCCCATCCCCGCCAAGGCTCCACCTCCCCCGACCCTCTCCTTTCAGACGCGCCACCCTTCTTCTAGGACTTTCTCAGCCATCAGCGGCACCCCCCAGCACCCCTCTCCTCGTGCCCACCTCTCCCCTGGCTCAGGCTCCCCAGGTCCCTGCGGTCAGCCGAGTGTGCGGCCGGCCCAGGTCCGAGCCATCCTCGTGACGGTCCCTCCTCACTCACCCTCTGTCACCTCCAGCACCTTAATCTGTTCCTCTGCAGCCGCCCGCACCTCCTGCACGGGGGACAGGATCCCGGTGAGGGTATCCACCAACGCCTCCTTCAATCCCTGTGCCACTGGACCCGGCAGCCCAGAAGCCGAACCAGCTGCCGCCGCTGCCGCCATCTTTTCTCCCCTCAGCCCGCCAGCCCCGCGGCCGGGACCCGCCACCGAATGACGGCTCCCGCGTACGGCCAATCCGCGAAGCCGCGCCTGCGCATCTAAGCACGCGGGAGCGGGCGGGGGCGGGGGCGGGGAGAGGTTGCTGCCTCCGGAGACAGCGCCTTCTGCGGCCGGAACGAACCGCGCTTCTGCCGGCAAGGAACGCTTTTGGGGATGTGTGTGCACACAGAATGCCATAACGGTTTGGAGTCCTGAAAATCAGGATCGCTTGGAATAAAGGCCGTGATACCTGATTCTAGGCTCAGATTTAAGACGTGTTAGCACAGGGGTAGGATGGAAATGGATACAGAAGGCTTTAAGGAAATAGCAGAAATAGCACCTATTTTAAACTAACACCCCTCCTCCCTGAAACATGGATTCAGTTGGGTCCGTTCACTTTTTACTTCTAGAGATCCAAAGATACCTGGGAGGCGTGCGGAGAAACCGAAGTGAAATTGGCAGTCCCCAATTTTAGTTTCTTAGTTTTTTAGTTTTAGTTTACATGAGCCCAATCTCAAATGAGAAAGTGGCTGTCCAGGGGAGAGTACCTACATGTAAGGAGCATTTCTCCCCACTGATTTTTCGAGACAGGGTTTCTTGTGTAGCTCCCACCCCCCAGACAGGGTTTCTTTGTGTAGTCCTTGCTGTCCTGGAACTCACTCTGCAGACCAGGCTGGCCTCGAACTCCTGAGATCTCCTGTCTCTGTCTCCCGAGTGCTGGGATTAAAAGGTGTGTGCCACCACTGCGCAGCTATAAACTGATTTTTAAAAATATTATCTATTTGTTGTTAATTTGTTTGGAGACAGGGTCACACATGGCACAGATGGGCCGCAAACTTTCTATGTAGTTGGTACTGGCCTTGAACTCCCTGATCTCGGTCTTTCTGCTTCTACCTCCTCCAGTGCTATTACAGGTATATGTCATCACCCATGGCACCAGACTTATTCTTTGTGTGACTACTGAGAGTGAATATCGCAAGTACATAACATTATTTTAAAAAGAAATAGTGTCAGGTTTGTGTGTGTGCGCGTGTCGTGCTCGAATACATGGGCGTATGCCATGGGACACCTGTAGAGGCAGAGGACAGTGTAGTCTGTCTTTGGCCACCTTTATGTAAGAGTGAACTCAGGTTATTAGGTGTCGAGGCAGGCACTTTACCCACAGAGCCATCTACCTAGCCCAGCGTGCTTCTGGAGACCCAGGGGGATTATGGTAGGGTGGGAGAACGAGAGTAGTTTAATATGGCTAACAAGGACAAGTTGCAGGAAATGGCCACAACATGGAGGCACTACTCCATAGAGCCAGTGGAGGGGATTAGAGCAAGGGATGAAAGACGCAGGACAGAGTGGCAAGCGCCTAGTGGCCAAAGGGATGGAATGAGTATGCTGTTGGAGCACAGAGCAGGTATTTCTGGGAAAACGAGTGCGTTTTGACTCTGCAATTCCATAGTCGAGGATGGTAAGGTTTATTTTCTGTCTTACAGTGGCCAGGAGAACCCAAACTCCATTAGAACAGCTGTCCTTTGAGGTATGTTCATGTTTGTTCAACCCCCAAATTAGGTAGTGTCTAAAAGAGTGGTTCTCAACCTTCCTAATGCTCTGATCCTTTTAATAGTTCTGCATGTTGTAGTGACGCCAACCATAAAACTATTTCATAACTGTAATTTTGTTAATGTTATGAACTATCTGATATGCAACCCCTAGGAAAGGGGCATTTGGCTCCGTAGGGGTCACAACCCACAGGTTGAGAACCTCTGGTCTAGAGGGTGGTACATTCTCAAAGTCAAGAGACTTCCCGTCCTGCCAATTGGAAGCCTTGACTTCTGGCGAGGGAAACTGCCATAATTAGCTTCAGCTGTTAGTTTGACACAAACCTAGGAGTCACCAGAACTCAACTGAAGAATTCACTGAATCAGACTAGCCTGTGACCATGTTTGTAAACCATTTCTTTAATGCTTATTGACCTAGTTGGACCTAGCCCACTGTGGTTAGTGCAGTCTCCAGGCACGTGGGCCTCAGCTATTTAAGATCAAGGGAGTAGTCCAGTAAGCAGCATTCCTAGGGAGGTCCTGCCTTGACTTCCTTTGACGTGGACTTCCTTTGACATGGACTGACTATAACCTGTAAGATAAATACCCACCCCCCAAGTTGCTTCTGCTCATGGTGTTTATGTGCAACTGAAAGCACACTAGGGCAGAAACTGTCCGCAGTGTACAAGGTGGGGTTCTCCCACGCCCACGAAGAAGAAGTCAAAAGACCCCTGCTCAGCATTTGGGCTCAGATGCTTACAGGCAGGTGGGTTTTGCTTCTGAGTTAGGGTGATGACCACAAGTTGTGTGACCTTCCAGATCAAGCAGTCAGGTAAACGGACACAGAAACCAGGCAGTGAGTGAGCTAGAAAACCAGTGGACAATACAGGAGATAACTTTATTGAAACGCAAATGGCAGAGAACAGAGGAATTTTGCTAGATGGAGACATGCCTGACAGACAGAGGACCCAGGGAAGGGTGGCCCCTGTGGCGATGGAGGAAGGCCATTTCAGCTGGCCAAGGCATGGATTTAATTTTCAACCAATTTTCTTGTTTAAAATGAATCACTGAGGGGACAGCCCAGCTCTCTTCATGATTGTTACCGCAACTATATACAACAATTTGCTTTCCAGATTCAGTGTTTGCCTTTTCTACATTAGGTATAAAAGGGGACAGACTGGAATAGGCGAGGGTCAAATGGAACGGAAATAAGACAAACACACAGACACACACATATCACGGTTTGGGATTTTTGTACTCAGTAAGTTTTAAAAAGTGACCATTCTTGCCCACCCGCCACCTGAGGAATGCCATGCATTTGAGGAACACAGCCTCTTACAGGAGCAGTGCTGTGTCAAACAGGATAGGGAGGGGGAGGAAAGGAAGCTAGCAAGACCTAGAATTCACTGTAATTTTGTTTGGTTAAAAGCAATAAACAAAAGAATGTTAGGAAGTGGGGGGGGGGCGGAGAGCACAGCAGCAGCAGAAACTGGCTGCAGTGTGGGAGTTGCTTCTCCTATTTTCCTTCTCAGAAACGGCAGGGAAGCAGGACGAGGGGACCGGGGCTGGCTGGATGGCAAGGGGGTGACTTTAGTGCAACTGTTTTACACTTGCTCTCCTTGGGCTTTCTCCTTCTTTAGTCCGTGAGCTCAGGAGACCTAGTACCACAAAAGTGCTCTCACAGGGGATGAAAGCTGACACACTTGAAACAAAACTGCTTCTAAACAGCCTCAACTCTTCCATGGCCATTTCAGCTAGTTTATAGGTTTGGAAATATACAAAGCTCTTCCTGAAAAAAAAAATTTTTTTTTTTTATTTTTTAGAGAGGATTTATTTTGTTCCCTTAGCTGAGTAGTTCTGTATTTAGGTCCTGATATGGGAAGAGGCAAAGGTTGAACCTAAGGACTTAGATACTTTATTTTCACGGTGTAGAACTCTCTCCTGTGGGCTGAGCAGAGACCTGGGCCCTTCTGGCATACTGGCACTCAGCTGTTGGCTGCCTTGGGGAAGGAAGGGCTGGTGGAGCTCCCAGACTCCGCAGTACTCTTCACTGTTTAAAGAAGGGAGAACATTTTATCATAGGAATGTAAATTAGATTTTATTTTACTTTTCTTATACTATTATCAGAAAAAGAATCTATCAGAACAGCAACGTGGAGACTTCCGACATGATTCTTCCACTGGAGCCCCACAGTGTGCCAGGCAGTGATGTCAGAGGCCAGGGGTTTTCCGCTAGAGGCTGCAAAGATGCAGACCTTCCCTAACTTCTACCCCAAAGCACATATTTTTACTACTAGCTCCCAGAAACCTAAGTAAGAGCAAAGTGACTTTGAAATGTGAGCATTTGAATTAGACTGTAGACGCTTCTTATTGGGGTCTTCAAACATCAGCCATCTCACAGTGAGGGCTCCCGTGAGTTGGCTCCACCCTTACAACATGGCTGGGTACTGCCACTCTAGAGCTGACTTGGCAGACCTGGGTTAGAGCCTGGGAATTCTAGTCCTTAAACACATTCCCACATGCTGCTCCTGCTAGTCTGAAGACATCCTCTGAGCACCACGGCTTTAAGGGACGAAAGGTTGACTCAAGGGACCAGAAATTCACATCATGTCAGAGAATGTTCCCTGTGACATAATCACTAAGGAGAATGGCCAAAACATCAAACTCGAATGAATTAGTATAAGCAGGTATAATTTTTAACTGCCTTTCCCTCCCCGTGGTTTCCAAAGTTCAACTGCTTTCTTTCCTTCCAGACCGCTTTCCGGTTTACTCTGTTTCTCCTGCAAGAGCATGTGTTTCTGGGACGAGGGTGTAGCCAGGTGGCCCTGTTCTCCCTGAGCAGGTTAACCGAGGACTGCTGATTGGTAAGGCTGATCTAGGCATGGAAAGCAGTGTCTTCAGGCTTTGGCCATGTGGAACACATGTTTACTACTTATGGCCTGCATGTTGGGGACTCTCACGCATAGTTCTTACAGAGTGTGTTATAGCTGGGCCTAGTGACACAGGCCAGTTACTTGAGAGGCTAATGTGTACATGTATGTGTGTGTGTGTGTGTGTGTGGTATCATCAAATTCAAAGCTTGCCTGGAATACTTAGTGAATTCGGGGCTGTTATGGACAACTTTAGTGAAACTGTCTTTTAAAAAAAGTGAGGGCTGGAGCTATAGCTCAGTGACAGAGTACTTGCTGAGTTTATGAGAGACCCTAGGTTCAATACTCAATACTGGAAGGAAAAAAACGGGTTACCAATAACTGTTGGTACATCCATCTTATCCATCTCTATTACCCAACCTGTTGCAACAGCCATTTTTCCTCTTCCCATGGGCTTGGCTCATGGAGTCCACTCACTAGCTTCAGTTTAGCTAATGCCGAGACTATGGAAAGAAAGGGTAAAGTGTGATAAGGAGCTGCAACTGAGTCTGAGTTACTTCAGATTGACTGAACCCTGTATTAGACTTGTGATTAGCACAATGTCCTCTCCCAAACCCTTTTGTCATTAAAAAAAAAATCATTGAAGTCTTTTGTCTCCTGGTTTATAAGACTGACCCTCATTTGATGAGGCAAGGGTGACCTGTGCACACGCTGGGGGCCACGAATGGTTCCATCTGGGGTGATGGCAGGTGTTGTGGAAACTACCACTGCTTCCCCTACTTTCCTGGACTATGGCAGGAAACAGAGCTCATCTTCGGAGTACGGGAAGGGGGCGGTATCCCTCTGAACAGTGTGGCTCGACTTTGAGAGCTACAAGTAAGGAGATGGGTAGGTCGAGTCCACTTAAAGTCTTGCAAACTAGAAAAGCCAGAAGACAAAAAAAAGCGGGGGGGGGGGGGGGGGGGTAAGAAAATCATTACTTTGTCTTATGCCCATCAGTATGGACAGACTAGTTAGAAGGTTGGTAATTCAAGATCCAAATGGTTACCAACCAATAAAGGCTTTCTTGTAGGGTCGACCATGGTCTCTTATCTCATTCTTCTTCCCTGCCAGCCTCTATCTTCCAGGTGATTAGACTACACAGAAGACACTGGAGTAAAGATTTACAGAGACAGAAATAAGCACCAAAGAGTTACCAGAAAGCAGGTATCAAAAATAATAATGTTCCACAAAGCCCCAGAAGATAGAACATAGAGATACACAGACATCAGGTCCCATAGCAGCCTCTAATACCTAGTACTTTATTTCAGTGCCTAGGCAGGGACTGAGAAACAAACACATTGAACACAACTTATTGGTCTTCATCCCAAAATTCGAGGGATTCTAGTTAGCCTCTTTCCCAGAGCTGAGACCCTCCAAAGGTTGATGTTCTTCACTAGCCAACTTTGGTGAGGGATGGAATTGGGGGCCAGAGGGGGAAGGGAATAGCACAAATTCAGAACTAGAAAGGTTGGATTCTTCTGAAGGTGCCTCGAGATGGAGAGTCTAGCTGTGGGACCCAGTTCTTCCTTTCTGAGGAGTGCCACTGGTCTCAACCAAGAAGCAAGCGTGTAGGCTGGAAAGAACGCTGTGGATTTGCTCTTTGCCGTGAATTCCTGGGCAGTGAGGGGGTGCTCAGGCTTTTTGCTTCTTAGAAGTCCGGATGAGCACCCCAAGGGGTCATTAGCACCATGAGGAGGCTCAACCTTCCGCAACTGCCACAGAACCACGGTCCCTTTTTGAGATGGTTGATGGTACTGTGAGGGGCCCAGATGTGCAACTGTAAACAGGGTCCCAGTCTTCAGAAGGAAAGCAGAGGCTTCAAGAGCACTTCGCTAGATGGGAACACACTTCCTGGAGGACAGCTATTTGAGGCCTGAACTAAATGCAGCAGTCAAACGAGAGAAGGTGGTGGTGGATCCCAGGAATAGAAACCAAGTTATAGTATGAGAGGCCTCCAGAGTCAACTTGCTGCAGACCCAAAGAAAATTCACGATGGTATCCACAGAGACAATCCCTCTGCAGTCTGAGGCAGTTGAAACGGAAGAAGGCATTTCCTACTTTCCTTCTTCTTAAGTAGCCAGTAACATCCATTTCAGAAGGCACTGGCTCGGCAGCACCAGAGAAGAGAGTGAAGGGCTCAAGCATCAGGATGTCAGCGGAAGTCGGAGCCTTTCCGTGGCACTGGAGCTTCGGATAGGGTCCAGAAGAGACCTATGTCCAAAGGAGGCCTATCTAGTCTCCCCTTCCTTCCGAGTTGGAACACCCAGCTCTGGGGCCTTCTCATTCTGCACAGCAGAGACCTTAAGGCAATGATTTCAGCACCATCCTTGGACAAACCGCCTTTTTCCACTACAGAATTGCTTATTTTGCAGCTGAGTTCGTTGGGGATCTTCACAGCTCATGGAATTAGCAGCAATAGCAATAATAGTCTCCAGAATAGAGGACCCTGTCATCCCTGGGGCTACCAGGTGAATATAGAAGCTTTTGCGGGGGACGAGGGGGGAAAGGAACAAGCCAGACCATCTTGAAGACATAAATGAAAATATACTGTTAAGAGTCATGTGATTCCTCGGTTGGGTGGAACAATGGCCCAGGTTAGTTTGCCTATAGAATCTTGGTATAGATCCTGATAAGTCTTGTGCTACTTAGGACTCTGAAGAACAAACTCTTAAATCCAGGCTCGTCGTATCTATTCCTGAACTGCAGAGTGCTGACATTAGCCCCTAAGGCAGCTCAGCCTGGAATCTGGTTCCATCTGGTTTCCAGAAATGACCGAAGTAGTTTCCCACCCTAGACAAGCAAGATTCCATACTTCTTCAGGCTCCATCAAAATGGATTCCCGATTTTCTGCCTACCACATATTGGACATCTGATCAAAGGCTTCTTTTAACTCCTTGGGATTCACCTGTGTTTCTCAGATGATTTTCAAGGTCCCTATTGGGGGAGGGTGTACTTAATGGAGATTAACATTCCCCTCTAGACTATGAACTTAAAGACCAAATCTTGTCATTTTTTAAACATAGTGACTGGTTTACAGCTAAGTACTCGTAAGTGCTTGTCAAAAGAAGGAACGTGGGCTGCAGAAATACGAAGAGGGCAACTTGCGCAAGTGGTGGATCTCTTTGGAAGGCCAATCAATACTGGACACCGAGCACAACTCCTTGAGCCTTCTATTCTGACCTGAAGCAGTTCACATGGTTGTTCAGTTTCTTATAAGTGACTATTCAACTGTAAAAACAAATAGTAAGGGCTAGCGAGGGAATTGCCATTCAGTCAGGCAAAGTGGCTACCATCCAAATAGTGCAGCGGGTGGCCGAACAGGCCCTAAGACAGGCGGGTGGTTCCAGTATTGTGGTTTTCCTCCAGTCCACGATGAAGCTCAGGGTAGATCACGCCAGAGGATGGCAGCGGAGCTTCTAGGTAGAACATGTGCTTTCTCAAAAGGAAAGTCAAAGAAACTGGGTTTTCTCCTACCATTCTGAGCCAATGTTTCTTGTCGCATATAAGCCCCAAGGATGCCAGAGATAGTCGCATGGCAGGCGTATAAAACTTACACCAACAGTACGGAATTCAAGTCTCCAAAGAAAACCTACTTGGAAAGCAAAACTATTCCCTGGAAGGAAACCTAAGTATCTCATTGACATGTGAGAAAATTAAGGAAAGAGGGCAAATAAATAGGCAGATGGGAAGAAAAAAATAGAAATAAAATTTAAAAATTAAAAAAGTTGGGTTTATTGACTTTCATGCATGTTCAATTAGAGGGCAGAAAGGCAGCTCATAGTCTCTCTGAAGGCTGTGATGTTACTTCCGTGGTTTGGTGACGTCTTAGATTGGAAGCCATCTTGTCAGTGTCCCCTCTTGTCATCCAGAAGGCGAGATCTGGCAGCTCTCTTTCCATCTTGGCAACTGGGTCCCCTCTTTCCAGCTTCATCTCTTCCATCGCCTTTTTACCTCTTACAGGTTGATTTACACATTTTTTTTCTTTTTTTCTTTCTTTTTTTTTTTTTTTCTTCGTTAAACCACATGCTTCTTTTTCTGGGCTCTGGCCAGATCTCTGGGGAAAGGTTGTTGGCAGTGATGATAGAATTGGGAAGGGTTTGCAAGAAAATCTGTGGAGTTTCCTGCCTCCCTTAGACTTCCCCGTCTGTGACTGTCTCAGAGGTGTTCATGAGAACCGGTAGGAACTGCTGCACGGCTTTTGCGATGTCTTCGAATCCCTCCCCAGAAAGCCCAGGAGTTTGTAGGGGAAACAAAAACTGAAGAAAAGACCCAGAATCATCTCTTCTCCAAAGTCACGAGAGGAGGCCAGTAAATGCATTTAGGGGCACAAGTGCCCAAACTCCACCCCTCCAGTCCCTACTAGGAAGTTCCCAAAGGTTCAGCACCAAGAACCCATCCCTCCTCTTGCCCTCATCTTCCCTCCTGTCCTGGGAAGGCTGGTAAGCCAGAGCTCTGAAAGAAGAGGGGAGAGGAGAGCTAATGAAGCTGAAGCCAGCCTTCTGCTGTCCATGGTGACAGTGACTGCTGGACCCTCAGAGTGTTGCCTGCAGGTTGGGGTCCAGGATAGTCTCTCGATCTGGTGACTCAATATAGTTGGCAGCTTCTTGAAGTTTCAGCAGCATGGCCATCTAAAAAGAGGCAAAGCGATGGGTGACCATGAGAAGGGAAGCTGGGTCCTACCTACCAGGAAACCAAAACCAAACCAACTGACCAACCAACTAACCCTACAAACCCTGTATCATGAGTCTGATCCGTGGTGTTGACAAAGAACAGAGTTTAGAGGTGATTCATGAAGAAGTGGCAATCGTTTTAGTGTATGGGTTTATGATGCAAACCCATACACATAAACAATCACCTGGGACACCTTTCCTATACAAGGGGTCATGGGTCATGGCTGTGGAGGACACCAAAGAGCAATGCTTCCCCTGTGTCAAGATGCACTCTGGGAATGACAGAGGTCCATACATACCAGCTTATACTGGAGTAACAGGAGAGCTGTGTCAGCTCTGGACTCTTAGATCCCTAGCAGTAGACACCCACCAGCTCGACTCTGCGCCGCTCTCAGACCCTGTGTCAAATCTACCACCCCAGCGCACTCCTTTTCTGTTTTACAGCTCAAGCTTCAGCTAAGTGAGCCTGGTTCACACTGCTACCAATCTTTTCTTCTATCTATATTATTAATTAGTTTTCCAATTAAAAAGTGTCTGGATGTCGGGCTGTGGTGGCTCACACCTTTAATCCCAGCATTCGAGAGGCCAGTTTGGTCTACAGAACAAGTTCCAGGACAGCCAGGGCTACACAGAGAAACTCCATATCAAAAACCAAACAAGCAAACAAACAAAGCATCTTGATATAGAGAACGGCTGTTTTCAATAAAGTCAAAATTTAAATAAAAATATATTATGACTCAAGTGGAATTATTTTCTACTGGAAAGGTACAAAGACAAGATCAAATGATCTCTGTGTTAAATTCATTCCATTCTGCTAGATCATCGTCTAACATGGTTTGGGTAATGAATACCCTCATAGCACAGTATGAATGTGTGAGCTTTAGATCCTCTATTGCCAAAGTAAAAGAGCAGCTCCTTGATTTAATTTGCATTTCCTCATTATTAGATAGGTTAAGATCTTATGTTTTTATTGGTCACTTGTATTTCCTCTAGTCAAATGCCTCTTCATATCTCTTGCTCATCCTTTTGTTTAGAAGCTTACATTTTTCATATAACTTATTTTTGCTTATTTCTTATTTACTAGTGTGTGTGTGAGAGAGAGAGAGAGGAAAAAAAAAGAGAGCGAGGGGCTGGAGAGATGGCTCAGAGGTTAAGAGCATTGCCTGCTCTTCCAAAGGTCCTGGGTTCAATTCCCAGCAACCACATGGTGGCTCACAACCATCTGTAATGGGGTCTGGTGCCCTCCTCTGGCCTGCAGGCATACACAGAGACAGAATATTGTATACATAATAAATAAATAAATGTAAAAAAAAAAGAGAGAGAGCGATCCACAGGCGAATGCAGCTGTGCTGTGGCATGGCATGCGTGTGGAGGTCAGTGCACAACTTCTGGGAGTTATTCTCGCCTGAAACTGGCTGTCAGCTTCGGGGACAAATTCTTTTACCTGTTGAGCCATTTTGCCAGTCCTGGAAGCTTCTTTTAACTTGATTTATATAAGATACTAATTTTTGGCTATATCTATGTAAATATTTTCTCCTAGTTTACATCTTACAGAATACACTTAGTGAAGAAGTCTCAGAATAATATTAGAGGAGAGGCAGAAGTAGGAAGAACAACCAGCCTATACTGGGAGTATAACCTATTGCACTATTTCTTTAGTTGATGATAGTTTTTACATTTTAAATTTTTATTTATTTAGATTTCTCAAGACAGGGTTTCTCTGTGTGTAACCGGGCTGTCCTGGAACTCATTCTGTAGAGCAGGCTGGCCTTGAACTCATAGAGATCACTTGCCTCTGCCTCCCAAGTGCTGGGTTAATTTTTATTATTTTTAATTATGTGTGTGTGTATCTGCATATAGGTGTGTCCACATGAGTGCAGTGCCCGTACAAGTCAGCTGTGTCATATCCCCTTGGAACTGGAGTCCTAAGCTTAGATGTGGGTGCTGAAAACTGAATTCAGATGCTCTGGAAGAGCAGCAAGTGCTTGTAACTGCTGAGCCACCTCTCCAGCCCCTCTTTGGTGTATATTCTTACACAGACTGCCTGAAACTTGGGTCTAGAATACGTTTTCTAGAAAACGTCTAGAATACATTTTCCGGGCTGTGTATTTAGCTTCAGCCAGGATGCAGGCCAAGATCCTGGTGCTCAGAGTTCCTCACTGGCCTCATTTTGGTCCTGGCTTTGCTGAAACTCTTCTATGCCTAAGGCCCATCAGAACATACACGAAGAGTGTAAGAATTCAGTTCTAGACTACTCTGTGGCTTTTTTTAAAAAAATGACTTTTACTCACCAGAGGGTCTGAGTCCAGGGAGCTTGGGGTGCTGTCTTTGACTGTCCTATCCTCTGGAGGTGAGGCAATGGTGTGAGGGCCCACGGAGGGTGGGGGCAAGTGGTATAGCTTTGATTGGTCTTGTTGGGCGGACGGCCAGGGCAGAGTGTCCCGGACCCACTCCACTGGGTCTTCCCAAGCAGCTTTCTGTCCGTGAACCTGGAGAAGAAAAGTGTGCTCAATAAAAGGACAAGAACAGATCAGAGGTTTACTCACGTTGTCTTGTCTATGTTTCACAAGAAGTACGGTCCCCGGAAATACATACTCCCTCAAGCACAAAGACATAAAGTTTCGATCTATGTAGCTGAACTTCTCATGAAAGAAAATAAGTTGATATAAACTGCTAGAATAATTGAGGATAATTTAGCATATTGTCTTAAAAGTTTGTTTAGAGGCTGGGCATGGTGGCACATGTGCCTTTAATTCCAGAACTCAGGTGGCAGAGGCACGTGGATCTCAGGGAATTCGAGGCCAGCCTGGTCTACAAAGTAAGTTCCAGGACAGCCAGGGCTACACAGAGAAACCCTGTCTTGACAAAAAAAAAAAAAGTTTGTTTAGAGACAGGGCTTCACTATATAGATCTTGATAGTTGGAACTCCTTGTGTAGACCAGGCTGGCCTTGAACTCACAGAGATTACCCATCTCTGCCTCCCAACTGCAAGTGCTGGGATTAAAGGCATGTGCTACCACACTGCCTAGCTAATTTTATTTTAAAACAGTCTTATTATTTGGATCTGGCTGTCCTGGTGCTTGCTACGTAGTTCAGGCTGGCCTTAAACTCAACCCTTCCACAGCTTCCTGAGATTACAGTCATGGGCCACATGCCCAGTTAAACCTTAAAATTTGTTTTAATTAATTAAAAAGTTTCATGATATAGTACATATTGGCCTCAAATTTGTGACGCTCCCACCTTATCCACTTATCCAAGTGCTAGAGTTATGACATGTGACATATCACGGCCTAGATTAACTATCTGCCTGCCTGCCTATTATCTATCTATCTATCTATCTATCTATCTATCTATCTATTTATTATTGTGGAAATGCTAATCAAAACCAAAATTGGTTGAGTTTACCCTAGTAAGAATGGTAATTCCCTAAAAGACTATAGATAACAAATGTGGAGACAGTAGAAGAACCCTTGTAGACTGTTTGTGGGAACATAAACTAATAGGCCCATAATGAAAAACAGTATGAAAGATTCCTCAAAATTAAAGTAGAACTACTATATGACCCACCAATCTTTCTACTAGGAATACATTCAGAAGAAATGAGGCCACTATTTTGAATGGCATCTTTACTCCCATGTTAGTGCAGCAGTGATGTAGCCGAGTGATAGAAATTACCCACGTGATGATGGGATAAAGAAAAGCTGCTCTGCAAACGCAGTGGAAGATGATTCAGCCACAAAAGAACTGGAATCTTGCCATTTGCAACAGCATGGGAGTAAGCCACACAGAGAAAGGTAAGTATCATCTGCTCACAGCCCTATATGGTGTCTAAAAATCGATCTCACAGACATTTAAGGAGCATGGTGGTTGTCAGTGGCTGGGGAAACCAGGAAAGGAAAGCTGGCGAAAGGTTCATCGATGGGTAACAAGTTACAGTTAGACAGCAATGAGAAGCCCGAGTAAAGTCAGAGAGCGAGCCTCACCTTGATCCCATCCTTGGCTCCTTCCTGTAGATAGGGAATGATGGAATTGTTCCACAGGTCAATGAACCAGGTCCGGAAGTCCTCAATGCCAATGGGGCAGGACAGAAAGAAGCAAGGGCCTAGGGAAAACAATGTGGCCATGAAGAAGCCTGAGAACCTTGATCTTCCCTGTCCTGCTTCCTTTACTCCTTAGTGCAGGGCACAGAGGGGTAACAGCCAAAGCTTAGAGGGAATCGGAAGGCGGTCAAGAGTAGTGGGTGACAGCTGTCTGCCTGACCAATAATGTTTACAAGGCAGAAGTAAGACAAGGAGGAAGGCAAGCAGCTCAGTTCCCTCCTGCACGCCTTCTTTTCCTTTACTAACTAACTCTGAGGAGAGAGGAGGAGAAGGATAGCTTTAGTTTTTAACCTAGGGCCTTGCACATGTTAAGTAAGTGTTCTACCATTGAGCTATGCCCTCGGCACATTTATTTAATTTAATTAACCTATCTATCTATTTTTAAGATTAGGGGAGGTTTCAATTTGTTGCTCAAGCTGGCCTTGAACTTGTAGTTGGTTCAAGCAATTCTCCCGTTGTCTGAAGTAATTTATCCAATTCACAGTTCTACTGCATTGGAAAAGCTGATTATATACTTAAGTGGTTCAACATTAGCAAGCAAAGAGAGCCTCCCTCCAGAAGGTAAGATACAAGAAGGGAAAGTGCTTCCAGTCCCAGGGGAAGCTGGACCCCAGTACCAATGAGGAAGTCCGAGGTGCTGTGCTTCTCAAGGAAGGTGTGGAGGTGATACCACAGCTTGGGCACCCAGTCCAGCACCCGAAGCAGCTCTTCCTTGTTAGCATTGATGTCACTGTCTGACTCTACCAACTTCCTCCGCAGGTAACGGACCAGAAAGCCATTGGCTGGCTCCACGTTGTTAGAGAAAGTCAGCATCCTGTCACCAGGGATAGGAAGAACAGGGTCAGAGTGTCAGTGGGGACACTGCCAGGGTTCATCCCTTGCCAGTCTGGCCCTCTTCCTGCCTGTCTCCCATTAATGCCCATTGACTTCTCAAATGACAGGAGGTGAGGATGGCAGTAAGGTAGCAGCTCTGGACAGGCACAATTGATTTTCAACTTTGACCTCCTCAAGTGACCGGCTGGCCTCACAGAGTGACCAGGAAGAAAGTCCTTAATCCAGAAGCCAGCCAGGGTTTCTCCTAGGCTTTTGTTCCTTCCCTTCCCTCAAAGTCGTCCTCTTTCACCCTGTAACTGACGTGCAAAAACATCTACTTCCCTTTCCTAGCCTGAAGGGCTCTGCCTGTTGCCCCTCACTGCTCCTCTGCCCACAAGTTCAGGACTGAATTATTCTTTACAGGCACCTGGGTACAGCCAGAAGGTTCTTGAAGGTTCTTACCTGAAGCTTAAGTGCAAGCCATGGTTGGGTGTCATTTTTACAGGCTGATTGGTGGTACCTATAATATAGGGACTGGGAAGAAAGAGAGAAGGATTTACTTAGATCTGTCTCCATGTACACACAATGGGAAACTCACAGGGCAGACCGGGTTGCGTTCTTCCCCTTCTTCCCAGTGTGGGAAATAGTCCTGAGCTTACCATTTGTGGTACTTGCAGGTAAGGGCCCCATTAACCAGCTCACTGATGGAGCCTGCTTCGCTCAGGTCATCCAATAGGATCACCAAGGGCACATCCCCAATTCCTGTTTCCCGGTCTATCTGGTTGGCCAGGTTGGAGAGGTACAGCTGCAGATCCTGGAATAAATGAAGACAGTGGGTCATCACTCAGGACAGCGGACACACCTGAAAAACTTTGGCAAGACTTTTGGAGAAGCTTAGTTAATTTCATATTTCCCTGGGGCCCTTGGTCCCTGATGGATGTACTTAAACATTGGATTACTGAACCAGATTACCACAGACTGACTGACAGTAGTCCTAGAGGCCTCAAACATCTATCTATCTATCTATCTATCTATCTATCTATCTATCTATCTATCTATCTATCTATCTATCTATCTATCTATCTGTCTATTTTTCTATTTATTGAAATGCTGGGGATTGAACACCCAGGGCCTTGCACATGCTATGCAAACACTCTATCACTAAGTTAAATCCCCAGCCTCCCTCCCTCCTTCTCTCCCTCCCTCCCTTCCTTTCTCCCCCCTCCCTCTCTCTCTTTTTTATTTTTTGACACAGTGTTTCTCTGTAGCTTTGGAGCCTGTCCTGAAACTAGCTAGTTCTTGTAGATCAGGCTGGCCTTGAACCCACAGAGATTCACCTGCCTCTGCCTCCCAAGTGCTGGGATTAAAGGCGTGCACCACCACCGCCTACCCCTGCACCGCAAGCCCCTTTCAAGCAAACTCCTTTGAGCAGCAATCTTAAATCTCCCCCTCAACAAGTAAGGAGTATCTATCCTGAAATGATGTTTTACTGAGCTAATGCTACCACCTCCTCAGCTTGGGATAGCTAAGGCTTGTACCATTCCAGAGTTTTAGGGTATACTCAAGGTAGGTCATTGGGGAGATAGCATGTAATACTTAATCCTGAACACTTGTGCCTTGTATCCCATTGTCTGATGGGTAATAATGAAAAACAAGGTAGGGAGAAGAAGATACAAGAGAATGATATGGTAGACAGCATTGGCAAAGTACAGAGAAAAGAGACCATGTTTCACTGTTGGTTAACTGGAGGGAAAGAAGAACTGAGGTAGAGGTGAGAGAAAGTACAAAAGAGGAAGTTATGGGTAAAGAAGCTAAGAGCAAACTGAGGCTGGTGGTACAGCCTGCAATCCTTGTTACTTGGGAGAGTGAGGCAGAAGGATTGCACATTTACCAGCCTGGGAAACACCCCGTGTAAAAGGAAAAAGAGAGCTCAGGACGTAGTTCAGTTATGGAGTGCTTGCCTGCATGCATGAGGCCTAATGCTTAATGCTCAACACCACACACACACACACACACACACACACACACACACACACACACGACTGGGGCAGAGGAGAGGATGGTGGGCAGACTGCTAGTTCATTGCCAGCCTGGCCTTCATAGCAAGACCCTGCCTGGAAAGAAAGAAAGGAAAGGCCAGGAGGAGAGGGGAGAAGAGGAGAAGACAAGAAAGCGGATATCAGAGGGAAGGAAAGGGTGGGAAAGAAGACTGAAGAAAGAGGAAAGATTAGGGCAGAGCCACGCAAAGGGAAAATTTTGAGGGCCAGGGAAAGGCTTGGGGGAGGCTGAGGCCACACAGGCTGGCAGAAGGTCTCAGGAGGCCCCCACCTTGCAAGACTGCTGGTGCATATTGAAAGTGCTGACGATGCCATCAGTGACCTCGCGGCCTGAGCGCTCCACCAGATACTCAGCCAGCCGATTGGTCAAGTAGGTCTTGCCGGTGCCACTGGGGCCGGAGAGCACGAGGCGCCGGTGCTTGAGCAGGAGGCTTATGTAGTGCTGCATCATGGGCTTGGGGATGAGCGTCTCGAACACCAGGCTGTCGACACACTTCTCCTTCAGACCTGTACCCCACCCCAGAAAGCACGAGTCTTAAGCAGCTCTGAGGATGGCAAGATACCCAGAGAACCTTTCCTTCACCATTTAGGGGTCCACTGAAAAAAGTGAGAAACACCTCTCTTAGGGTTCCAGTGGAATCGCCTCAACCCAGCTTTGAAAGCCCGGATCTCAATTTTAGGGATGCACTCTGACTTAGAATGGGTAGAGAAGCAGCCCGAGACTGGCAAAAAAACATCAGACTGGGTCCTTTTTATTTTCTCTGTTACTTAAGCACATTCACATTAGGGTTTCTCAGTAATTTCTTGTTATGTGAACGGATGATGCATGACTCGACGATCCTCTCCCTGCCTCCACGGCACACTCTCTCACCCCAAGAGACAAAGACTGACCTTTGAGGGAGACTGATATGCTATTGACACCTCGGCGGCAAGGGGGCATCTCTGGAGGCTCAGCATCCAACACTCGTTTCACATGGCTGAGGCTATAGCCATGTATAGACTCGGTGCTTAGTCCCAGGGTGGAAGCTGGGTCCATTTTAGAAATGTAGTCCTGGTAGAAGAGGTGGGAGGACAAGAAGATCGTGAGCATGCTGAAAAGGTGTAACTACCGACGGAAAAGCAGCAAGAAAAAACAAATATTATAGGCAATGAAAGGAGGCGTAGGAGGAATAGGGTATGTGCACTTTCCTATTTTGGCCCCTCAATAAAGTGCCAAAGGTTCCCAGGATCCCAGTGCCTGGATGGCTGAATGCCCTTTGAGAAGATGAGCATCTCTGTTGAGGGTGAGAATCACCTTACCTTGAACACTTGGAAAACAGCTTCATCCAGCATCTTCCAGTCCACTTTGCCACTGACCTTGGTGCATCCCAAGAGGAACTCCTGCTGCTTTAAGTCCTGTAAGGTTAAGGTTGAGGCACGTGAGCCTCAGCACAGATGACACTAGAAAGGGGGGATCCCAGAAAGCCTCAGGAGCTTAGGAGTCTAGTTTTGGGGATATTCAGAGCTCTGAATTTTTTTTTTCCAAAAGTGTGACAGACAGTACAGCTTCTCTATTTTATGTGATAGCCCCATAAGACTGTCAAACGGAGGGATGTGAAGGCAGGAGAATCAAAATTTTATGTCATCCCCTGCTATACAGCAAGTTCAAGGTCAGTCTGAGCTAAATGAGACCCTGTCCTCCTTCCCCCACCCCATGATAAAACCATTAAGAATTCAAATATTGTGAGTCCAAAGTGCATTCAGTACACTAAAGCCACGGGAGCATTTGCTGCTGTTTACTCTCATGGGTGTGTGGCTGGCTGGGCGCTGTGGCTCCCTGTCATCATCCCAGGGCTTGAGAGTGTTTCCTACTGCACAGGGCTAGCCCAGGGACAGATCAAAATGCAAGTACAGTTTCTACCAAACATACATTTCTTTTGAAACAGTGCAAATCTGTGGCTGTCTGTATCACGCTGCTTCCTACACTGGCCCTTCCTGAAGCCCTTACCCCTTTGATGATGTGTTGGGGTGGCATGCGTACCACCACCCGAAGGGTTACTTCTTCCTTAGGGCCACAGGTGCTGATGCCATCCATGGGCGATAGGTCTGTGCAGGTTGAAAAAGACTAATTGATTTTAAGGACTCAGCCTTACCCCAAACTTTGTAGTTATTTTCCATTCCAAATGCTGATTCCTTATTTATGACGAAGAAGAGATGGGAACCATAGTGCTTACTGACAATGGGATCTTCTTGGTTTCAATGCCATTACCTCCTGGACCAAAGATGCCATGGCACATGATGTAAATACGCCCTTTCTCTTTCTACCCACACAAGCTCTTCCCAAGCAGGTACCTGTATCTGTGAGACTGGGACTGAAGGGATGGCTGAGTGCAAGGCCCAGGGAACGGCGAGGGGATGACAGAGCAGACGATCCAGGGACCTGCCCTGGAGTGGAGCTTGAGGAGGGGCCGGGGGCAACCTTCAGCCGGTCATTCTCTGCTTTCAGCAAGTCCACCTCCAACTGTGGGCAGAAGAGACAGGGCAGGTGGCAGGGTGGCACGGATGTTGGCCCCCGCTCTCCCCTCCTGCAGCTCTGCCCAGACACTGACCTGCATGTTGTGCATAGTCTCCCGAAGCTGGTCTAGCTGGTGGGCAGAGTTTAGGGCCTCCAACCGGATATCCGTAAGCTTCATTTCTTTCTCCCATAATTCAGAGCGCAGCTCCGATACCTCTTTCTTCTCAGGTTCCTCCTCCTCATTGGCTTGGAACAGTCTAGTGTGGGGGACTGAATTAGCAGGGACCCTGTAAGGAAGCAAGAGTCAGCCTGGATCCCAGAGAAGCACTGAAGAGCAGGGGATACTGACATGCCTGGCCTACAGTCTTGCTTCCTTCTGCCTATTGGCACCCCTCTGGTCTGTCAGGAAGGGTTCCTCTGTGGGTCTCACATGCCCAGGCAAAGGCCAGCAGTTTACCAGGGTGGCCAGTGGAGAGAGCACTTACTCGGTGACCTCAGTGCCCACAGACGATGAGTTGGAGGACTTGATGGAGGGGGACGCAGTCTCTGTGGACCCATGCTGTAGTTTGGGGGATGACGGGGCTGAGGAGTCAGGTGTGGCAATCTCCTCGATATCAGAGTACGAGGAGGCTGACTTGGGACCCTTTTTAATGCTGAAGGCTTTGTTGAAGGAACTTCGAAGCTAGAAGAGAGCAGATTCCAGGGAGGGAGACGTCAAGGCTCTATACTGGGACAGGGAGGATGACTTAGGGCCGGAACGAGGATGTGGAGGCAGGGGATTTACTTGTAATTATACCCATTCTGTGAGATGTCACTTGACTGGTGGTATGTGGACAGAGGAGCTATCTACAAGTCAGGACTGAGCAAAAGAGAGGACCACTTGGTTTGCTGCCATTATAGGTCAGGGGAACTTGCTGAATTCATGGAGGGAACTGTGTCCCTCATGACAGAAAAAGCTCCCCAGACGACACATGGTACACCTCTCAACAGTCCAGTTTCACTTCCTCCATTGGCTGATTACTCTAGAATCTCACTCTCTGTGGGTCTTAGGATGCTCCTTCTGACTTGGGCACATTTTAAAAGAATCTATTAATCTCTTCACAACTTCACAGAACTAGAAATTGACAACATAGTCCTAAGAGAATCAAGACGAGGAAGTGATCTCATTTCATGTACTATTTCTTGTTCTCAGCCCATGGCATAGTGGTGAAAACAACCAACTATTTGTCTTTCCTCCTTATTTTTAAGACAGGGACTTGCCTTATGCAGGCCAGGCTAGCCTTGAACTCAGTATGTGGCGGTGGGTGATCTTGATGTCTGGATCCTCCTGCGTCTACCTCCCAAGTGCTGGGATCACAGGTGTTTACCTCCATGCCCACCTTTCGGCACTGCTTACTATGCCAAGTGTCCAAGAATAATATCTTCCAGCCAATCTTTGTCTACTTGGGACATTATAATCTGACCATGAGCTTTGGGGTTAGGGGTGTGAGCTAGATATGCAAGCCAAGGACCTGACCCACACCCATTCACATGCCTCCATACAGCATGCACACACACACACACGCACACACAGGAACATAGACATGGGATGGCAGCAAGAGACAGAGAGTAAAGGAGGGGTCGAAGGCTATAGGGGACAAAGGCAAGCCAGATCTTTGGGACAGTAAATGAAAAGCTGTGTGTGTGTGTGTGGCAGGGTGGGGGCTGGGAGGACTGAGTAGCTCCTTTCTAGGTGTCCTTCTCAGAACATGTCTGAGGTCTCCTGGGAGCTTATGGAGCTAGAACATGGTGTGTGTGGACCTTGTAGGTAAGACATGAGGACCAAGCTGGCTGGGGCACTTAGGGGAGAGTATATGTGCACATGGTGGGCCACGGAGCAACCAGGGCTCAAAAGTATTATAAAGTTGCAGTTGTAGAGAGGAAGAGCTGAGACTGACTGACGTGGCATTGTGTATCTCAAGGAAGACATCCAGGCTTCCCGGTTTTCAATGTGGTGGAGTTTTTTTTTCCACATCACTGTCGAGTCAGTCTATCTCTTGTCTCTGTCTCCTTCCCTCTCTAGAGAGAAATCCTGTGAGCATGTCTGCCCACAGCTGAGCCCTCTGAAATCACTGCATTTCTATGACAGTAGCGCTCTATGTAACCTTCAGTACTCTGACAGTCCGGGCTGCAGGGAGACATCTGCTCTGCTCCTGCAGAGCGACACTGGTTGCATGGTCCAACCAATGTATTTAGCAGACAACCAGGACTCTCTGCTAGGGACGGGGTGTCTTAGAACTTTCCTAACATAGATAATGCTAGGTAGGAAATTCAGCGCCCCTCAGAGGTTTCTGATGGTATTGCCAGTCTTTAAGGACCATCCCAGTGGCCTGGTGATCTGCACAGCACACTGGGCAATGCTCCTCTAGATATCCAGATTTAGATGAACAACTGGCCTCTCCATCTCTGTGCACCTGCCACAGCACGTGTGTGTGGTCAGAGAACAACTCTGTAGAGCCAGTTCTTTCCTGCCACTTTTGTGTGGGTTCCGGAGTCAACTCAGGTCAGGCCTAGAATTTACTATGTAGGCCAGGCTGCCATTGAATTCATGGTGCTCGTCCTGTCTCAGTCACCCTAGTGTTGGGATTTAGGCACACACACCAGATTGGTGGGCTTCTACTGACTGGGGCAATGAGCTCAGCTTTCCCCATCCTTCACATCCTAGTACAGCATCAGGAGCACACCTATCTGTTTTGGAATAAAAATTCTGGGCCACATCATGCTTGCCTCGAACAGTACTCTAGTCCCTGACTTGTCCTTGGACGCTCCATGGCCTTTGGGGTGATGAACATTGCCTACCCTGGATGAAATAAATCCCTCACCTTTCTCCAGTTCATACTTGTCTAAAGCTAATTTTTGATAAGCCCAAAATGGACAGCCTTCCAGAAGCTGTGACTCAGATAACCTTCATGGATTCTCTTCCATTTTAGGAGTTTACTGTGAGTAGGGAAAAGAATGCTCATTTTCTGGATAACAGGAGCTCAATGGGTCTGGTTTTTATAATAGGCCAATCTTGGACCAGGGGAAGATGGCAGGCAATAATTTTGGATTTTGTTAGGACTTCCCATTTGACCCCTTAGCAGACCACTCCTCTGTCCTCATGGGGGGCAGCGTGGATGGACCATGCAGTGGAGTGAGTTAGGAACTGGGGCAGTTGGGGTTATGGGTGACCTTTTTTTTTTTTTTTTTTTTTTTTTTAAAAGAGAGGGAACTTGCTCCGGAAATAGGGAGGGTGTGCAAAGGGAAAGAAAAAGTAAAGGGAGAGGAACCGAGTTTCTTACCTCATAAACCTGGAAAAAAATAGGGATTGGAAGTCAGCATTTTGAGGAAATAAAAAGAAAAAAAATGAAAAGAAGCAGCAGCGACACTAATCATTCATTTCACACAGCTGTTTCACACAGCGGGCTCCTGTCTGCACCAGGTGAAGGTCTGTGGCCAGCCTTCCTCAGCAGGCGACAGGGACAAGACGCTCACTCTGGGTCACTCTCCCTCTCAGTCAGTCAGACAATGCCCTACACCTGCCTGAAGACTTTAGAAAGTTCATCCAGGGTCAGTTTAGAGCTATGGGGGGTAGGGAGGGGACGGGGACAACACACATAACAAACCCACCCCTGGACTAGCCAGAGACACCTCTCCCAAACCAAGGCCCCCTAGAATCTAGAATGAGTGACTTGTCTTATAAATTCTCTCCACAATGAGAGAGTAGGGGAGGGACTGATATGTAATTCCCTCCCTCCCACCCCCTGGATATTTTCTCAGCTCCTTCTGTGGCCAAGAACATTTGACCGCATCAGTAGGTAGAGCCCCAGGAAAGCAGACAAGTGTAAAGACTGCAGGGCGAGTGATGGTGGGGGAGTATACAATGGTTGGAGGAATGGGGACTTAGACTTTGTTCCCAGCAGACGTCAACAGACGTCACACTGACTGACACTTTACTAGAAGGGACTACCTCCTGGTGGATCCTGAAAGGATCTGTTCCCTGCACTGGGACAAATGTAACTACCACGTCAGCCCCCAAAACATCACCTACCCAGCTCTTCTTCTTCTTCTTTTTGGCATCAGCGTCTTTGCTGCTGCCGATGCTGGAATGGCTGGTGATGCTGTTGAGGCTGGAGATGCTATCTGAGGAATTCTGTCTCTTGATCCGGAGTTCTACGGGCCAGTACAGGTGGGAAGAACACAGAGGAAGATTTAGTGAGAACGGGAGGCTTAAGGAGTCTAGCTGCAGCCAACAAGGGGTGGGGGGACCCACCAACTTCTAGGTGCATACTACTCATCTGGTGGGCTTTTCATCAACCAACAGAGAGTTACAGTCATGTTTCAGCAGAGAAGAAAGGGCTAACGTGAAGAAAGAATCAATTCTATTCTCAGGAAGCCCTCAGTCTAAGTGGGGCAGGGCGAGGCCCAGCATTTGGGGGGGTTGCATGTTCTGTGCTGACACAGTAAGACCCTGTCCAGAAGTAAAACAAAACAAAAGCAAAGCCACAAGAAAGAATCCCCAGTTTAGTACAATCGAAGAGTTTAGTAATGAACTCAGATTGTTTGTGAAAAGGACTTAATGAAGCTGGCATGAGACACTTTCATGCAGATGCAACCAATGTGTGTGTGTGTGTGTGTGTGTGTGTGTGTGTGTATGGGTATGTGTGCATGTGTGTTGTGAACAGGACTTAACTGAAGCTGGCATTGGACACTTTTATGCAGATGCAACCAATGTGTGTGTGCGCGCGCGCGTGTGTGCATGTAATAGCAAAGTCTCACTATGTACACCAGGTTGGTCTTGAACTTGTGACAGTCCTCCTGCCTTGCCTCCCAAGTGCTGGAATACAGGTATGAGCCATCATACCTACTTCTTTTGTTGTTGTTGTTGTTTCTTTATTTTTCTGAGAAAGGGTCTAAAGGACTGGGGATACAGTCTGTCTTCTTTAACCTGCTTTCCCGAACTGTTTCAAATACAAGGGAAAGCTTACAGCATAGTAAAGTAATACTCCGATGCCCTCTGCCCAGTTTAACCATTGCTAACTTTATTCTATCTGCTCCCTCCCCACTTTCTCACACAATCTGAAAATAAGTTGCAGATGACATTTTGCAACTAAGTGCCTGAAGATATAGCTCCTGTGAATATGGATATTTGCTCACAAAAGCATTATCAGGCCAAAGAAAATTCATCATAATCCCTCTTATCTAACAACCAGCTCATGTTTAAGCTGGAATGCTTTCTGATCTGAACTGAGAGTGCAGTTACTGTGGGGGCAGTGGAAGTAGGGACTGGAGCATTTCAAGCCAGCTAGGGAATGACTGCAGCAATGGAGACCCCGAGCCAGGACAGAACCAGGATGGAGGGGGAGTAGAATTGGGATGGCATAGGCACCAGAGTGAACTCCCTCCAAGGGCCAAACAGTGAGGAGGAAAACATAAGTGGTATATTAATGGCATGGTACCGAGGTTGATTCTACCTGAGCTAGGCAAAACTGCAGATGGGAAAGGGGTGTATTGTGTATTTATACGAGTGTGAAGCTGAAGGGTTGCTGGAGTTTGAGGCCAACGAGCTACACAGCAAGATCTTGTTAAAAAAAAAAAAGAAAGAAACAGAGATACTTGTACATCCATGCTTACTGCTCCACTATTCACAGGCAATGGAACCAGCCTACCTGTCCATCAACAGGCAGACGATTAAAAGAAATGTGGTCCATATACACAATGAAATTTTATGCAGACATAAGGAAAAAATGAAAGCTTGACATTTGCAGAAAAATCGATGTGACCAGAAATAATGTTAAGCAGACACAGAAAGACAAATATATTTACTTTCATATATAGAATCTAGATTTAATTTGTGCGTATGTGTGTGTGTAGGTCACAAAACTAGAAATGGACCATAACCAAAATGATCTTGAAGAGACCAAAGTTGGAGGGATCACCCTGTCCAATTTTCAAACTAAATGCACAAAGAAGTAATTAAGAAAATGTGGTACTGCCTAAGGATAGATACAGAATGTCTCATTAGAACAGAGTCCAGAAATAAACCCATACATTTACTTATTTATTTTTGTCAATGCACAAAGGCAACTTTCTAATGTAATTCAGTGGAGAAAGCAGGCTTTTCATTAAATGATACCAGAACAATTGGCTGTTCATGTGTGAAGAATAAAATGGGGCATATATATATATATACATACATATATATGGAGATTATATATATATATAGATATATAAC
>NW_026067940.1:3369982-3370770 GCF_014885135.2 Alexandromys fortis | reverse complement strand
TATATATTAAAAGCCAACAAAACAAGGAAAAATGACTATGGATAAGTAAGAGGCCTGCCAAGCTGTCCCACAGGCCTGGCTTCTGGTAAAGGACTGGAAGACAGAAAGTGTTTGGGTTTTTCATATGTGTGTTGGGAATGGAACTCAGGGCTATTACCGAGCTGCACCCCTTCACCGTCCACAGCAAAGCATAACTTTTTGCTGAGTACCAAGGCTAACCTGTCAGAGTCCCAGGGGATCTCTGCAGTTTCTGGCTCTGTCGTTTGAGCTATAGGTTGAATCGTCCATGGAGGGGTGGAGTGATAATCAAGTAAAATCACGTACATGTATGTAAACCAACCACACATTTGTGCTATTCTGGAACCGCCTTTACTTAAGATTTAGTGTTTTTTTTTTTTTGTGCCAACCTTGGGAAAAAGTATTACACTTCTCATTTGTGCCTGGATTTTATTATGGATACACAGAACCACATCTGTATGTATGTGACACGATGGTAGAACTGAGACTGTGTAGGGGAGGAACAGGAAGGGGGAGGGCTGGGAAAGGAACAGGTAGAGGGGAAATATATTCATCATATGATATGTACGTGTATAAAAACTTAAAAAATAAATAGAAATTTTTATTTATTTATTTATTTATTTTTGTTTTTTTGAGACAGGGTTTCTCTGTGGTTTTGGATCCTTTCCTGGAACTAGCTCTTGTAGACCAGGCTGGTCTCGAACTCACAGAGATCCGCCTGCCTCTGCCTCCCAAGTGCTGGGATTAAAGGCGTGCACCACCACCGCCCG
>NW_026067940.1:3232809-3369237 GCF_014885135.2 Alexandromys fortis | reverse complement strand
GGGGGGGGGGGGGGGGGGGGGGGGGGGGGGGGGGGGGGGGGGACGAAGTGGGGAAACGGCCCTCAGGGAGGAGTGGAAGAACTGGCTAGGATGTTTAGAACCCACCGCCCTGGCCTCTCACCTTCTCCTCGGCTGTTTCTGCCAGGTGTCGCAAGCGGGATGTCATGTTCACCAGGCTCTGCTCGAAGGCAGCCACCAGGTTAGCCTGCCACAAACAGACAAAGAAGAACTTAAGGCAATGCGGCTATGGAAGAAGGAATGGCTGATACAGGAGTAGTTTAACAGATTTCCTGTGTCTCAGAGCTGACCAGCGCAAACAAAACCCTTGGCGGTTCTAAGCTACTGATTTCCCTGGGCAGACGAGGTGGAATCAAATAGGTTTTCTGGAGAGAACCAGCTCCTCTAATAACAGCGCAGTGGGTAGAGTAGGCTTTCGGAGCTTTTTGGGAACTTGAGATCTGGTTCTTATCACCTACCAGCGGTGTTAAAGTCCCTCCCTGTGCGGTGGAAGGTTTGATGGGAGAGCAACAGCTTCTACAGTCTTACCGCTTTTGGCTTAATCCACCATGGAGGGCCAGATCTCTTGGGACCAATGACCTCCCAGTAGGATCTGTCTGTTTTAGCTCTTCTGCAGCTGGCTGACTCTCTATTCTTATCTCCTCCTGGGTTTGGAGGGGAAGCCTTATTCCATGTAAGGCGGAGGGAAACAGGAGGCTGTGCAAACCACTTCAGGGGAATTCCACACTTTGGCCACTAGGTGTCAGGTCTACATCGGAAAAGGTGCTGGAACCTGGAGGCACTGGGGATCCTTAAGTAGGGCAAGTCTGGTTCTCTGGTAGGTGGGCTGGAAAGAGGCACCTCGTGGTCTGATCTCAAGCTAGACAACTGGCTGCAAAGGGTATGGGAAAGCAAACGAAATGAGATACGGAGCAGGAAAGGGACCACTCAAGGATGGTCAGTCTCCAGTCAGAGCACCGGAGCAAATGGAGAGTGTAGCAAGAGGCAGAAGGCTCTGGACAGGTCCCTGTGTCGTCTGCAAGACGCTCACTGCCTTCTATTATTTCATGACGTGATGTGATTTGTCCTCTCTGACCACGAAGTCAAATTTTACCAGTGTCCTTGGAGCCTATAAGGCTGGAGGCAGTCTCTTCTATGTTTCCTATAAATCTGCTGAGTTCTGGGCTCCCTAGTAGACAGGTATCATGATCTAAGCATCTTTCTTTCTGTCTTTTGTTTTAATCTGAGGAAAGATATTGCCAAGTTTTTCAGGCTGACCTTGAATTTTACTATCTCAAACAGGCCTTGAACTCGCGACCCTCTTGCTGTAGCTTCTCAAGCACTTGGGATTTTAAGTTTGCCCTCTCAAATCCAACTCTCACCTTCTATTTTTTTTTTTTTAATTTTAAATGTTATTTGTATGTGGGTGTTTTGCCTGCATGTATATGTATGGCACCATGCAGGCCAGAAGAGGGTGCTGGATCCCCTAGGACTGGAGTTACAGATAGCTGTAAGCCACTCTGTGGGTGCTGGGAATAAGAACCCAGGTTCTCTGGAAGAGCAGCCAGTGCTCTTAACCACTGAGCCATTGCTCCAGCTCTTCTTGTTTACTTCTAACTTATACTACCATGTGCTGTCGGCAAGCAGCTTACAGTCCCTGAAAATCTAATCAAGAGCCTGGAGAGCCCCTGGCCTCCTCATGCATTTCTGCACGGACATCTCCTCATCTGGAGAACTGGGCTTCCCTCCCTCTCCTCTTCCACTTCTCTTTTCCCACACTGCACCTTACTCTAATCCCAACTCCAGATTAGGGTGCCTGTAGGACATTAAGCCAAGCGGTTCTTCTGCAGAGAATTTAGCTTTGAAGGCAATGCAGTGACCTGGGTCTCTTCTCGGTCAGGACGTGTCATCTTCAGCAGCATGGAGGTTCCATTCAACATGGCATCAGTTTGGTTCAACATCAGGAATCCTGAGGCAAGCTCTGGGACCTGGTATCCCCTCTTCTGCTTAAGGGAAGGGCTCTGACCTCGGCAAAAATCTAACTCTAGATTCAGAACTCACCAGATCCGGGTGTTTAGTTTGTTCTCTCTTAGCCAAATGGAACTTCCTGTTCTGAGAAAACACCCTCTAAATTCATTTTCTGAACTAGCCCAGACTTGACAGCACCATGGCTGACAGACTGCAGTGTAAATGAATCAGGCGCAAGGATGTTCTCCGCCTCCCTGGCGCCTCTCCCCTTCAACATCCCAGACATGAATATCCTAGGTGTGCAGGACATGACCTAGGCCACGCCGTGACGGGTGTGGTATAGGATGATTCTTGTTTCTGTTATACTTCTTTTGGTCCCAGAGAGTTGGAAGCGTGATATGAGCTTATGAACAGGACTTATGAACTAAGGATTTGGGAAAAAGAATAAAGATAATAACCAATGTGGTAAGGGAGCTGTTTCTTAAATATGTTGAAAACATGCAAAATCTTGGTGGACATTCTACAGGTCTAGGCCTCAGGCCTGGCAGCTGAGTTCCCCAGAGAGAAGGGCAGACAGGAGAGTAGAAAGTATTGCGGAAACTGCAGACGTGGTCATTTCTGCGCAAACACTTGGAAAGCTCTTGGAGACCCAGCTCAGCTGTTGTTTACAATTTGGGGAGAAAATGGGTCTTACGTTCTCCGCTTGCAATTTGGTCACAGGGGAGGAACTAGCCACAGTGGAGGTAGACAAGGCAACTCCATTTCTCTCCGTCTCAGAACAGAAAAACTAAGGTCAGGTCTGGAGGAAGGTAGTCATTCTAAGCGGGTCTACAAAGGGTGGGTTAAATGCAGAAACGAAGAATGTTGGTTCCAAAGCTAAAGCTCATATTGATTCTGTCAGCTGTCCAAGGCAGAGCCAACTGTGAACCCACACAGGCAGCTAGAATGGGGGTTCAGCTCTGAGCTGGTCTTATGGTCACCAGACAGAATTCTAATAACCAGGTCTGTGCCTGCTCAGTTATGTGGCATCAGAGAGCAACACACCCCGGGGTAGTGGAAAAGGGTTCAAGGGCTCAGTAATTAAAATGCATTGCTATTTTTGTCCATGTCCAATGGCAAGGTTGTTTCTGTCTCTCTGCAGAACCACTGGTCTCCGCTTTCTTTGGAAGGTCAAGGGATACCAGATACCAACTCATCCACACCAATTAATTAAGGCAGGGAGAATGGTTCTTAACGAAGGCTCAGAGAAAGGGAAGGACAGTCCCCAAGTCCCCACATCTTCTGTTGTAGCGCTGTGACGAGAACCTGCTCCCTGGGGGGTCTAAACCCAGGTCAGACTTCATCAGACCACATTTCCGCATTGCCTGTGTTTAACTAGAGCTGGGTCTTACCCTGCTTCAGGTACTCACATTGGCAGAGAGCTGAGATGTCAGGGTGGCCACTTTTTCCTGGGATGACTCCAGTTCCCTACGAAGCTTCCGAATTTGCTGTCAATGGAAGAGAGAAGCAAACTACTGATGGAGGAGGAAGCAGAGGATCCAGGAGGAGAATGGAGTGTGCGGTGGTGTTAACAAGCGGGGACAAAGGCTTTGTACCCTACCTCAGATTGCATCCTCTCCTCAGCCTGAAGAAGTGGGCACAGAAGGAGAGAAAGAGAGAAAAAGCAGGCGGTTACTATGGAGGCGCAGAAGCCAAGACCAAGTGTCAGGGCGGAGGCAGGAAGAAGCATGATTGAGAGATGCAGAGAGATGAATGCCCCGTCTCCTGGCCCTGGTAGGACTGGCTCAGAGCTGCACTCAGGTTTAAAGAATAGGCCTCTCTCTGGTGCTTCTCTTTAACCAGCCTTGTGACTGCCAAAAGGCTAGAGAATGAGACTGGCTGGTCTGAAAACAAACCTTGACTGCGAGCAACTTGAGGGAGTAAGGAATTGGGGTCAAAACCCACCGAAGAGTCAAAGGGTATCTGAAAGCCAAATGCCCTCTGTGGTTCCCCACAGTCGACATCTGGGTCAACTCTGCATGCTACTGGATTTCTAGGCTTGGGAACCCACTCATCCTGGTGCTGGAAACACTTCCCACTTCCCAGGGCAAGGAAAGGGTGCTGTCACAAGGAAATCCCCACTTTTCAAAGCGGGGTGTGGGAGAACACCAGAGTTGCTTGGGAGTTGATGTCAAGGCCAGAAAGAACAGAAAGGACCCGAGGCACTCTTCTGAGTGCTCCAAGCGCAAGGTGTCTCCCCCTACACTCACCCCAGGCCCATAGAGTAAAATGCAGGGACGGTAGTTCCCCATCCCCATCCAGCTACCCAACCAAAGGAGGTCTGCGGAATGTGGAATGGTTGGGGAGGGGGCTGAAGGGGAAGGAACTTCAATGGTCTTACTGAGGAGTAGGTGGACGAGGCACTGGAGGCCAGAGATAGCACCGAGCCATGAACTGAAAGAGAAGGAGAGCACAGGTTAGCAGGGGGCTCCAGGGCCCAGAACTTCCTGGGAGGAGCCCTACGGCAGGACTTTGGACTCTGATTCTGGAGGGCATCTACAGCAAACAGAAAGAACACCACAGGGCAGCCCATTCAGATGCCATCAGCCCACAGCAGGCACGTATCCGAGGACATGGTCCTGAACAGAGACAGCCTCCCCTTCCAGCTAGGTTCTCGGACGGCCTGGACTTGGTGGTCCCATGCTCAGCCTGACTGAGGAGCATTGGGATCCAGAGGGAGGGAAAGGAGATTTTCATGGGTGGTCAGCGTCTGCTCTGCTTAGCCAAGAAAGCAGGTTAAGTTGCAGAAATGGGGGAGTTTCTTGTTGGAGCTGCTCAGAACCAATATTTTGACTCTGTGTCTCCTCTTCCCACCCTTGCAGTGCTAGCCTGTGAGCCTGGGGACCACTCAGGTGAAAAAAAAAAAGCAAAGTGGGGAATACTCTGTGATCACTCAACAGAGCCCACTGCAGAACTAACACGCATCTATTAGGAATGCATCCTGAGAATAGTAATGGAGGTCCTATGAACCCCCCGGCCTGGTCTACATTAACACCCAGATCAGCATCAACAATCAGATGGCCAGCCTGGGAGCTAGTCTTTGGAACATTCTAGAAAGAGGATTGAGATGCCTAGTTGTATGGATTTAAGAGCGACCATTTTGTCCCCGTATCTCTTCTGAGAGACCGTGGGGAAGAAAGGCTACACGAAGAAGCTCTAGTTCTCAGAGCACCGAGGAGTCACAGCCACATTTAACTCTTCCAAACCTCAATTTCCCTTCCCTGGGCCCCAATGGTAGATGCTCCACCCAAAAACCCCAGCGCTAGGTGGTGCCACCCAAGGTTTCTGGGCCCCCAGATCCTTCAAAGTTATGGGAAGACAGAACTGAAATGGCCCAAGTTGATGTCCTGTGGATTATATATGTGTGTGTGGTGGTGGCAGTGGTGGTAGTGGAGGTGGTGGTGGGTGAGGGAACCCAGCGGAGCTGGGATGAGTGTGAACCGCGTCAGCATGAAGTCTCACCATCATCCGTGGGGTCTCGGAAGGATCCTGACCGAATCATTCCCTTGGGTCTCTCGGCCAGGGACAGGGTGCTCCCCATTTGGGAGCCGCTGTACAGCTCGAAGGCCGCCTCGTGGGTGGGGATGCTGTTGGAGCGGGTGATTCTTGGCGTGGTGGCCGCAGTGGGACTCACTGGAAGGACAGAGGGAAGGGGGAAGGGAGAGGGAGGGGGAGGCAGGAGAAGAGGCAGGGTCATCAGCTCTTGGGTCCCTTGTGGGGGACAGAGCAGGAGTCATTGAGAGGCAAATGGGAAGAGGGGAGGAGAGGAAGGAGCAGTAGGGGGGCAGTGGGGGTGTGCAAGCAGCTGGAGGTTAGGATTAACCCCTCCTGGGAAGGTTGGGCCCAGATGGAGAAGGACTCCACCTTCTGTATTGAGAATCTTCCCTTAATGCTGCCTGCCTCGGAGCTGTCACTTTTGAAGGTTAGGCTGGGGGCCTGGCGGCTTTCCCGAAACCTTCACATCCCTAGGATGTGCTGATGAAAATGGGATGCTGTGGTTCTCGAAAACACAACTGGAAAGCTGTCTTAGTGGGGACTGAGAATTCAGACCAAGACTCAGATCCAAATGATGAAACAGCACCAGTTACAGAGACGGGGACCAGGCTGTGGGATCCAATGGGCTCAGCCTTAGGAAAGGGCGCGGGGCCCCTGCAGAGCAGGCTCGCTCTAGGTCACTTTCACTCAGATCTCAAGCTAGACTATGGCCTCTCTGCTCAGCATCCCCTGAAACGAAGGTCAGGCAGAGTGGATGAAAGTGTCAGCGAGGCTATGGAACCCACAGCTGTGGAATCTGCTGACCACAGAGGCCACCCCCACTTTTCCTTGCTAAATCGCTGCCTTTCATGATTCAAATCCTTGTGGAGCTCCCCTCTCTGACCTTTGGCCTCCAAATAGCCATGTGGGTGTTTCCCTTGCCGATAAGGACCTGGGAAGAAGAACTGACACCTCTGTCGTACCCTTTCTGGACCCCCAAGGTGATTACTGTCCGGCCCGGTCCCTCATCCTACAGCACGAATAGCCTTTCTTCGTGTTTGGCCCTCAATGGAGATAGAAAACAGGCTGGTCCCACCCTGCATCTGACAAGCCCACAGAAGCCAGATGTCCCTCCCGGAGGCACAAGTGACCTCCAGTCCTAGTTCTCCTCAAACTCCCAACAGCCACGGCACAGGCTTGCTGCAAGTCCTCATCACCAAAGAGCTGCTTCCTTTCACACGGCTGAGAGGAGAGGCGGATTTAGACAGAGACAGCAAGCAAATGGCAGGTCCATCCCAGCCCTGTCCTAAAGAGATCTGAATTACACCAGCCCTGGCACAGGGTTTTCCAGAACCAGGGCTGGTGAGTGTCTGAGCTGGAGCCAGGACCACCTCCTGAAGCCAGTTTCTCCATCCTGTCTCTGAGTCAGTCCTAAGGCCACTTCCTTCTCTCCCAGTTTTCTCTTCTCCACAGGCTTTGGAGAGGGTGTGGCGTGTCTAGGAGGAGTCTTAGTCAGCCTGCCTTTAGGGCTAGGATGGCCCTGGCTCAGCCAGGGCGGTCGGTGAATGTGGACTTTCTTTTTTGGAGACAGGCCTCATTCTCTGCCATCAACAACCCTTCTCTGCCTGCAGCTCACCAGCCCCACAGGTTGGAATCACCCTGGAGGCGGCTGCTCCTGGTAGTACTTACTGTACATAAAGCACCAGTCTGGAGCTCAGGGCCTCGGTTTATAGATTTCCCACGTGGTCATTCAGACTCGTTGATAGCATCAGGACCCTACGGCTTTTCAGTTTAGGACTTTGGAACACTTCGTCTTTCGTGCGGGTTGGTAAACTGAGGCACCATGAAGCAGCCCACTACATGTTGAGCCAAGCATGCCTAACTGTTTTGCCCCACTCTGCAGAGTGATCCCTGCTTCATCTCTCACCACAGCGAGTGACCACAGGCACTGACCTATGTTGGTAAGCTGGCCCTTGGCACTCAAGGACATGGAGAGGGCAGGGGGGGACGGCAGCTCTGCCTGGTCGTCGGATTCGGGAAGTCCGCCGATAGTGTGGGAGTGCCGCCTCTCCTTGGTCTCCTCCTGGGACTGAAGCTGGTACCTGAAAGCAGCAGAGGAGCTCGGTCTGAGCCACTACAAAGCGACACAAAAGGCTGAGCCAGGCAAGGGATAGTAACTCAGCATTGTCCAGAATGGATGGATGAGGCCTTAGGACTTCCTCTCCACTCAGGGCTCTATGGCTCCATATGCAGGCTTTCAGGTGACAGGCACCTCCATCTAGTTGAGCAATTGGGTGCTGTCCTAACAGAGGAGGACCCACACTCCTGTCCCTTGCCTATGTGAGTGGCCTCAGAAAGGCCATGGGGATTATGATGGCATAGGACAGCATAAGTAAGCATACGGTTCCTGTGTGCAAACTTGTTTCTCCTTTGACAGCAAAGAAAATCTCTTGCTATGAAAGCAAGCACACTTGATGGTGAGTTTGCAGAGGGATATGGGTGGTGTTTTTATAGGACCAGGTGCAAATGCCTAAATTCATTCACGGGGCCTGGGTTAGGTTGGGCTGGGATTTTATTTTATTTATTTTTGGAAGTGAACTCAGAGACCCACTTGCCTCTGGCTCCCAAGTGCTGGGATTAAAAGTGTGTACTACCTAGCTGAATTTTTTTTTATATAGGCCAGGAATCTTGGGTATATGGTAGAAAAACAAAACAGGCCAGGCAATGGTGGTACACGCCTTTAATCTCAGCACTTGGGAAGCAGAGGCAGGTGGATCTCTGTGAGTTCAAGACCAGCCTGATGTACAAGAGCTAGTTCCAGGACAGCTAGGGCTGTTACTCAGAGAAACCTTGTCTCACAAAACAAACAAACAGACAAAAAATACACATAAGGGTTACCTGAGGCCTTTCTTGGGAAGGGTGTTCCGATCCCGCTGATTGCTGTGGAGAGAGAGGCATGTGAATTCATCCTGGAAACTAGAATTTGGGACCACAGGTCTGAGTGGTATAGCCTCCGGAGACAGGACAGCAAACTATGAAAATCTATCTCTATAAACAAATACTAAGATGCTCACAACCAAATTCTTGACTCAGAACCTAGGAAGTGTTTGAAATGTTACATGCTTTCCTCTTGTGAGGAGTTAAGATATAGGTAGGCATCTAAGAGGTCATACTAAGGATGGTGAGAACCAGGATGTGATGGGATAGGACTGACTCTGCACCTGGGCGCCAAAGTGAGATCAGGAAGAGAGCTAATGAGACTTCTGAGGTGTCATTTAACTGATGAGAACAAAACAAAAACACCCGAACTTTGCAACTCAGGGAGTTACAAAGGAATTAACTATCTAAAATGGAAATAATTAATTACCTAAATAACATATTATCTAAATCTAAATTAATTATCTAAAATGAAAAAAAAAATCAGAAATCACAGCTTAAATGGATGGACCTGCTAGTGGCCAAACGAGTCTGAGGCAGGCTCAGCTGTCTCCACTGTATACCTGTCCAGTTGTCCAGCTCTGGGGCTTCCACTCCAGGGCAGCTCTTCAGTCTCTTCTTCTGATGGGGCAGCGGGGGCAGCAGGCGGCGGGGGCACAGGAGAACTGCTGGGGAAGGCACTGGGCAGGCTCATCGGCATCTGGAGGGACTCCATGCTCCTGTGCAGGCCTGAGAGTTTGGGGTACATGCGGGTCTCCTTTGGGACACTGAAACCACTCATCAGCTCCAGGCCCTGGGAGAAGCTGGCTGAGTTAATATTGAGGATGGGTGCTGGACTGGGGGTGAAGCAAGACGGGAGAGGGCCCCCAGTTGATGAGCTTGTAGCATGCAGATCTGGGACCTTTGAAACATGGGTGTCGCTGGCAGATGGTAGATCCAAACTGTTGGAGTTGACCTTGTCTAGGTTGGCTAGTGACGGTGGCTTGACAAAGCTTTTAGCTGTGGCCCTGAGAGGAGTGAAGACAAAATAAAATACTCAGAATAACCAATTACAGGGCAACAGGCAATCCTTTTCCAGTTCCCTTCTCTTCTGGCTGCTCACTCAGCTAAAGGTTACTAGGATGACAAACCAATCAGAAGGAGAATCCATACCTAACTTATGGCACCTCCAGTCATAAGGGAGACAACGCATGCATATGGGAAATGTTCACACAAACATAGTAAAACCATTCACACTGGTACTAAAGACCGTGTTGTCACGGAACAGCAGAGACAAAGTGAGTTAGCAAACACGCGGAAGACATGCCACAGAGGAGAGGGGCAGGACCCACAGGAAGGTCTAGAGACAGCAATGGATAGGCCATGCCACATCTAGTCTAAGGCTGGAGAAACAGAAAAGGAAAATGTTGCCCAGTGTGGGTACCTGAGAGGGGTTGGCGGCAGCTCCGTTAACTTGGTGGCTGGAGGGTGGCTTGCTTGGTTCTTAGGAGTGCTTTCTGGGGAGCCAATGCTCTTCAAGGAGATGTTGTCTGAGTCCAAGGCCACAGCCTTGGCTTTGGCCTTCTCCTTTTCCCGATCTGTCTGATTGACAGGAGCGGGAGCCGGAGTGGTCCGACCACTGGCAACCTTGGAAGGTTCCTTCAGTCTGGAGGGTGTAAGGCCTCCCTGTTTGGTGCTGAGGAGACTGGGGTCAATGCTGCTGCTAACAGGACGAGGGCCACTTCGCCCACCAGTCACACTCATTGAACTGGATTTGGCCGGCCTGGGCAGGCTGCGATACTGGATGTTGGACCTGGCTCCAGGCGCCAGAAATCCGGGCTCTGCACTGTTGGACACATCTAAACTGGTCTTGCGCCCATTTACTGGTTTGACAGGGATGCCTGAGGACTTCTGGATCTTGCTGAGCGTGGCTGAGCCACCTGTCTGCATGACAGTAGCTGTGCCAGTAGCAGGGGGAGGCTTCTTATAGCCAAAGGATCCTGAAGTAGAGGGGCGAGCGATGCCCGAGGGAGGCTTCTTAGCATCACTCAGGCGATCCCGGCCAGCATCGGAAGAGGAGCGCTGTAACCCAGTGTTCTTCACTGTGAGCTTGCCCTTGTCTGTAGCTTTGCCTTCAGGCTTGCCTGAAAGGGGGCAGGAAACAGAGGAGGAGTTGCTATCATGAAATCTTTGTTTTCCAAGGCAGGGTTTGTCTGTGTAGACCTGGCTGTCCTGGAACTCACACTATAGACCACGCTGGCCTTGAACTCACAGAAGTGCTGGGATTAAAGGCATGTGCCACCACTGCCTGGTCTATATAATATCTTAAAAACACTTTTCTTTCCCTCTAGGAGAAAAGGAATCATTGTCTATATATTATAAAAGTTTAGAGACCTAAATATGGATAAACGGGTACTGGATAAGCGGATACAGTCTCTTGCCGGAGGGACTATGGGAGGAAGTAGGCTTTCATTTAATTTTTATTGTTTTCTGTGGGATGGTTTATTTTGGTTAAAATGGCAGAGACAACCACAAAAATGATCAAGAAGGAAGTGTGTCTAATAATGGTCAAGGAAGGACGAGAAGAAGGGGATGCAATGTATTGATAAGAAAATGTCTAGACACTAAAGGGAAATGTTGATTAAAGCTCAAGGTGACCCCAGGGGCAAACCCTGGGAACAACATACGTAGAAAAGATACTGTCCGTTAAAGCGTTTCTGCAAATGCTTGCTATCACTCTATAGGTTTGTGGTCATCGAGGAAAACCACTGAAGAAAGGCCCTCGTCCTTGTCCCTTCCTTTAGCCCAACTCACCTGCAACTTTGAGGGCACTCTGGGCTGTATGAGTGATGGGAGAGGTGACAGCCACTGGTGGGGTCTTGCCCTTCTTCAGGGACCCCGGATGCCCCAGGCTGATGGGCTTTTTCAGTTCTCCACCCTTGGAAGAGTCATCGCAGCTTTCTGGTCGCTCTCTCCGCCACTTTGAGGTCCCAGGTTCCATCTTTAGGCTGCCACTGTCGTACTCCAGTTTCTTGGGGGCCTTCTCCTCTGATTCACTAAACCAGTTCAGCCCACTTTCTGCCAGGGAGCGCTTCTCTGAGTCTGTGCGCAGCTGCTGAGAAAAGGGCAGAGTAAGCCACTTACACAGGGGTGGCGGGAACAGCATGCTGAAGGGCCTTGATTAGCCCATACCCTTAAGTCAGTAGGGTTTTCCTCCACCCCCAGCACTCCAGGGAGAAGATACATTATCTCTAGGGTACTTTTTCTTCTCCAATTAAAAAAGCTCTTCTATGTATCACTCTAGATAGGCGTGAGCACCAAATACAGTCACCATGGCACCATGCACCACATCTCCACAGACCTTGCCCAGTTTGTTTTGTGGTGCACCTTGACCTGGTGGCCTACGTGTTTGCGACATCACATACCACTATTGTAGAGCTCCTGCGGGAAGCCGTGGGAGTAGTGGGGAGGGAGTTGAGCGAGGAGCTGGCATTGAACTCTTCGGAGCTGAGGTTGTCGGAGGCATCGCTGAGCCCACTGCTGATGGAGCTGCTCTCATCCCAGCTGCAGGACAGGAGGGAGAGAGGTGAGCAGTTAAAACTGAAGTCAGTGCTAGAAACAGCATTTCATGGAGGTGATGAATGCTTTTATACTATT
This sequence comes from Alexandromys fortis, assembly GCF_014885135.2. NCBI lineage: Eukaryota > Metazoa > Chordata > Mammalia > Rodentia > Cricetidae > Alexandromys > Alexandromys fortis. Next base: position 3,357,186 of record NW_026067940.1, on the reverse strand, counting down.
CTCCCGAAAGAAGAAAGTCTGGGGTTAGTCCTGGGTCTGCCAATAATTCAAATTGTGACTTAAATGGTCTTGTAACTTGGTGATAATATTTTATGAACGGAAGAAGCAGTTGGTATTTAGCAAGACAGTGTTATATTTCCTTAGCTGGAAGCTATGTTATACAGACAAGGAGGGTCTGCTGAGATGGCTCCACGGGTAAATCTCCTGCTGTGCAAACCTGATGACCTGAGTTCAATCATAAAGGCTGAAGGAGAGAACTGATTTCGTAAAGTTGTCTTCTGACCTCCGCATGTGCAGTGTGGCATGCACACAGCCCTACACACATCATTTACACACATAACAACAATAAATAGCATTAAAAAAGATAAGGCATTTTGAGATCCATCCAATTATGCAAACCAATTCAGATGCAAACAGCCTTCAGCCTTACAATCTTGCAGTTTGTCCATTTGTAGACATGTTTTCCAGGCATCCCTGTACTTTCTAAAATTTTCTATACCGGGTAAAAGAGGCAAGCAGAGACCTCTCTTTTTTTGCTGTGCTGGCAACTGAACCCAGGTAAGCATTCTACTGCTGAGTTATCTCTCCAACCCCAACTTCTCTTTTTTAGAATTTTCCGACCTGCCCCTTCTCATTGCTCCCCTGGAGACAGGCTCTGCTCCTGAGTAGCTCATCTGCTCGTCTGGTAGAGACCCTAACCCCAGGGCACTATGGCCAGGCAGAGGTGCCAGAGTCCTGCTGGACAACCATTCAGTACACACACACACACACACACACACACACACACACACACACACACATCAGATGCAAGGTACTGAGAGGGGAATGTGTCCGACATCTGTACTTAACCATGTGTGTTTGGAGACCCAGGTATATGCTCACATGAACTTAATATACCTTACCTTGATAATCTTCATAGCTCAGTCCTTGCACCCTTCCTCTGTTCAAATTTTTTTTTTGTTTTGTTTTTTCAAGACAGGGTTTCCCTGTGCAATGCTGACTGTCCTGGAACTCACTCTGTAGACCGGCCTCAAGTTCAGAGATCTACCTACCTCTGCCTCCCGAGTGTGATTAAAGGTGTGTACCACCACTGCCTGGCCCTCTCTTCAATGTTTAGGTTTAAGAAGTTGTAGTTGGGAACTTTATATTTTTATAATAAGTTTATCTAAATATACAAACCAAAAAGCAACTTTTGCATGTCCACCACCGTTTTGATCTACCTTCATGTGTTGGCACAGGCTTCTGCCGGACCATATTCCCTAGTCTGTTGTTTGTTACCAAGTGAAACTCAGGGCCTCACACACAGGAGGCATATGATCTACCACTGAACTGTATCCCCAACTAAGTAACTTTTTAAAAAAAAATTTTGACACATAGTCTCACTAAATTGTCCAAGTTAACTCTGAACTCACTATATAGCCCAGATATCCATCCTCCTGCCTCAGCCTCTTGAGTAGCTGGGATTATAGGCCTGTGCTACCAGGCTCGGCAATAATCACTGTTTTCCAAGCTCAAAAATTGCCTCTTAGGACCTTTCTTCAAATGTTTCCTGTTTCAAGTCCTTCCTAAAATGATCTTTAGCCTTCATTTTGGCTTGTGAGTCTCAAATTGAACACAAGGTTCCATAAGCTTGCTACACGTGCGTGTCTGTTTGTGCCTTAGGAATTAACCTCTAAGTAATATCTGTTCAGAATGGGTTTGTTTATCATCTTTGCATGAGTACTGAGAGGGCAAGAGACTTTTTGTGCATGTGAATTTGCCGGTATTTGGAAAATGTTTCTTTTTTGATTTATTTTGAGTTTCAGACCATGGAACAAAAATCAGACATACAAGTCATTTATGAGCTGGCCTGGGCTTCAGCTGGCTTCCCTCTAATTCATGTGCTGGGAATAAGAAAGTGGGTGGTTTGGCCATTTGGCTTGGTCGCTCTGGAGTGATTTAGCCAAATACATTGAGAAAGAGCAGAGAAAACATGGGGATTATGACACATGGCCGAGTTACTTAGATTTTACTGCTATTAAATATAGCCGTTACTGAGTGACCCCTGTGCTGTATATTAAGTCTCCCTTTTATCCAGAGTTGAAATATCACGCACCCCTTTTTGCAGAAAAAGGATACCGAGGAAAGATCAATGCTGATTTGATGACCCTATCAACTCTTATGGGCCCAGATAAGATCTCTGGCAGGCACACAAACAAACCACTCACAGCGTGTTCTCTTAGGTCAGAGACAGAGGAAGCCCGGAGTACTGAGCCTTTCATCTGAGATTAATTATTGGTAATCAAGGGCCTGCAGCAGGGACAGCTCTCTGTGGACAGGGCTCGCACAAATGGAAGACTGCGGCAGTCCAGGGATCCAGGATTCCTTTGCTGGCCATTATGACAAGACCGACGCCAAATGGCAGCACGGAGGTTCCTTTTTCTTCTTTAAAATCCATTTATTTTCTTTGTTTATTTGATGTGTGTGGGTGTTTTGTCTGCATGTCTGCGCGGTACATGCATACCTGGTGCCCACAGAATCCGGAAGAGGGGTTCAGATCTCTTGATATTGGAGTTACAGATGGCTGTGAGCTGCCATGTGGGAGCTGGGAATGGACTCCGGGTTCTCTGGAAGAGCAGCCAGTGCTCTTAACCTTTGAGCCATTTCTCCAGCCCCAAACATTTATTTCCTAGGAGAGAGTTCAGGCCCTGCTTCCCCAAAGCCATTCCTGCTGAGCTCTTTGCTACAATGAAACATAAAAACCTAAAGTAAGGGAAGACTAGCTGGGGGTTAAATTTTTTTTTTCAGCAAATTTGCAGGTTGTGCAAAAGAATCTTCTGTCGTTACCCAAGGCTTAAACATCTCTATTGGGGGTGTTCCACTGGAGGGAGCATATTTCTTTTTAAAAAATCAGAAAAGTAATATGCAGAGTCAAATACTACATAGAAAGAAGTGAAAAGGGGAAAAAAATCTATTTTCACTTTCAAGGTAACTTCTGTTAACTGTTTTGTGTGTTTACTTACATCTCCTGGCCACCTCTGACTACATCTCCTGGCCACCTCTGACTCCTGCCAGGCCACACACCCACACCTACAGACTTGCTACTTAAGCTCGGGCTTCTCAGCCATTTTTTGCTTTATTGAGCTGTCTTAATGACATCTCTTCCACTAGTCTCCTAGGAAGTGTTGCTTGTGCTGCCCTGCTTCTGCAGGCTGGCAGGTCCCTGGCCAGAAAGCCTCCTGCCTCTACCTTCCATCTTGCCTTAGGAGGGTGGGGCTTCCAGATACGAGCTGCCCCCACGTTTGCCTTTTTGCCTGTTCTGGGGCCTAACTCAAGTCTTCAGACTTTTGCTGCAAGTGCTTTTACCCACTAAGCTATCTCGAGAGTTCTTTTCTACATCCTTTCTCCTTGAGACAGTCTCGTGTTGTCTAAGTTGACAATTAACTCGCTGTGCAGCTGAGGATGACCTTAACATCTCTACCGCCTAAGTTTTACCTTTGATAATTTTTCAGTTCTCTTTTAAAATGTCTTTTATACAAATAATGTATTTTTAGGCAGATACTCTTGAGTTTCCCTCCTCTCTCTTTCTTTCTCTGGTTTTCCGAGACAAGGTTTCTCTATATAACAGTCCTGCTGTCCTGGAACTCGCTCTGTCGACCAGGCAGGCTTCACCTGCCCCTGCCTTCCGAGTGCTGGGATTAAAGGTGTGTGCTACCACTGCCCAGCCTCGTGAGTTCCTTAAGCTTTTCTTAGCTACTTTGTCTGAAAAAAGCTGTAAATTTATCCTCTCCTAGACTTTTAATTTCTGTTACAATATTTTTAACTCTAAGTGTTCTTTTTAAAACAATACATCTTTCTTTCTTTTATAGCTTCCCTCGGCTCTCACAAACATTCTGAGAGCCCACTCACTCATTTGGAAGGGAGGTTTACAATCTTTTCTCACAGACTTTTGTACCACAGTACTTTGTTCTATTTGCACTGGTCAGCTTGGGCTACACAGTGAGACTATCTCGGGTGTGAGCGGGGGGGGGGGGGGGGGGGGGGGGGGGGGGGGGGGGGGGGGGGGGGGGGGGGGGGGGGGGGGGTGGAGGTGAGGGAGGAGGACTAGCACTAGAGAGATCAGTGATCTAACCAGAGCTATAACTGATAGGTCAATGATCTAACCAGAGATGTAACTGGTAGGACAGTGATCTAACCAGAGATGTAACTGATAGGACAGTGATCTAAGCAGAGATGTAACTGATAGGACAGTGATCTAACCAGAGATATAACTGATAGGACAGTGATCTAACCAGAGATGTAACTGATAGACCAGTGATCTAACCAGAGATGTAACTGATAGACCAGTGATCTAACCAGAGATATAACTGATAGACCAGTGATTTAACCAGAGATATAACTGATAGACCAGTGATCTAAGCAGAGATGTAACTGATAGACCAGTGATCTAAGCAGAGATATAACTGATAGACCAGTGATCTAAGCAGAGATATAACTGATAGACCAGTGATCTAAGCAGAGATATAACTGATAGACCAGTGATCTAACCAGAGATATAACTGATAGACCAGTGATCTAACCAGAGATATAACTGATAGACCAGTGATCTAACCAGAGATATAACTGATAGACCAGTGATCTAAGCAGAGATGTAACTGATAGACCAGTGATCTAAGCAGAGATATAACTGATAGGATTCTTTTAGACTTTCTCATGTGTTAATGATATGTGGCTTCTTCTGCATAAGAGAAGGATACTAGCTGTCTTAGAACACAGTACGACTTGCCACCTGTGGCTTTAGGAAAGTAGGTAGGCCTGAACTGAGTCACTAAAGCGCTTTTCTCTTGGGTTGATCAGATTTTCTAAAGACGAATCTTCCAAACTCTAGCTTGAGGGTCAAAGTTCAGGGTTTTGAACACTGAGTTGGAGAAGCAGTGTGGAGGTTTCAACATTCAATATGCAAAGTTTCATCCAGTCTCTACTGGCTTTGGTTCAAACTCTGTGCCGAATTGTGCTAGGAATCTAGGAGCCCACACTCCAGAGACTCCTGTTTTCCCTATCCAGAGCTGTCCGCTGCCGATGGGAAAAGGCCACTGGAGGAGAGGCCAGGAGAGTCCGTGTGGCCTTTGCAGTTTTAACCAGCCCTCCTGTTTCATTCTACTGCCAGTTCCATAAAGTTGGCGAACACTGTCACTTGCTAGACTTCCGAGAGCTCTGGAGCACAAACACTGCCAGCCCTCACTGCTGGGTTGGGGTTCAGCCAAGGCTCAGCACCACCGCCAGTCCCCACTGCTGGGTTGGGGTTCGTCCTGAGGCTCAGCACCACCGCCAGTCCCCACTGCTGGGTTGGGGTTCGCCCTGAGGCTCAGCACCACCGCCAGTCCCCACTGCGCTCACCATGAGCTCTTCTTCTCTATTTACACAGGGTCTTTTTCCATATTTATTTATTCATGTGTGTGTTGGGGGACACACTGCTGCATGTCACAGCTCATGTGTGGAAGTCAGAGGACATCTTGTGGAGTTTTTTTCTTCTTCTGTCATGTGGGTTCCAGGGACTGAACTCAGGTTGTGAGGCTCCTTTTCCTGCTGAGCCACCTAGCCAGCCCTAGTCAGGGTCCTGATGTGTAGTCCCCACTGGCCTTTGACTTAGCCTCCTCAGTGCTGGCGTTATGACAGGCACACGCCCCTTCCTTTATTCTTTCTATTAATGCTTTTATGACTTAAGAACAAAGTCTTTATTGTCATTTTGCTCTTGTGGTTGTTGTGAAACATATCAAATGCAAATCAGCAGCAAAATGCCCAGATGACATTTCACAGAGCTTGTTTTGAGGGAGTAGGGATATAATATACCCTGGTGGACAGCTTTTGAGTCACTGAAGAGAGGACAGATTTAAATTTCATAATCCAATCAGACAGGAACAGAAAGAACCATCCAGAAGAATTTTTTTTTCAATTAAGCGCTATAGGAGAAAGTGGACACTGTCCGTCCTGAAGCATAAGGCTGCTTAAGGTGGAAGAACAGAAAATCTTTACGAGAATTTGCATAGTTTATCAGCTAATGACTCGGTAAACAGCAGCCATTCAAGAGAGCCGGGAAGAGAAAGGCCACGGACATTTGGCCCCAGAGAATACAGAGGGGCACAGAGCTCCCATAATGGAGAGTTACTGCATCTGCTGTTCGGCATGCAGAATCCCCGTGCTCACTCAAGGCTCCAGTTTGCTGTCCCCCTCCATCTCTCTCTGTATTTTCAGTCAAAGGAGGAACTCTCTGCCCTTCTTCATGGCCAGTACTGAATGCTCTTTCGTTCTTCCTAGTTCTCCTTTCTTTTGTTTCTCAAGCAGATCTCAGGTGGCGTCAAGAGAGCTAGGTAGCATCAAGCTAGACTTTAAAAGCTGCCAGGACATAAAAACAGCAGAGAGGCTTTATTATTTTATAATCTAATCTTTTCATAAATGCAAACATCTGCCACCTCCAGGCTGCTGATGTAGAGTAGTGTAATATTCGGATTCTGGGAGAGCTGCTGAAAGATCACGACACTTTATCACTTTCGTCCGAGTAGTCACATAACACAGGGCAATGAAAAATGAAGAGCTTGTCTGGGGGTGGAAATTTCTAGAGTGCTCGAACACATTCTGAGAGCTAGAGTTTTCTCTATCGGATACTTATTTTCCCATCTGCAGTTATCTCCTAATTCTTCTTCTAAAAGGAACATTCCTCACCTCCCTTCCACTAAAACCAACAGGCCTCCTTTTCCCATTGCTTTATCAAATACGTCAGTATAGCTCTTCAGTGCTTCTTACCTTACTGTCTCATTAAAACAACAACAACAACAAACCAACCAAACAAAAACACCTTAGGCGTTTACCTCTTGCTCTCACATCTGTCTCTCCCTGACCTTTCCCCTGCTTTTGATTTGTTTCAGGGTTCTATCCTCTTTCTCGAATCAGTGGAAGGCTTCCCACTGGTCCGGCTACCAATCCTCCCTCTCACAAATGCCACATTTTACCAGAAGCCTGATCACCCTGGCATGCAGCACTTAGCAAGACCTCCGTTAGCTCCTCCCCACTAATATGGTAAAACCAGAACTCCACAGCTCATTGATCAGTTTCTCCCTGAGTCATTATGAATGCAGTATGTGATTACAAGCACAGAAATCAGATTCAGACTGACTAAGGAGTCTGAAGATCTACTGATTTGCCTTGTGCTAAATTCTACTTCAAATGGGAAGGCGTTTTGAGCTCCTGTTATTTATAGGCATAGGGACAGCTGCTATGAGCATTCAAAAAATGAGTGGCTGTCCAGAACGAGCTTATAGAATATGATGTAAGTGAAATAAATATCATAATGTATGAGCCACTTTTCCTCAGCAAAGAAACCTCTCTTTATAGCAAATAGAGGCCATCACAGAAAACCACAACCAGACACAATGCAGTGATCAACAGATCACGGGGAACCCAGCCTCAATAGATACATATACATCACAGCTCTTGCATATATGGCTCAAGGACGATTTTGAAGGGGGCAGGAGAGACTGTAAGAGCCAGAATACCAGGAAGTCCGCGGTGAAACAGCCTCTCCTCAAAACAGCTGTATTAACAAGGCTATGGCAATATCAACAGACACACAAATAGCACTTAGGGACAGAGGCAGGTGGATCTCTGTGAGTTCGAGGCCAGTCTGGTCTACATAGTGAGTTCTAGGACAGGCAGGGCCACATAGAGACCCTGTTTCAAAACACACACACACACACACACACACACACACACACACACACACGCACACACAAATTAATAGCTTAAATTTTTGTAAATAAATAAATGTAACTACAGATCTAAGGATAATGCACGTAGGGAAACAGAGAGGACAAGAGAGATTCGTTTGTGATTTCTACCAGAAAATTAGAACTGTGATTTTGCCAAGTTAAACAGACATAACGTCCTGTCGCCCCATTATCTCACTTGATCTCTGGAGACATGAGCTTGCAGAGGAATCTGGCTGTCTTCGCTGTGGGTACTAATGAAGATTCTGGAGTCAGGGCATTGTCCCAGGGCTTTCCCATCAGTGGACACAGGCCCTGTCCACCTCACATGGACATCTGGCCTTTCGTCAAGGCTAAGACCAAATGCTACATCTTCCACAGGTTTCCCACTGGTCCTCCTTGCCAAGAGACATCTTGCCCTCTTTCTCCTGATTTCTCTCTTCCTCTATGAGAGCACTTTCCCTAGAGATGAGTCTGTATCTCTCCTCACTGGAATAAATTTCTCAATCCATCTTTGCTTATATAGTATCTTGAAATAGCAGGCACTTAGCTCAGGGACTTGAATTCCTGGCTTTTAAAAAAGTAGGAAGGTGAAAACCTCAAGGAAGTGGCGATGACTTTGGGACTGCTAGGAACATGACTGGTAATTTGTTTCTAAATAATCCTTGCTCTGCATATGTGGAGGGGAGAGGGATGTACAGGTTATGAACATTGTCTTAGAAGTTCCAATTAACTGCTAAAATTCATTATCTTTTCTAGAACATAACTAACCTTTACTAGAACCCTAAACATTTTATGAAGAATACGTTATACCTCTCATTGGCTAATTCTGATATCTTATCATGTCTACTTCTACTGACTACGTTCCTCCTTAGCCATTTTTCTGTTTCTTTTAGAGTCTTGCGGTTTGGTTTTGTTTTTAAGGATGACAGAAATATCTGAGAAAGGGCCACAGTTGTATGGTTTAGAACGAGGCCCATCTACTCTGTAGAACATCTGGGCCTGGGCCTTGCTGCAGATTTACTCAGTCAGTCTCCAAGGCAGGAGCAAGACAGTCCTTGCAGCCGGACTTTGAGCACCGAGAGACTCCAGAGTGCTCTCTCTGTGCCAGACAGCCCAGCCAGTAGCCACCGGTTACCAGCTTTCTGTCCCACGGTGTTCTGCTCCTGGTGGACCCTTTCTATACACGCAGTGAAGGGTCCCGGTGTTTGGAGCACATCTTTACTCTCCTTTCCTGCTCTCAGACTTCACTGAACTGAGCTATGCATGCCACCAAGGCCCTGTGTATGAGGGTGTGTGCTAGGTGTTTCTCAGGTCTCCGCCCTGCCTTCAGGCTCCAGCTCACTGTTGCCTTGTACTCAGGGAAGGCCTCCCAAGAGACAATGAGGAGTGGGTACCCATGTTCTGTGACTAGGGCTTCTACAGCTAGCCCATAGGTAACTTTTATTTTGTATGGAATCCAGCTATTCTCTTTTGATCCGCATGCAAGGTGGATTTGTGTTCCCCACTACCACACTAGGATAAAACAACTATGCATTCCCCCCTCCTGGAACATAGTTCATTTAGAATACTTGGCCAGGAAATGGTCCAGTGGGGAAAAGCGCTGGCTAGGTAAGCCTGGAGACCAGAGTTCAATCCCCCAAACCCATGTACTACAATGTGGATGTGGTAGCATCCATCTGGAATCCCAGAACACTTAAGGCAAGATGGGGGTAAACACGGAGATTCACAGGAAGTACGTGGACCGGCTAGCCTGGGGTAGTTTTCAACGCAGAAACAATGGTGGATAGTGAGAGTTACCTCCTCCAAAGCTGTGACTCAGTGTGCTCCCATCCTTCCTCGCCTCCCTGTTTCTCTCATATGCACACTCACGCAAAATAAATAAATGAAAAAGTCTTTCTGTGTTAAAATGTTTACTCCTTATTCAGCCTATTTCTTATTAGGTACCAATGCCATGTATTGTGACACTCTATCGTCCCTTTTACTAAAGGATGCCTTCCCTGAGTGTCCTCGGAATACATAAACCCTTCATCTAGGCTGCAATAATGGAAACTTCTTACCCTTTTTGTTTTGCCCACTTCCTAGCACTGATAGCACAGTCTAAGGAACACTCCGGTGCACCCCATCTCTGCTGTAGGCTGAAAAGGAGGACTGTGAGGAGGCCAGCTCAAGGGGACACTGCTCTGTTTGTCTGTGCAGACACGTGGTGATACACGGGGCAGAGAGCTCTCCTCCCCTCTGGGAAAAACACTAACATTCACATAACTCTTGGCCAGGACCGGTCGCCCCTCCCAGACTTCTCTCTTACACTGTCTGTTCCCTGCACTGTGGTCCTAACTAAACCATGAAACTAGAATGGCCAAGGAGGCCTTCGGGCCAAGGGTGTGGCCTCACTAACTGAAGGGTGGACTAGCTGTGACTGCACAGGAAAAATTATTGCTTCTGTGTCACAGAGAGGTTCTCAGAAGCCACACTTGGACACGGAGTTGGTTCTTCTGCCCAGAATCTTTATGCCTGGGGGATCGCTAACCAACTCTCTCGGATGACTGCTTAATGGATAAGAGCGGTGCATATGGAACCTTACTTTCTTCTCTGATGGTAGAGAAACAGCGATAGCACTGTATGTTGGTTTAAACATGCCCCCCTTTTGTTTTCTTCTTTGGAATTATCCTCAGGAAGAGTTTATGGACTTGGAAGTGTATCATGATATGTCCAGGAGATACTCAGAACTTCCTGCTTTCCCATCTAGGACAGAGAGAAACTGCCACTCACTGCCGTCTAAACTGTGATCAGGCTCAAGACAGCTGGAAGCTGTTTTACCTCACAAATGTGCCCAACTTCAGAGAAGCAAACTACCCAACCGGTCATGAAAAGCCAGAACCAAAGTCAGAAGGCTTCTGGGTCTCCACCACGTTACCAACAAGGTAGCACTGTACTCTATCAAATGCACGCGTGGGGCAGAAGGGTGAAAGGTCACACAGCAGCCGCAAACCTCCATGCTCTCACATTTGCTGGGTGGATGGATGGTCACCCGGGTTACAGTTAAGTAGGCAACAATGACAAAGGGAATTAGAACTGCAGACTAAAAGCATCCTCTTGTCAGACGAGCAGACGGCAAATGTAAGAAGCCTGGCTCTAGATGCCTCCAAGGGCTAGAGAGTCCATGGACCAGCAAGGAAGCAGCATTTTCAGATGCATGTTTTGTATGCAGCTGTCATGGGATGGTTGCAGAGTGAGGGGGCTATCTCATCACATCTGCCCCTAAAATTCAAATTATTCTTAATACTTTGGAAATAGAAGGAGTTTATAAAGCTCTATGTGGTCTGGGGGGTAAAATTAAATACTTAGACTGAAAATCGATTTGCCCTCTCAAAGAAGCTGACCTTGGCTAGAAATGAGTCTGGCATCTGTGAGCATGTCTAGGGGTTACAGTATACTCACAACATACTTTCTCTGGTCTGGAAATTTTCTATAACTTTCTTCTAAGTGCATCAGATTAGAAATAAGATACAGATTTCTTTTTGCTACTTCAAGAATACTCTTGCTGATGGGCTAGGGGTAAAGGAGGGTGTGGCTCGGTTGGCAAAATGCTTGCCTTACAAGCACAAAAACCTGAGTTCATTCCCCAGAACCTATGTAAAATGCCAGGCATGGTGGCATTCTTGCAATGCTGGAGAGGTAGAGGGGAGGATCCCCGGAATTAGCAGGCCAGCAAGTCTATCCTAATTGGTGAGCTCAAAAAGATGACTAAAAAAAAAAAAATAAAAAAAAAGCCGGGCGGTGGTGGCGCACACCTTTAATCCCAGCACTTGGGAGGCAGAGGCAGGTGGATCTCTGTGAGTTCGAGACCAGCCTGGTCTACAAGAGCTAATTCCAGGACAGGCTCCAAAACCACAGAGAGACCCTGTCTCGAAAAAAGAAAAAAAAATGACTAATTGGTGAGCTCAAGGTCACTGAGAAACTGTCTCAAAGGAGGAAGACACTGACTCGTCACCCTGCTCCACATCCCCAGACACAGGTACACACACATTAAAAACATGATTGGTTTGTCTTCTCCAGGAGGCTAGCTAAGCTGCCTGTGATCTTTGCACTCAGGAAGTTTAAGTGACAGTCTTAAAATGTCACAGACAAACAGAAAAAGAGAAAGTATTTTTTTCCTTAAAAGTATTTTGGATTGGGGGCTGGCAAGACTGCTTGGTAGGGGCCAAGAATGATGACCCAAGTTTGATTGCTGGACCCACATGGTGGAAGGGAAGGACTTACTCCCACACACTGTCCTGTCCTCAGATCTCTATATATGTGTTTACATACAAATAAATAAACCTGTTCTATAATCCATGATGGTTAATACTGACAACTTGACAAGCTCTAGAATTACCTAGGAGACAAGCCTCTGGGATGACAAAGGGTTATTGGGATTAAAGCAGCCTGTGGGCATGCCTGTGAGGAATTACCTAAATTAGGTTAATCAAAGTGGACCATTGCTTCCTGACTGCAGACATGATGGGCTCAGCTACCTCAACGTTCCTCAAGCTGTGAACCAGAACGACCCTCCTTCTCTACCGTGTCAGGTGTTAATGTCACAGGAATAAGACGAATAACAAGCACACAATCCTAGCACTCAGGAAGCAAAGACAGGAGGACTGTGAGGAATTCTAGTCTAGTCTGGGCTGCAGAGTCAGACCCTGTCGCAAAAAATTAGAAGAATGGGCCGGAGAGATGGCTCAGTGGTGAAAAACACTGGCCGATCTTCTGAGAACCCAGGTTCGATTCCCAGCACCCACATGAAAGCTCACAACTGTCTGTAAGTCCAGTTCTAGGGGATCTGATGCCTTCTTTGGGCCTCTGTGCACACTGCATACATAAAGGCATAACACTTGCATGCATAAAAGCAAACATAAATAAAAGTAAATCATTAAAAAAAAACTAGAAGAATGGAAAAGAACTTGCCATGAACAGATGGATGAAATAGTCCAAACCATATAAAACTGATAGTCTTGTAAGTAAAAATAACTTAACCGTAAATGTTTATCTTCATGTCTGGTCTTCTTGTCACTACTTATTTGCCTTACAAGTCTGGGTTAAGTTATAAATGCCTGTTAGAAAGGGGCAAAGTTATGCAATCTCAAACAAAGGACAGAAATAACTCTTTGTCTCAGGCTAAGCCTAAATTGACGCATTTGAACCAGGGAATGTGTTTGGGACTCTTAATTCAACCAATCTAAGATTGCAGAGATCCCACTATCCATTAGTCTTCTGTTCTTTCTTCTGGGAGGTGAGAGTCAGTGCTTCCCCAAGGGTGACTCAGAGTCCCTGGGATATGGGTCGCTACAGCAAACAGCCTCCCTCGTTCGTTCTCGTTCAGGCTCCCTCCCGCTTCGGTTTGTTTTGGCTCCAGGTTTAAGAGTGTACAATCTATCATGGTGACTGGGTCCTGTCCACGGCAATGGGAGTTGGCTGCATAGCTTGTTGAATTGTCTGAAATATTCTTTTTTAAGTACAGCAGTGATCTAGAACTGTGCTGACAGTGTAGTCTGAGAGTACCTGGAATATGTCAAGTTCAAGTCCAGAATGCAGCAAGAGTTTCAAAGACTTAGTAGGATAAAAAAGAATGGGGAAGAATTTGATTAATAATTTTTATATAAATTCTATTTTAAAACAATATTTTAGATGTATTGGGTTAAACAAGATATAATTGATTTCCCCTGCTTTACTTTTAAAAACTGTTTCTACCAGAAAGTTTAAAATTGCATAGAGGGCTTGCATTTCGTTTGTACTGGAAAGCTCTGTCCTAAATAGGAAGCTGTGGGGCAATGCAGTCGATGTCAGTTTTGAGAAGCTGGAGTTTATTAAACTGTTGTAGTGGTCGCCATGATGTAAAAAGGCTACAGGACATGGCTGAACTTTGTCTGTCCTTCTCATAGCACCAAATGCAGCAGAACTGTTAGTGAACACTCAAGGTAGCAGCCACAGGCTTCAGAGAGTATTCAAGAGGTTTAAAGAGTGTTTTTTTTTAAAAAAAGACAACAGAGTCAGGCTTTGTGGCACACACCTTTGATCCCAGCATTAGGGAGCCAGAGGCAGGCAGATCTCTGAGTTTGAGATCAGTGAGTTCCAGGAAAGCTAGCACAGAGAAACTTTTGAGTTTGAAAAACAAAAGCAAACAAAACAAAACAAACAAACAAACAAAAACAAAGAAAGACAACGGGATTGTGAGTGGCAGCACATGTTGGTCATCCCAGCACCCTGGTTAAGGCAGGAGACAGCAAGATCTGGGGCCAGCCTGTGTTACTTAGGCTCTGTCTAAAAAAGAAGAAAGGGGGGGAGTGTGGTGGAAGAATTAAAGAATTAGAATGAAACTGGGCAACTTTGTGGTGCTCAGCTTTGAAAATGTACCAAGACCATCTACAGAAATTCTCCAAGTCAGTTATCTCCCTTGCTTCTCACCCCCATGTGGACTCCGAGACCTCCAAGAGCAGGGGGAGTAGAGCGTCTGCTCTGTTACATGTCTGTGGTTTGGCAGGGACTGCAGCAAGCCAGGCTGATGTGGCCAACAAAGCCAGACAATGGGAGGAAAGGATGGGTTGCACCGTGAGAGTAAGGGAGACTGGGTGGAACACAGGGACGCCAACACTTTTTTTTTTTTTTTTTTTGAGCTGAGAGTTCCATCAAGTTTTAAGCAAAGGTAAATATCATCATGCAGAATACAGAAACTCTGAAGGACAAGGTATAGGAACGCAGAGGATGATGACACAGGAGAATTCGCTTGGCCTTCATGATCTATTAGCAAGAAGTGCACACTACTCCCATCTTTTGAGAAAACTAATGGTTTCAGTAACTAAAGACACTTCCTGTCTTAACGATGTTCTCACTGCTGTAACAAAATGTCCTGACTGAAGCTAGAAGGGTTCATTTTGCTTTGGAGTTCCTGGGGGATACAGTCCATTCTGGATGGCCGGCCTGGCAGAAGTGCAGGAAGCTGGCTGGTCACAATGTATCCTCATTGAGGAATACAGAGCCAGAAAAGGGAGGTGGAGCCAGGTCCAAAGGCCTCACCAACCAACTGAGGTGATACTCTTTCCCCAGCGAGGCTCTAGGGACACCACCAGCTAGGGACACGCCACATTCAGACCTCAGGACTTCCTTCAGTCCAGTCTGAATACCAGAACTGTTTGATTATTTATCTCAGCTTTTACGGTGTTGAGCCTTAATTCTGAATTAAACCCCACTGATGGGTTAAAAAACATTAAATATAGAGGCACCCACAGCCTGAAAGGCCGTCACTAGAGGGTACCTGTTGCCACATTTAGAAACAAATTCTGACCTAGACCCAACTGGGAAAATTTGGGAGTCTTTCTGAGCTCAAACCCAGCTGAAGGGAAAGTCAAGACAAACACTGTGCCCCTCCCCTGCCCCCCACATGTCTTACTCTGCCTTGGTCCCTCTGTTCTACTCTGGAGTCACAGTTTCCATTGTTGCCTCTTTCTTTCTAGGCTCAGCCATGATCTCTAAAGTGACCGCCAATGTTCCCCAAGGCATTTAGAAAAGGAGTTAGTATAAATAAACTCAGAGCTAGTACACCACCAAGGGTATAAAAAGCCACCCGAACGCACATCAGGGCACTTCTGCTGCTCTCTCTGATGAGGTAACTGAAAAGTGAGGAAACAACTGTCTGCCTGGTCCCAACTGTGTTAACGTCAACTCTTCCTTGCTCAAGCTGGGCAGAGTTTGTTTTCTGTTCGTTTCTTTTTAAGTGGTGGCATTAGGATCACTAGAGGTCTAGTCCTAGGTGGAACTGCACTTGGACAAAATAAAGCCACGGTGTCTGTTAGGACGGACTGGGCACCTATGGTCTGGTGAGGCAGGTGCCCTTACATCTACAGAATTCTGTGCACAGGCTCAAGTTCTGATATCTGACCACACTTTCAAGGTTCTAAACATGTCTATGACCCAGAAGTTTTTCTTTAAAATTCTCTCCTTGCCTTCATAACAGCCTACCTCACTCATTGCATTTTTAAATTTATTTGTTTATGTATTATGTATGTATGTATGTACGTACATACGCACGTTTGTATTTGAGATAGGGTATCACTATGCAGCCTTGGCTAGCCTCAGACTCATAGAGATCTGTTGGGGGCTGTGGACCCAAACCCTGAATTTCCTGTAAACAACATGTTATGCTTGCAGCTGCTCTGAGCAAAACAACTTGTTTTCCCGTGTTTGTAGCTACTCTGAGCGCAAGACCCTCAGGAGTTCCTGATGGCAGGGGGGTAGTTTCTTCTGGTGGGTTTGGCTAGGGCATGGCTATCAGTTAAGGATCCATATATAAGCAGCGCTGGTATACAATAAAGTTGGCATTCTTGTTTCAAGGAGGACCCGTGTCTCCGTCTGTGTGTGTCTTTGTGTGTTTAAATCTGCAGGCCTTTGCCCAGCTCGCGAATGGTCTCATAGTGCAGGTGCCACACTACAGGCGTAGTACCGTAGTACACATAGTAGTACGGATGGTACAGAGATCTGCCTGTCTCTGCTTCCAGAGTGCTGGGATTAAAGGAATCTGACTCCATGCTTTCTTGATACTGGCTGGTTTGTCTTCAAGGAAAAAAACTTAATTTAGAACATTTTGCTTTGATGCAGGGCATTGAACCCAGAGGAAACTTGAACCTGCTAAGCACGTGCGTGAGCACGGAGCTTTGTCTATTCAGAGGGAATTATGTTCCTTCCGCTCATATATTGACTCGGCCACATTTAGAGATGGGGATGAGGTCATAGGGCGGGGCTCTAATCCCACAGGACTGGGATCCTACTGAGGAAAAGGCCTAAGCCTTCTCAGAGTGCACAGTGTAAGGAGACAGAGGGGAGGCAGCCGTCTGCAAGCCAGGAAGAGAGATTTCACCAGAAATCAACTCCGAAGGCCCCCTGACCTGGAGCTTCCAGAGCTGCGAGAAAAGAGATTTGTGTGGTTTGAGGCTCCTGGTCTGTATTATCTTATCATGGCAGTCTAAGTAGACTGACCAACCATTACGGATGAAACTAAACACACTCCTGTACACACCGCATTGTGTTACCGCAGACAAGGACTACCTTCCAGATTCACACTAGTTTTCAAACCAGAGTTTTTTTCTATACCAGGCAGTAACTTGTTTATCAAGATAAGCTCTTACTCTGTAGTCCAGGCAGGCCTGGAATTCACCATTTAGCTAAGCCTGACCTGGAACTGATAGTCATCCTCCTGCATCAGCCTCTCAAATGCTGTGCCACCGTGCTTAGCTAATTTGAAGGCTTTTTAAAAATAAAAGGTTGAGCCGGGCGATGGTGGCGCACGCCTTTAATCCCAGCACTCGGGAGGCAGAGGCAGACGGATATCTGTGAGTTCAAGACCAGCCTGGTCTACAGAGCTAGTGCCAGGACAGGCTCCAAAGCCACAAAGAAACCCTGTCTCGAAAAACCAAAAAAAAAGAAAAAAAAGGTTGACATTTATTTATTTGTATGTGTGCGTACCTGCACACACCATGTTGCACACGTGAGGGTCAGAGGACAACTTCCAGGCGAGGGAATAGAACTAAAGTCCCCAGGCTTGGTGGCAAGTGCCCTTCTCAGCTGCTGAGCAGTCCAGGGCCGACACTAGGTCTTTAACCATGTCTCTCTAACCAGAAGGCAAAAACAAAGACAAACCATCTGGAAGCAGTCCCATTAGGGAGGTATGGGTGGAAGCTACAGATTGGGAGAGTCAAGGGGTCAAACTGAGGTAGAAGGAATTATCCTTGCTGCTTTGACTCCACACCAAATAATTACAGGGAAATTCTGTCCCTCTGTGACAAAGTCGGGTACCGTGAGTGTTCCCCCAAATGACTCCGTACACTTATTCAGCCTGAAACAAGATGGACGTAATTGGATTAGAGGTATCGATATATTTGATTGGGATTTTCATGTGGCAGAGGGTAATTGCAGGGCGGCAGGGGACAGGCAGAGGAGTGAGAATATAAGGGGAAGACATGAGAGACTGTTTCCGAGACGGAGGTTAAAGCTCTGCCATGTCAGCTGGCAGGGCCAGAGCCCGGAATACAAAGCAGAAAGCTGAGCTCTTCCACGGGAGTCTCCTAATTGGGACCAACTGTGGGCGAGGAATGCTGATTCCGCTGGCCACAATTTGCTGGAGTTTTCTCTAGTTTCAGAGATTTCCCTTTTTGCCTGCCTCAAGCCTTTCCTGGTCTACTTCTTTTACTTCTTTCAAAGGGGTAGGAGTGAAAAAAACAAATCAAAGCATTTTCCTGTCCCGTTCAAGATGTTTTCAAGTCAGGAAATCGAAAGCCTTAAAAACTGGAAATCCATTTCAAAAACTGGCGAAAATTCTCAGGGATGCCGTCAAGTTCACCTCCAGAGCCTTAAAGGCACAGGCTGCAGAACACGGAAAATGTGTTTCTATCTCCTCTGGGTTTCGTTACTAAAGTTAAATTAGTGTTTTCTTAGCCTCAGTTCCCCCAAGGATAAACACAGAACTCAACTCCTACTAACCAAAATGCTTAGAAAGCTGAACAACAGGAAAAATGTGGGATTTGGGGGTGAGGGAGGTCAGGGTCTCACTCTGTAGCCTGACTCCTCTGGAACTCAGAGATTTGCCTGTGTCTCCCTCCTGAGTGCTGGGATTAAAAATATAGGACAACAGGCCCTACCATGAATAAAGATTTTGGACTGTAGACCAAGAAAACATCTTCATTCCAAAAGCTTGGAGCCGACACGCCCCTTTGTTTCTAACGAAGATGCGCCATACTACAGACATCTGGGAGGGATGGACATGTGTGACCTAGGCGCCTATGGTACTTCCTGTCCCGTCCCACCCCACCGACCCGTCTGTGAATCCCTGAAAGCCTTCTCCGTGACAGTGTGGCCCAAGCCCGAGGTCTTTGGTAAGGTGAAAAGGAATGATACAGTGTTCGTATTTCCACATCTCTTGCAACCCACAAAGGAGTAAGAAAGAAGCAACAGACAATTTGAAATGTAGGAAAAGTTCATGGAAGGGCCTTGTTTCCTGTGAGGACCAGAAAGTAACTATTTTGGCCTTTGCAGGACACTGGGATTCTGTCACACTTATTCAGAAGTAGCATGAAGGCAGTCAACGAAAACCCAGAGACAAAGGCATGCCGCCATGTTCCCATATAACTTTACTTATGGACACTGACATTGAATTCATATTTTCATGTCATGAAATTGTCTTCTTTTGATTTTTCAATCATATACAAATATAAAACCAGGCAGTAGGGCAAAGTTTGTCATCCCTGAAACAGATCCAAAACAGACCCTCAACGGGGCATAGTGGCACACACCTGTAACCCTAGCACTTGGGAGGCAGAGTCAGGAAGATTGCCTTGGGTCTGAGGCCAGCCTGGGCTTCATGGCAAAATCCTGTCTTAAAAAAAACAACCCAAGGGGGGCTGGAGAGATGGCTCAGTGGTTAAGAGCATTGCCTGCTCTTCCAAAGGTCCTGAGTTCAATTCCCAGCAACCACATGGTGGCTCACAACCATCTGTAAAGAGGTCTGGTGCCCTCTTCTGGCCTTCTGCATACACACAGATAGACTATTGTATACATAATAAATATTTAAAAAAAAACCCAAGAAACAAACAAGAAGCTCTGTAAACTATAAGATATCGGCTCCACAACAGACAGACCCGGCAGGAAAGTGAGCCCTCTTAGCTTTCTTCTTTTACTCTTCTGGTGTCTTTCTGACCTGAGCTGTCCACAGATGCCAACAGGATGGTCAGCACCAGTACTGGCTCCATCTGACTCAGGGACCGTAAGGGTGGAAAGGTGACAGGCAAGAAAAGAAGGACAAGGGCCTTAGTGCCGCCTGCACCAATCCAGAGGCAGACACCAGCTCAGCACAGGACGGAATTCAAGCATATTTGTAGCTCCCAGAATGAATCATCTCGGTTGACAGGGCCACAGATCCTGCTACACAGACAGGTTGGAAGAAGTCGTGTAGACCGCACATGTCCTGCACATGTTCCCGTTACACATATGGCAGCAAACAAAAGCCCTCGATATTAAAAAGCTGTCATTCATCTTCATAGCGCACGTGGGTTAGCTCAGGGTGAGGAGCAGGAGGAGCAGGCGGGACAGGACTCGGGCCCTCCATTCATACTCCCGGCTCGAGAATCCATGCTAAGCATTCACTGTAAGCAGTTCTGGCAGCTCCAAGAGCTCCAGGCCAGGCTGCTGGTGTGAAATGCTGATCTGGCAATAAACACCTCGAGCCTGGGAGCTACGCTCTGAGGAATGAGGCTGCCTACCACAAACCAAATCCACTGCCAGGCGCTCCCTTTGAAGACACCACTCCTTTTTATTTTATTATTTTTTTATGTCTTTCTATCACATCCAGTCGACCCCCAGGATTTCCATTGCCACCTTCCGTCCCATTTCTGTTAAGAGGTCTGTCTCCCACCCTCCATCCCAGTGCTTCCGTTCACGTGGAACACATCCTCCTTCTGCTCACCAAGCTTTCCTTGCTCAACCAAACATTTTTGTATCTTGCTTCCAAATAGAGAGCCTGCGAAGCACCCAAATGTTTTTGCTAATAATGACTCTAATGCTGTCCACATTTAATCTACCAAAGAATAACAAAATAAAGAACATTAAAAAAAAAAGCCAGCAAACCAGAAACAAATTCCAAATTCAAAAACCTTCACAGAAAAATCCCGCACGCTGACATCTCGAGCTCGTGTGTGTGCCCGCCACCATATGAGCGGACAGAGTGACTCATGGGGCAGAGGGAGCAGAAGTGCCTCACCTTCTTCACCAGGTTGAAGCCTGGAAGGGGAGGGCGTCTGCTGAAGACACCGGTAAGCCATGTGAAAGTCTGATGCTGTGGCGTACAGCTACAGCGAATGCCATCCAAACTCTGGGACTCGCCATAACCACAGAGTTATTGAAGTATTTATTACAAGTCAAACCACTTGTTTTCCATGTCAGAAACAACAGGGAGAAACCAACTCACTACGAAACGCAGCCACTTCTCGCAGGAATTTACTCTCTTGAGATGTCTCAGGAGATATTCGGAGAACAAGCATGGATGAAGACCGTCGCTGTAGTAAGTCAGATATGGGGTCACACAAAAGACATGTTGCCCTTTCTCTAAACGTGGATGGAAATAAATATCGCACACTGGGAGAAGACTCGTAAGTGAAATAAAAGATGAGGACACTTTCCAGCTTACACAAACGTTCCAATACAGCCTGTGGAAACCTCACTAGGATGATTTTGAAGTTCTGACCCCCGGTGACCTTGGCAAGAGTTCTTCATTACCAAAACGTGTACAGTCTCATGTAAATCCCAGGCTTCATATACCAATCATATGTGTCAGGAGTGACCCCAGAGAATGAAGTACAGGAAAACAACCATCTTCTCTTTTTGTCTTCCCACAAGGAACTATATCCTAGGCGATCAGGGAGCCTCAGTGGGATGCCAGGATGTTTGCAGCACTTTGTTATGGGGTAAATCTACTGATCCCCCAGCTGGCACCCTGATAGGATTATTATCTCAAGAGAAATGATGGAGGGGAGGTAGGAGAATTTAAGGACACACTCCACTTTGTTATTGAACTGGTTTTTAATCTATGCGGACTCAACTGTCAAGATTTCCACTGTAGCAGAGCAATCCACGTAAAAGTCTGAGATTGCTTTGTGGGAAGTTTCTGTCCACTTAATCATCAGGCAGGCTGGGATCTGACTCAACATTGGCTGTTATTTATACCCACCCAGTCAGGCCTAACCAACAGAACCTCGGCGCTGCTGGAGAAAGATGAAGCGAGTCTACAGTGTTGCTCAAAAGAATCACGGCTTTGTGGAAAAGCACCTTAAATAATGCAGGGCTCAAGAGGGGGACCAGGGCACTAATGGGTCCTCAAACGATCTTTGGATCACACTACTCAGCATCAAGGATGCTGAAGCCTAGGTGAAGTCCTCTGAATCCTGGAGTCCCTACAGCTATCTACCCACTTGTTCATCTTCCTCTCAGCTTGCATCAAATCAGCTTTCTGCTTCTCCACTCAGGAATGCACTTTGGAAGCCTGGTGATTATGAAGTACTCACTCACTGTGAAGACTCTCCTTAATATGATGCTCTTTATAACGATCTATGGCACTTATTTTTGTTTAAAGAGCATACATTTTACATTATATTTTCCGTGGAATTGCCAAGATATATGCTAATTAATGCAAATATTATATTTTTGTGATTATCACCAGATATCATTATTAAAACAACAATTACCATATGCTTGGCATTTATATATGTATGCCCAGCACTCTGCTGGATACTTATACATATATGCATACAGACATACAGGACATATACAGCTTCATTTAATTTTCATATAGATCTTGAGATAAATATTTTACCTATAAAATTTACATATTGAAATGTAAGATTTCTGCTTAAGGTCGCATGACTAGTAAGAAGAAAAACCCACAAGCTTAATATAAAATTGATCTGGGTTTTTAACCACCACATATCCTCTAAACAGTCCCACCATCAGATAGATGAGTTAGGGGTGGTCACTGAACAGCAAAACCAAATTAGGCATTTACTTGGATCAGTGGGGGAGATTAGGTGATTAGGCATCACGTGTGAAGTACATTTAATAGGCAGCTTTCGGTCGCCATTCCGCTGGAGGGCGGAGACCGCTTAGGCATCTCGAAGGGCTCTTTGCACAGAGAGCTGGTCTCCAGGTCAGATTTAATTTGCATCTTCTCTGTCACTTGTACAGCGAACCTCAGCTGTCACTGATATTTGGGATTCCAAACTGTGTAAAAGCAATGAGGTTAGTTCCCAGACTTCAAAAAAGTCTGCAAACCAAAACACGATTTGCTTGAAGCAGTGACATGCAATAGCAGGGCTCTAACAAAAAGAGGTTGTAGGATTTGCCATGTTAACTTGACAGAAGCCTTCCATAGTTTCCAAAGACAAACCCATGCGTGTTCTCAGACATCATAAAAAAAAATCTCAACGCCACATGCCTGTAGTAGAATGAAAAGAAAGCCAACTGGTGCTTAGGTGTCAGCTGAGTGCGGCCACTGCTCCTGTAACAGACAGCACTGGACAGGCAGGTCACTCTTTCTGTACCATCCTATTCCAGCATCTTCCTCTGAGGAAAACTTAGAGAGGAATTACCAAGTCCTAGAGTTCTAAGTGCAACCTTCTGGAAACGAAAGCTCTGCACAAGACTCCAAACACCACTGTCCTGTGGTGAGGGAAAGAGTGTTGGGACTAATGAGTCCTGGCCTTCAGCTGGATGTTGGGATTAATAAGTCCTGGCCTTCAGCTGCTCTTCCCTCCTAGAACCTTCTAATTGAAGTTACTAGAAGCTGTGCCTAGCTTAGAGGATCAGAGGATGGGATTTTCACCTGTTGGCCATTGACTGCAGTGTATTTAAGCCTACGTGGTGCTAATAAAGAGGGGCTTTGGTATCAGTGTTAAACGGTCTGTGTGTCGGTCTGTCTCTGCGTCTGTGTTCTCAACCTCCAGCCCCTTTCTCGAAGCTCGCGAACTGGGGTCTAGTGCATAGAGCGCAGACCGGGGCCGCGGTGCACGGCAAAAGAGGAAGTGCTGGACCAGTCTCCATAAGTGGGATCATAATGTGGAGATATCTGGTTGAGGTCAGAATGTTCTCTGTTTCCTGGGGAGGAGGGAGGTATGGGGTGAACCAATGGGGTCACTCCACACATGGATGCAACCAAATCCTTCCATGACCATCAAGAACTAGCTGGGTCACCTGCATCTCAGTCCATCAAGATTAGGCCAGCAAGAAACACAAATGGTGCTTCTGCTTTTCATCGCCTTGTGTTTTAGGAGCTTTGAATACTGCTAAGCAAAGCTGTCTGTCAATGAGTTCACTGCCCACAGCTTAGGCTTTGGGTTCAACTTGGCAGCCCAGCTTCCCTACCACAGGAAGTCCTGCCACTAGCTTCCTACCTCTTTGTCTAGCAATAGCCCCTGGCAATTGCTCATTGGTCTTCTCAATTCCAAGACAAGGTTTACTTTATAGGGATGCAAACATGAGTTTTATCCAGATTTTGGGAGATGATTCCGTATCAAAAAGTAGCGATCCACGAGTGGGCCCGTGGGGGAGATACGTCCATGTCTACCTCCTACCCTGTGAGGGAGGTCTTGAATCTCCTTTCCCAGTGCAAGAGAAATCCTGCCAAGAGCTCGAGGAAATGAAGATTCTTGTGCCTCACTGGATGAAAATCTGTTTAGCAGAAGATGTACCTGGTCAGCTGATTCTGAGGAACACCTTTCGATGACTCTACTGAAGGTTTAGTTTAAGAGATGAACAAAAAGCTGGATGTGGTGGGTGGCGCAACGCCTTAATCCCAGAACTCGGGAGGCAAAGGCAGACACACTTCTGAGTTCGAGGACACCCTGATCTACATGGTGAGTTCCAAGACAGCCAGAGCTATCTAGTGAGACCTTGTCTGAAAACAACAACAAAAACCCATCCAAGTCAACAAAAGAGCTGAACTACAATGTGTGTGAACAACTGTGGATAGCAAGACAATACCCAGTGTGGAACTTCAAAGAAGCCTCTAGAAGAGTCTTCCCTGCAGGACTCTTGAGAGGAGACAAGATTTTGGCACAAGAGTAAAGCCACAGGTGCAGGCTGCTGAACAGAGAGGGATTATGGGGATTGCTTCCTCCTCAGAACACTGACATCGCATGCTGCTGAGAACCAGAGGCACAGCACTGGTGTTTGTGTAGCAAGCATGTTTTAACACACCGCTATGCCACACCTGCTTCAATTACTGCCATCCCAGAAGGAAACCTCAGGGCAGGACTGTTCTGGTCAATGACAAAGACAGACAAAGGTGTTGGGTAGGGTGGGGGTGGAGTGGGATTGCTTAGCTTTGTTCCATTTTCATAGTCCTAGAGAAGTCTTAAAAAAAACTGCTGGATGTGGTCTGGAGGAGGGAGTTTTCTTCAGGGTGAAAAACGCAAAGAATTTTGACATAAGGAGTCAAAGGAAGGCAAAATGCTGACTTAAAAGGAAGCAGCAAGGAAGTGGGGATTTCGAGGGATTATTGAGGAGCCCGATCCCTGCTTGGCCATAACCCAGGATAGCATCAGCTTGTGTCTGCAGAAAGGGCAAAGATTTAGTTATCAGAGGTGGGAGCCGTGAAACACTTGTGGGGCCCCGCAGAGCCCCTTGGGAGAGGTATATAGTTATACTCGGTAGAAACAAATAACAAGAGGTGGTAGCCTTGTTTGAGAATTAATAAGGCACCATGAAGGATTCAGGAGCCATGCTTTTCATGTGTCTGAAATATAATGTTGACGACTAGTAAACTCGAGAAAAAAAATCACGAGGCCTGAAGATGTACATACTCCCGCATAAAGTCTACGCTGTGTCCTTAGCTCTGTTTTCCCTTGTCTTCAGTTTCTTAGAACACCTCCCCTTAGCAGTGTGAATGGTTATGAGGCAAATTTCTCATGTTAAAGCCGCTCTGCTTACACACTATAAATTAATTTTTTTCCCATTTCGGATCTGGTTTTCCTCATCAGGTAGAAAAAAGAATTCTCTTTAAAACGTTTGCATTAGCCGGGCGATGGTGGCGCACGCCTTTAATCCCAGCACTCGGGAGGCAGAGGCAGGCGGATCTCTGTGAGTTCGAGACCAGCCTGGTCTACAGAGCTAGTGCCAGGACAGGCTCCAAAGCCACAGAGAAACCCTGTCTCAAAAAAACCAAAAATAAATAAATAAATAAATAAATAAATAAAGCATTTGCACTATGGGTCTTTTCCCACACGTAAGAAATAACACGGGGAGTCCATTAATTCTCAAAACTTGCAAGCCATACCATCTTGGTTCTTGCATTACAGCCTCTAAATGAAAATCAAATTAAGGCTGACACCGAGGTACATGCTTGTGATGATGCCCCCCTGAGCTGACCCAGAGGGTTCGCACATTTGAGGCAGCCTGAACTGTACAGCAAGACCCTGTCTCAAAACACACACAAACAATGCGTGAGAAAACTGGTTAATATCATAAGACAAAATAAAGTTCTCTCCCATAGTAGAAATAACACGAGCTGTAGTATTCTAACAGACTACAGGCTTAGAGCAGCCAGAGCAGGCAGAGCAAGCCACGGCAGGGTTTTGTTGGATCCGGAAGTTTTATCTCCACAGGGAGAGAAGTTTGCAGCAACATTTGTTTGTATTACTTTTTTAATTTTTTATTTCATGTGCATTGGTGTTTTGCCTGCATGTATGTCTACACCCTGGAACTGGAGTTACAGACAGTTGTGAGCCGCCATGTGGGTGCATGGGAACAGAACCCAGGTCCTCTGGAAGAGCCGCCAGTGTTCTTAAGCGCTGAGCCATCAGTCCAGCTGCATTTGCAGGCCACCTTCTAATCTTTCATCTGTCTTTGCTCACTACTTCCCTCACCTGGCCTCCTCCACATACTGAGCTTGGCTTCCATTCCGACTCTGTTGAAAGAGCTAGCAAAGACCTATATTCTAATAGATGCTAATCCAGCCAGGACAGTCTAAGTACCAGTACCTTTTTGATGTCGGGGTTGCGTCTGACACTCTCAGTCACCCCTTGAAATTCTTCCTTCTGCTCACCCTAGTGGCAGCGTTCTTTCCCTGTTCCTCCCTGTCCCGATTCCTTCTCTTTCTTTGCTTATGCAGTAAACTTTGGTCTTTCGTTATATGTGGTCCTTGACCTTATTGATTTAGTAGTGCTGGGGACTGAACCCAGGTAACGGGTCTACCACCAGGCTACATCCCCAGCAAGCCCCCTCCCCCACTTTTGAGATAGGAGCTTGCTGTATAGCTCAGAGCTTTTACTCACTGTGTATGTAGCCCAGGCTGGCCTAGAACTTGAACTTCCTCAGTTTCCCATGTCCTATGATTACACATACATAATCTACTACATATAGTTTGAATCTTTTCCATCTATTCTCCTAAGAGTCTTTCCCACTCCACTGGCAACTGGCAACATGATGGGAGAATATCTTTTCTTTTTTTTTTTTTGGGGGGGGGGAGATAGGGTTTTTCTGTAGCTTTGGAGCCTGTCCAGAAACTAGCTCTTGTAGACCAGGCTGTCCTTGAACTCACAGAGATCTGCCTGTCTCTGCCTCCCGAGGGCTGGGATTAAAGGACTGTGCCACCACTGCCTGGCTGAGACTATCTTCTTATACAAAGTATGAGACTGGGTGGAAGGGTTTGGCTCAGCATCTATCTGTTGTGACTCTGAAAAATATTTTCTCCCAAACAGATGTAGTTAGAGGTAACTACAGTGTACATCTCAGGAAAGACAGCTTAGAAAAAAACATTTGCTAAGTGTTTTCTTTGTTTTAACAGAACTTCTAGCTTTCCTCTACATTGTTCTTCGGGTGTTCACCTGGCAGCAAACTGTCTAATCCTGCCCAGTGCTTTAACCCAGTGGCTACTGTACTTGAGAGCGACAGACCAGCACCTCGTTAGCACCTTTGTTAGTTTAACAACAATAACCCCACAGATTTACTTGCTAAGTAGAAGCCAACCCTTATGAAGTTCCCAGGGTATTTCTGGAAAGCCACATGATGCCTCAGAACATGCTAAAGACGGCATGGTAGAAACAGGGTCTGACGTATCTGTTTGTGAGCACAATTACTTGACCTATCTCAAAAGCCTCCGCAGACCCCGAGCTTCGCCATTTCTGGAGGAAACATTTCTGCTGCCCGGAGAATACAGTGTTCTAAGCTGAGCACTATCATTTGAAGGCGTCACTGCAGAAGCACTGTTGAGGTAACACGGCACCCGAGCCTGTCCCCTAATAAGGACGTCTGAAAGACACACTAACCACTCTTCACTCCCAGACAGTAGTCAAACATAAGGTCACTAAATTTTCCTGTCGTACACTGGATAGTGGGATTTAATTAAATAGAGGCTTCTCTAGTTACTCAATTATGGGCTGAAATTTAATATAGCACCACTGCTTCTGCTTTTTACATTTATAAAATGTGCAACGAAGCCCTGACAGGGGGCAGTACTGATGCCACAGCGGCTGAAACAGACTATTTAAAAACTATGACACGATCATCGTTTTTGCACGAAGTAGGTACTTTTCCTTAGATACATGGCACTCCTCCTCTGGAAAGAAAATCATGAGGGACCAGCAGAATTTTCTTTAGTTGGGGGAAGCAAATGTTTTCTAATCCATTCTCACATCCTGGACAGATCTGAGATACTCTACAAGGTAACCTTTAATTTGAGCCTCCCGTCACCCAAAGCATAGCCCATACATTCTTTCCTAATGTAAAGATTTCCAATAACAGCATCAAACTAGCAGTTAATAATAGGTCGCGCCATGTAAATTACAGTGGTCTCCAAAAATAAAGCTTCATGGGGGAAAATTTGCAAGTTGCCACTGTGAGGTAGACCCAGCAGTAAAAGAACAGCTCCCTCACACCATGGAAATCTGGATGTCTCTGCGAAACTGGCAGACACAAACACCAAGAACACAGTCCTCAGAAGTGATATTTTTAAAAAGTGTGTGTAACCCAAACTATGCCTTTTCCCTACCTCGCCACTCTGTCTCCCTGTCCTGGTGCAGCCTCCCAATTAGGCCCCCAGAGCTTGTTCAGGAGCCTAAATCTCTCTTACATTTCCAGAGAGCAGTGGAGAAACAAAAGGAAGACAAAGCCCTCGAAGCCTTTGCTTCTTTGTGACACAAGCCCACAGGGCTCACATCTCTGAGACACCGAGAGTAAGGGTGCTTGTTAAGGGTTTCATTCAAGTGCTTCCCAAGAAGCCCTCTGGACCAAGCATTCTCAACAGCCCCCTCCCCCCACGGAGGCCACCCCCCCCCCACCCCGTTCCTGTATCAGACCCACCAAGGAACACTGGGCAGGTTTCTCCAAAGGAATCCATTAAGAAATTCCATGGAGGAGAAAGTTCACTTGTCTCTGTAACCAGGTCTTAAAGAAGCCGGGAGTCTTCAGTTCCGCTATGGGAAGGGGGGAGGGGAAGATCGGTGATCCGGCCCTGGAGGGCATTGTAATTTTTATAGACCTCTCGCCTTCATCTTGATTTCAAAACCCAGCGCCTTCTTATCTTAAGTCATTTAGTTCATGCACTGCTTGCTCTCGGTGAAATATCTTTGTTGAGGGCTCTGAAGGTTTTCACTTGAGAGGACAGGACAGCTGAATGCCACATTGTGTAGAGGGGCCAAAGGTCAGTGTTGCAGCAAAAGCCCCACTAATGCATTGTGAAAGACCTTCATTTTCATCAGCGAGTTCTCTAGGCATGTGAGTGTAAGCACAGCCCTCACCTAGGACAAAGCTTCCAAGAAGAGGAATGAAAACAGAAAGGGGTCTTAATTCTTGAGCAATAAGTGAGCGGTGTAAAGAACTCATAAAGAAACCAGGTGTTCGGGGGAGGGAAAGGCATGTTTATGCCTCAGGCAGAGCGCACGGCACACTCGGAGATAAAGGATGAATGGGAAGGAGAATAATAGGAAATTGAAAAAATGTAAACTTCTCAAACTCGCACCTACACACCCCAGATTCACCAAACGATTCCGATGTCCTACACAGGTTTAGACGACCACTGCAGAAGTCCTGGTAGTGCCCTACAAATATGACTACCTAGTCATTTTTTGAAGTAGTGTTGGCTTCCAATACTCCATGATACCAAGTGGTGTATTTGTGGAAAGTTCTTCCTGATATAATTTTTAGTTATAAAAAATGCATTCTCAAAAAAACAAACAAACAAAAAAGCAGGGCGATGGTGGAGCACGCCTTTAATCCCAGCACTCGGGAGGCAGAGGCAGGCGGATCTCTGTGAGTTCGAGACCAGCCTGGTCTACAGAGCTAGTGCCAGGACAGGCTCCAAAGCCACAGAGAATCCCTGTCTCGAAAAACAAAAAACAAAAACAAAAAACAAAACAAAAACAAAAAACAAAAACAAAACAAACAAAAATGCATTCTCTCTAAACTGTCTTGCCCTCCCCAGGAAGCTCTCACCTCCCAGCAGGGAAGCCTTCACCCAGGGAAAGACTCAGGGCTGGAAGCTTTGACTTGGTCCATGGACTCCATCAGTGGTAAATTAGTATTGGATCTCTAGGAGCTCCACGCCTACACGTCAGCACTGTCCTCCAGTATGGGCTGGGTGTAAGGCACTGGCTGGGTACGTGCTGAGCAAGATCAACAGACATCAACTCCTTCCTTCCCTGCTTCTCCGGAAGGTCACTGTAAGATGTTTTCTTTCAAAGTTTCTCTTGAAGGCCAGACACAGTGCGCGAGCCTATAATCTCAGCACTCTGAAGACTGAGGCAGGAGGATGACCATGTCAAGGGTTATATGAGTGAGATCGCATCTCAGAAACAAATAAATAAAAAATGGCTCCTACCTCACCTCCTCCAGTCAAGAGCAAGAACAGCTTTGTTATCTAAAGATGCATATCTTGGGAAGAAAAACAATAAGTTTGAGAACACAGGAAATGAATGGCTAGGAAATCACTTTGGTATTAACAAGCTTTTTTCTGGGCAACTGAGTGAAGTATTTTCTGAGGCTTTGGGATCCGTTTGAGCTTTTGGCATAATCCTTAAAGAAGTCAGAGGAAGGAAGACTGAAATTAAAAGAGAAAGTTAATCAAAATCAAGCTAGTTTTGTTTCTGGAGAGGATTCCTTCCTGCCCATCCATCTCTGACTTTCTGGTGCAGGGTGATATCAGTCTCTGCTTGGTCATTTCCACTGTGCCCTCCAGCAACCCAAATATCTCCGCTTGCCTTTCTGAGATTTGGGAGAGCTAAGTCCTAATGGGGACTCCACCTCTTAGAGGTGGCCCCTGGACATCAACCAAGTGTCCAAGGGTTATGTAAATATAAAATTCCACAATTAACACTTCAAAGAAATTGAAAACGGATGCACTAAAAATAAGTTTTCTGGTCCCACCTGGGGAGATGAAGACCAAAATGCGGGGACAAAGACCTAACCTTGTCGTTTCCAATCTCCTCGTTTAAAGAAGATGAAATCGTTTACCTCGTCCTACCTCGTCCAGTTAGCAGGAACCCTCCAGTGTGGAAAACCCTGCTTTGGTTGGCAGGGTCCACCTGCCACTCCTTCCTTCTCCCCTCCCTCCAGGAACATTCTGATTTGGACCATTTTCCTCCAGTCCCAAAGCACCACTAGTCTGGTACAGACAAACTCGAAAGTAGCAAGGTCCTTCCCAGCCAAGAGCCTCAGGCACTCATTATGTGCAAAATCCTCACAGCCACAAGTCCTTGTACAGCAAATTACACAGAGAGGCGCCAGGGAACCTCAGTGCCTGCAGCTCAGAGTCCTAGAACCCGCAGGGGTTTCTGCTGCTTTTCCAACTCAGCTTTTCATGCCCATATCCACAGTGCACCATATCCACTGTCAGCTTTAAAATGGGGTGAGATTTTAGTGATGGGAGGCAATGTGAAAGCAATAGCTTTCTAGAACTTTAAAGTCTCCTCTGAACTGTAAGATTTTTTTTTATCCCTCCCCCCCACCTTGGGTCAAATTGTCTTTGCAATTTGTCTTTTTCAATGTTTCTGTGAATCCCAATGTAGTTCTGATAAAAAATAATTTTCTTTGCATTTAATAATTAAAGTAGATGAGTGGCAAAAACAGACTAAGAAATGCAGCCAAATCTTGGAAAGGAGGTGATGGAAGGAGGAGAGTTACAGTCATGGTGATGTTAGGAGGAGAGTTACAGTCCTGGTGATGTTAGGAGGAGAGTTACAGTCATGGTGATGTTAGGAGGAGAGTTACAGTCCTGGTGATGTTAGGAGGAGAGTTACAGTCATGGTGATGTTAGGAGGAGAGTTACAGTCCTGGTGATGTTAGGAGGAGAGTTACAGTCATGGTGATGTTAGGAGGAGAGTTACAGTCATGGTGATGTTAGGAGGAGAGTTACAGTCATGGTGATGTTAGGAGGAGAGTTACAGTCATGGTGATGTTAGGAGGAGAGTTACAGTCATGGTGATGTTAGGAGGAGAGTTACAGTCATGGTGATGTTAGGAGGAGAGTTACAGTCATGGTGATGTTAGGAGGAGAGTTACAGTCATGGTGATGTTAGGAGGAGAGTTACAGTCATGGTGATGTTAGGAGGAGAGTTACAGTCATGGTGATGTTAGGAGGAGAGTTACAGTCATGGTGATGTTAGGAGGAGAGTTACAGTCATGGTGATGTTAGGAGGAGAGTTACAGTCATGGTGATGTTAGGAGGAGAGTTACAGTCATGGTGATGTTAGGAGGAGAGTTACAGTCATGGTGATGTTAGGAGGAGAGTTACAGTCATGGTGATGTTAGGAGGAGAGTTACAGTCATGGTGATGTTAGGAGGAGAGTTACAGTCCTGGTGATGTTAGGAGGAGAGTTACAGTCCTGGTGATGTTAGGAGGAGAGTTACAGTCATGGTGATGGTAGGAGCAACAGAGATGCAGGCACACCAGAGATCGGTCTCTCTGCAGCTCCTACTTCCTGGGCAGAAACTCAGCTAGTGGAGATAGGGGCAGTGGGTACATGTAGAGGGCTCTGCTGTATCCAATGCTCAAGCCATTTCTTCTCTCCCTCCTTTTCTTCATAAAAAAAAAAAAAACAACTTTATTTTTAACTTTTTTTTGAGGTAGTCTTATATAGTTTAGGCTGGGCTTGAACTCCTGATCCTTACAGCCCAACATCCTTTGTGCTAGGATTACAGGGGGTATGCCACCTGCCTGGGCATGCAGAAAACCACTTAGAGAGACAAGAGTGACATCTACAACTCCAATTCCAGTCTCTGTTGCTTTCAATAAATCCCTCCCTGCTTCACCTCTGAATTTCCCTGCTAACTGCAAAGGGTCAGAAGTGGGAGGAAGGATGTGAGGCTGACAGATAATCCTAATATTCTTGAATTTTGGGGCTGAAGTCATATGACCAGTGTTATTTTATTTGGATTATTTGGATTTTATTTATTTTGCTAGCAGAATTGTTCTGAGTTAGAATTGGCTAGCTTGAATTTATAAAACAAAGACAGACTAAAGCCAAGGTTTGCCACAGCAGATTGATATCTGAAATCCAGGGCTTCTTTTGGGGCGTTCCTACAGGCTCATCACTTCTCTGGCTTAGGAACCCTTTCCCCAGAGGCTGGGCACTCTGGGGAGCAAAGCTACTTTTGCAGCGATTAGTTCTGTGCAAATTCTCAGAATTAGTTTCTCAGAGCAGGAAAGGTCCCAGAGCAGGTTGTGCATGAATAAGCAATGATACTTGGTCTCTTTTGTGCCCTGGGGTTTTGAGACCAGGGGTGGAGTTTGATAGAAGGTTCTAAGCCCGCTGGTGTGATGAGGACGGAAGGCAGTGGCCCAGAATCCACCCCCCTGTTCTAAGCAGTGGTACATGCCACGTGCCAGTGCTCCCTCCAGACCAGAGTTCTGCCTGGATTTCCTACAATCGAAAATCCTCAGAAGAGAAAACCACCTGGGACGTAAAGGCAAATACAGGGATCACATAGAGATAGAAAGCCATTTCCACAGAAAATGTGTAAAACAGGTGCTAATACCGTACCCTCCTCCACCTTTAATTTCTGAGAGCGGAGGAGGAGGATTCTTAATGAGATGGGGGAGAAATAATGAGTTAGTGCACCGCTCACTCTAGCTCAAAGGCAGCTCTGTGAGCTCTGCTCATCCAGAGCCACCTTCCCTGGAAACTGTAGCTCACCATTTTCTCTGAGGTCGGCTTAGTGTGAGCTAGGAGGGCGCCTGCAGGGAGTACTGAGACCAAATGTTAGAGGACCCGCTCACAGGGTGCCGGGGTGCTGGAGGGGGCTCTGAGTCCTGGAAGGAGCCAAGGATTAACAGTTCCAACAAGTATTTGAATGGATTGACAACCCAGGGCTGGGAACTGCAAGAAGGATAACCTGGAATTTATGAGATTTATTTGAATGTAATATGAGACAGGGTTTCAGGATGGAACTTTTTCCACACAGGAGCAAGGTCTAAAATGTGTACCTGGCAACACTGTTGCCATCTAGGCCACTGAGCCTGGCAAAAGAGTCCAGAAACCCAGGACACCAGAAGTAAACCCCAAGTATGTTTTGCTGTAAGGGCCCACTGGTAAAATACTATTGTCTGAGTGCGGGGATTGAACCCAGGGCCTTTCATGACGGGTAAGCGCTGACCACTGAGCAGTGACTCCACTCCTCTGTTATTAAAGCTGTTAAAAACCCTACAGCTTTGAAACCACACAGTTGGCAGATCACCAGGATCAAAACCTAACCATCCAGTATAGACTTTCAAAGGAATTTAAAATAACGTGGGGAAATGTTCCATGCCTGAGAAATCACTTTCACACACAGACAGCCTGTGTGTGCACAGTAACACATGCGAGTGTCCTGGGCCCTCTGCCACACAGCCTCAAGAATGGGGGTAGACACAGAAGTCAACGGTGGGAAGGACTTCATGATACCATTCCTTTACACATTGCCCTTTGGTCCAATTGCCCTGTAAACACTCTAAGGTGTACTGGGACCCAGAACTGTACCTCCCTCTTTTATGCGGAAAGCCTTCCATCCTCTGGAACACTCTCCCCTGACTTCTCTGCAGTCCTCCTTTGAACACTCATTGTTCCCTTAGTGTACGCTCCTTAGCTTGGGCATGAATGTTCCTTCACTATTTCTGACTTGCTTGCTCCAGTTTCCAGCTCCTGCTACTCCTGACGTCAGAAGTCAGCACATAACTCCGTTACAGGTTGATCTCATCCTACTGACTTTCACTTCCATTGCAGGAATGAACACAACTCTTGATAGAGGCAGGTCATTCACGACTGCTTGCTGGTGGGTTTTCTCCACCTTGTGTATCTGCCGTATTTCAGCAGGCAGGATTTGGACCAGACTGAACACTTGGTCCCCACTTGGGTCCCCGGATTCGCTGTTTGGGGAGGTTTAGAGGGTGCAGACTTGCTGGAGGAAGTACGTCACTGTGGCGAGGGGCTCTGAGACTAAAAGCCTGGTGCACTTTTCATTTCTTAATCTGCATCTGCTTGTGTCTGAAGATGTGAGCTTTTTATAAGGTGCTTTGGACATGGTGCTATCCCAGGAACAGAATGTGATACAAGACGTGATAAACCAACATAAAGCTGCCATGTTATATGATTTTTTTTATAATGTATTCTACCAGTGTTCACGAGATCATTATCAAATGACACATAGATGTCACCTGAGTAAAAGTCTTTGGACCCTAGAACTGTGACTGGTCAAAACTACCACCATATCATGAGTAATATGGAAAGACAGATATAAATAGACTTGCTGGGAAGCAACTTCTCAGGTTGGGGAATCTCAT
The DNA here is from genome assembly GCF_014885135.2 of Alexandromys fortis. Classification (NCBI taxonomy): domain Eukaryota; kingdom Metazoa; phylum Chordata; class Mammalia; order Rodentia; family Cricetidae; genus Alexandromys; species Alexandromys fortis. The sequence continues at coordinate 3,322,126 of NW_026067940.1, read as the reverse complement.
TAGCAGCTCTTTTTATTATAGAAAGTGACCATCCCTAAGGGGATCTTACTTATTCTCAAGTCTATAGAGAACAGCATGTCCCTCCATCTTGTAGAGAGGAACACTTGTGGGGCCAGTCAGAGCTGGGGTTGAATTTCTGCTTCACCACTTAATGGCTGTGACAGGAGACAAATGCCTTCCCTGCCTGAACTCGTACTCCTAGAACAAACGGTCATATCACTATCACCCTCTGTGGTAGTTACAAGGAGTAAACAAGATAACAGCCACATAGGACCTGGCTCCATCTCCAGCAAATTGCAGGTGGGAAGATAATGCCCTTCTGTTCCCTTTATTTCACACACACACCTACCACTATGCAAATGGCACCTGAAGCAATGAACACTAAGTAGGAAACGTAGTTTTAGAAGGGCGTTTAAACTTAGGCCTCCTGTCAGCCCACAGGTTGCGTCAAGCATTTCTTGACCGAGATCAACACGCTGTGTATCTGTGTGCAAGCACACACAAGGAAGGAAGTGGTGACAAAGGGTCTCGACTTCTTTACTTTTCAGGATTTCTCCCCCAGCCGGGTACGGTGCACACACCAGTGCAAACACTCAGCGCTGGGGAGGCTGACTCAGGAAGACTGTGAGTTTGAGGCCAGCCTGGGCTATGCAGTGAGATCATATCTCAGATTTTTCCTTTTCCTTTTTTGGAGGTGGAGAGTGTCTTCAGAAGTCTTTTAAGATTTAAAGCGCCATCCACAAGTTGAGCATTCCCAGGAAATCCCCAAAGTTAGAGTTATCTGACTGTGCTTTAATGTCGGGGGCAAGGACAGTTTATTATTTCCTGAACTTAACTAGAGATGACACTGCTCTCTAGGCCCCAGAAGAACAAGCCAATGGCATTATGTAAGGCTTCCAGATGTCCTGTGTCACATCATGCTCAGATTCAGTCATCAGTCTCAAAGGGTTCTGCCCCAGAGGTTGAGTCTGTACAACTAAGGAAGCTACACTGACGGAGGACCAGGCAGACAGTATGAAGGATGACACCCCCTGTGACCCTCCCACTTCTAAAATAAATTCATGTCTGTTTAGAAAAGTCTTATTTTTCTTTCCAGGTGCAGTTAAAATGCCACCTCCCCTATGAAGTCATTCACAGCCATTTCAAGGATGGTACCTCCAAAGATGGCCCCTTCCTGTGTGCGGTCCGCACTTCATTATCATATTGCATCTCTCTGTCATCGTTTGCTCTTGTGTTTCTCACAGCTTGAAATGTGGGAACAATATCAACTCTTAAATTTGCATGTATTATTATTGTATGTGCATGTGTGTATGATATAGGAGTGCAGGCATGGCCATGCCAGGCGAATGTGTATTTATTATTATTGTATGTGCATACTATATGAGAGTGTAGGTATGGCCATGACAGGTGAAAGTATACAATGTGCAGATGGAAGTCAGAGGACAACTTTTGAAAAGTGATTATTTCCTTCTTCCTTGGGATCCAAGAACCGAGCTCGGTTGGTCGGGTTTGCATGGCAAGTGATTTTACCCACGGAGCCATCTCACTGCTCTGTGTTTATTAATTTCGTCTGCTTTCACTGTAAGACTACAAAGCTTCTGAAATGTGGGGCCTATGCCTGCCTTGCTGCACAGTACTACAGTCTAGTGCCCACTGTCACGCTCGACATCTGAAGTGCTCACTGGGGCCTGCAGAGTAAGCCAACGACTTGATAACTTAAATCTAAGATCTTTGGATTCAACACAGTAGCCGGCACAGAGTTATTACACACAATAAATCCCAAATGAATATTTCTGCTTGAAAAACAGATCACTTTTAAGAATAGATTATATTTATGTAAGTTGCCATTAAAATTTAAAGTATACAATAAAAAATGTAGAATTTATATTATTAAAAATCTAAAGGTAGGCAATTAAGAACTTGAGTAGAAATCAAAGATTCTGTCAAGGAGATGTTTGGACTATTATACTGACGGGCTCCATCCTTAGAGCCCCAGCAACCTGGAAGGGAAGGATGGAAAGGAAGAAACACAGGCTGGGCATAGTGGTGCACACCTTTAATCCCACACTCAGGAGGCAGAGGCAGGCAAATCTTGGAGTTTGAGGCCAGCCAGGTGTACAGAGTGAGCTCTGCCCTCCATAGTATCTCACCATCCTTACTGCGCCCCAGTGAGGTAAATAGGAGTTATGCCCATTTCAGAAAAGGAAACTGCAGTGGACTAGCAACCTCTGTCCCATCAAAGCCAGTCAGCAGGGAGGTGACTTACAAGTTGGGCGAGCTGACTCCAAGTGTAGGACATTCTTGCCAGAGTTTCAGGCTAACCCAAGCTAATGAAGGATTTTGCTGAGGTCTCCTATTAGCTTCAACTTCAGAACCTTACTTAGCATCTCTAGGGGCCGGGATTGGTGCCAGTGAGAACAGTCTCCTGATATCATGGTCTTTCGGGTTGCTTCTCTAGTCACACAGACCTGGGTGTGATGACTGGTCCCTCCACTGTGATCTTAGACATGTCTGCTTGCCCTCCATCTCTGCCTTCAATTTGTGAGATGGATTGCTAATAATAGAGAAACACCCTACACGGCCAAGAAGATTAAATGGGTGCCCATAAAGCCCTTAGCGTAGGTAGTGCTTTACAGCACCACGGCACAGTATAACGAGGAAAGGTGACAGACTCGTAAGTTGGAACAAGATTGCTTCTGCACTCCGTTGTTCTGGTTAAGTTGCTCCCCGCTCAGCCCATCCCTCCCTTCTCCCCAGGCTTCCAAGTCTGGGCAGAGGCCTTGCAGGAAGAGGTTAAGCTTGCAAATGAGGTTTGCCTGTGGTGTGCTTGTCTAGCCTCATAAAACGCCTTAACGAGAAGCAGCTCATCGGCTCTGTTGTCCCTAGGCAGTGGTCCTCTCACACAGACTGAGTTTGTGCCAAGCCAAAACTCTGTCCTAGGGAGTTGCTGTGTGGCTCTGTGGTTTGTGCGAGGCACAGGCTGTGAACGTGCCTGTGAGCAGGTATTACCTCACCCATTCCCAGGCTATCCCTAAGAGCCACTTCCAGGAAGGAGTTGGAGGGCTGAAGGGGATACGTGGGTGGACTTCAGATTTCCTGTCTGGAAGGCACGTGAGGAGGGAACAGGTCTCTCCAAGAGACCCTACTGCTTGGGATGTGCAAGACTTGTTATGAACACATCATTCCACGGCAGAGGCAGCAATCCTGGGCATCTATTCTAGGGTAAGGAGGCACGGGGCTGAGAGCAGATCAAAAGGGGGTCGTGAAGCATTTGAGGGCCAATTAAGTCATTCATCTTGTATCCCACAGCCTCCCTGGGCTATCTATCTCCTGAGCTTAAGGGCAGCTGGAGCTCGCAGGGAGAGGATCTCTTTGATCCCCTACTGGTTTCAGCTAAACACCACCATTTCCAGGAAGTTTCTGGTTCTCTCCAGAGAAAAGGCATGGGTTGGTTAAGCTTCCCCTCTGTGGACTAGAGCCAGGCTAGTTAAGCTTTATAACTGAAGTGTAGCAATTCGAAGATTGACCTACGCTTTACGACATCCCCTCTCTCCTTGCCTACCATGCACATTCAGGCTGCAAATCTTGGCTTGGATGGAGCGGAAACCACAGGCTGGCTTGGCTGCACCCTGGGGAGGTAGGTATAATGAGACCTCCTTTCTCTGGGTTTTGGCAGATGGGGTCCAGCCCAGCACACCTGCCCAGAAACTGAGCCAGGTGTGTACTCAACAACTGTTGCCTCAGGGTAGGGCACTAAGTTAGGCTACAAAGGCCATGTTCCCTGGTGACAGGGTGACTCTCCTGGAGTGGCACTGGGCCAAAGAAGGGGACAGGAAAAATATCAACTTAAAAAAAAAAAAGCTTGTACCTAGAAGGTGGTTGTGAGGAGGAAGCTGTGATGGGTGCTGGGAATCACTTGGAGGGTCTTTAGGCCTTCTGGGATTGAGGAGAAGCAATGGATAAAGCTCAGAGAGGAGGCGATGCTACAATTTCAAAAGGGCATACCCCAGAACCTACAGAGTCCAGGGCGGCAATGGTGATGGAGCTTGGAGATTATGAACCACACCTTCCTTCCACCTTCTCCAAGAGTCACTAAACTGTACACAACTCGGCTCAAGGTCTCAACTAAAGAATCCCTGGAGGTCCCTAAATGGATATATTTTTCATTCATGAACCGCCTCACCAGCCGTGAGAACAACCTTCCCTAAATCCCCTACATTTCCAAGGCTCTGCAAGGCTGATGCCTGTGTACTGTAGCTGGGGACCCAAAGTTCTGGGGCCTGTGTCCACCGTTTCACAGAAGAAAACAGGCCTTCATTCCCTTCTGTGTGAAGCAGAGTTACAACTTGGGGTTCCCTCTAATGAATCACCAGGAAGCAGGAGCAAGTCTCGAGGGGGGCAAGTCTGGGCTCCCCCAGAGAGTGAGGGGCAAAGCATGCAGTAGGCGTGGCCACTGCACCTCGCACAAGGTTCTCTGAGTCAACCTCTGGTCCTCCCAACTCCCCTAAGTCTCCCAGGTCTGAGTGAACCCAGTGCCGATCTCGGGATGATAGCCCAAGATTGGGGAAGTTCTCAGAAAGCCCAGAAAGTCCCGGCACAGGCTGTTGTGATGCCCGCTTCTCTCGGTTTGGTGTACTTTCCAAACCATCTCGAGGAACTTAGGGTGGTGGTGCCATGGTCACATTCACCTCCCCCTTTCAGGGCAGCCTCCTCACGTGCCTTCCTCACCTTACAGCAGAGAGCTGAACCTCACAGTGCGTCTCCTCAAATCACAGGACGCTCAGATTCTCCTCCCCAGGGCACAGATCCAAGGGATCCAGACAGTTGTGGGGTCACAAATGCAATGCCCCCTCCCCTCCCTCAGGTCTTCCCCTTAGGTCTCCCACTACCTCCTTCCCGAATGGAGAGCCCAGAGTTACGGGGTAACCTTGGCTGAGTAGGCGAGGGCTGCAGGCCCCTCTCTCCAGACACCCGCCCTCGTCCCTGACCCGGCTTTGCAGCCGCAAACCGCAGACTTCCGAGTTCAATCAACTTGTGCTATTGTCTGAATTCATCCAGGTCTCCCCAACTCAACGCTCCCTCTCCAGAATCCTCTTTTCATGCATCTCCCGGACCCCCAGACCCAAACAGCAGCAAGCCAAACGGTGGGGAGCCAGAGTCTCTGGGGCGTTAGCACTCTTCGCTCTGGTAGAGGAGACCCTCCTCCTTGCCGACCCCACACCACCGCCCCAAGGCCAGATGCAGGAGCTAGGACGAGCCTTGCGGGTGGGGATGCCCTAAACCGACTCCAGGCTTACCTGCGAGGAAAATTCGCTGCCCTTCCCGACCTGGGCAGGGGCAGATGAAGCATCTTCCCCGGCTCAGGAGACCATTCAGTGGGAGAGAAACCAGTACACCAGGGACAGCCTTCGACTGGCACGCGGCAGGCACCCCAAATCGTAAGAGCCGCCGACCACGCGGAGGGGCGGACGCCGAACCGGTCGTCGGCTCTCTGCTCCCTTTTTCTCTGCACAGCCGGCCTAGTACTTACGGCTCCAGCTGTACTTAAAGCGACAGAGTCCAATTTCTCTGTCGCTGACTTCTGTCCCGAGCCCCAGAAAAGCAGGCTGCCAGCGGGCTCTTTAACGCCCAGAGCAGGTAGACAAAGAGCTACTGCAGCCTCCACGGTTTCGGTGGCCTCTGCGGCCTCAGAATCCGGAAGGTGCGGAGGTGGTGGGGGTTGAGGGCCTCGACCTCCACCTGGGCTGCACCGGAGTTAACCCCTTGAATGCCAGCAGCGGTCTGGTGGGAGGCTCGCCTCACGCGGAAGGGGTCGAAGGGGGTGTGAGCAGCTGGGCATTTCCGAGTCTCCCGGGCAGGGAGCGGAGGTGGTGTACGGGTGGGAAGGGATGAAGAGGTCTGGACAGGACCTCCCCGCAGAGGGGTCCTTCCTAGCTTACTCCTCGCCCATTTAGGTTTTTACATATTACTCAAAATTGGCGTACTGAATTCAAATACCCATCCTTGAAACAAGATGAAGGTCAGATGGGGCTCCATATTGCTAGAGGTTGGCTCTGGACCGTTATGCTAGGGGTGGGGTAAAATAATGTGATCTCTCCTTGTTCCGGATACCCTTAAGGGGAGGGACGAAAGCAGATTTCTGGTATTCCAAGGACTACAGCAGAGGTGAGAGTTGTGCTTGGGATGGAAGGGGCTGGGTTGGGAGTGGCGTTCGGTCCCCAAGGTAGAGTCAGCGCCTTCATCCAAGAGGCATTTTCCGATGACAGACTAGGGAGAAAACGATCCCAAGACACCCGTCTTTAACGGAGGGCATAAAAAATAGTGGGATGGATAGCAGGGCTCAAATCTTGGAATTCTTCTGCCCTCGGGGGCCCAGCCGCGACACCTGACTTTCTCAGTCAAAAAGAAAGCAAGTCTACGTACAGCCCCTGTTCTCAACCTGTGGGTCACGACCCCTAGGGGAGTCGACCGACCTTTTCACAAGGGTTGCCTCATTATATCAAAATTCATAACAGGAGCAAAATCACAGCTATGAAGTAGCAACAAAAATAATGTTATGGTGGGGGTCACGACGACACGAGGAACTGTATGAAAGGGTCACACAGCAGCAGGAAGGTAGGAAACCACTGATACAGTGGATGCACGCACTGTTTCCCCTGCTTCCTCCAGTCCTCAAGCCTTAAAGGAAGAGTGGTTGAGTCTCCAGCCAGATGTGAGCTGGGCAAGCTAGGCAGATCGCATTTGAGAAATGGATGAATTCTACCTGCAGTTCTTCCTTTAAAAGCACCACGCTGAGGCTGGCAAGATGGGTCAGTGGTAAGGCTTTAGCCTCTTGCCAAGCTTAGACTGGAGTTAATTCCCTGGACAGCCATGGTAGAAGGAGAGAACAGACCGCTGCAAATCCTTCTCGGACATCCACACATAAGCCATGGCACACACAATCACACACATATGCACACACACATACCTATCAATAAAATTTTTACAAGTGTAAAAAGCCCCATGAGTACTGAGCTAGGATGACTGTGAACCACAATGCAGTGGTCTCTGGAGTCTGAGCAGCGCTGCGGGACTGAACCCCTCTGTCCCCTTAGACCTCGTGCCACCTGCTTTAGGAAGGAGCGCATTGACATTCTGAGAGCCTGCCTCCTCTTAGCCTTGAGGAGGGTCTCACGGGGCTTAGAGTTCTTCTTTTCCCAGACCGGTGACTGCCCAGGGGCACTGACCTGGGGCTACAGTTGCAAGGAATGAATCACAGTTCTAGGGACCTTTGTCCTTGAATAGGCTGGGCTGGGGGAAGGGAGGGGGTTCCTATCTACAGGTGCACGCCATTGTTAAGTTCTACAAACACACTTAGAGAGCCAAGGAGAGGGAACTCTGGGGTGATCCTTCTACCCATCCTTCTTAGCATGGTGGCACAAGGAGACCTTATTACATATTCCAAGGAGTTTGGGTGGTGCACTTCTCAAGCACACCAGATTTGCAGGAAGTAAAGAGCTAGGCAAATGGTCTCTGAAATACCTTCCTCTATCCTGGATCTATCCCCTAATCTGGCTCCGCATCCTGGTACCGTCCTGGGCTTCTCATCCTCACCGTAACTACATAGAATGAGTACAGTCCCTTCTCCCGGGAGGGGGGGGGGTGGGTTCTGGCCCCACTGCTGTGCTGAGCTGGCCTGGGTCATCTGGGGAACAGCTTATAGCACCAGGAGGGATTCTCTTTAGCTCCAGCCAGCGTGAATCCTGAATAAAATGGCTGTGTCAGCCAGAAGAATGTCATCAGCAGGGGATGTTGTTCTCCAAATCGAGCTGTAGCTTTTCCATAAGTTTTTTTTTTTCTTTGTGGCTTTCTGGTCAAAGCTGGAGGGAGGATCTGAGGTAGGGTAAGGGGTGGGAGTTTACTTGGAGGAATGATGTGTGTGTGTGTGTGTGTGTGTGTGTGTGTGTGTGTGAGCACACGTGTCTGCTGGCACAAACAAGGTCCCTGAGCATTTCTTCACAGGCACGCAGAGACCACAGGGCCATATTCTTCCTCATACCTGGCGGCTTGTCTCCCTAACAGCCTCCTCTGGCTCTATCTTCTTCTTGCCCCCAGAAGGACTGGGGGAGGGGGCCATAATGTGAACAAGTCTTGACCAGCCGCTCAGCCACAAGGAGGGGCTCTCAGCTTTCTGGTCCTTGCTTAAGAGGATCTCTAGAGCCCTCCTCCCTAAGATGGATTTCTGAGCTGCCGGACTTCAGTTCAGTCTCACAGGAGACTCCCTCTGTGTGTTCCTCTTTCCTTCCCCCAAGGGGAAGCTAAACCTCGCAGCATGGCGTACCTGTTTTTCTGTGTAAGCTAGCGTGGGCTTTTACAGAGGAAGAAGCAAGCTCCAGAGGCTTCGCTACTTAAATAAATAGGATGCAAATTAGCACCTGCTATTTTTCAGCCCACAGGTCAGGGCACTTTGGTAATTGGACGGCAGCATTGAAGAGGAATGCTGCCTGGCTTTTGTGAAGTCAAGAAAGCGGCCTTCCCTGTCGATGGACCTACCTACTCCTTCTACTACTTCACTTGAAGAGGCCCTGGCCTTGTGCAGCACCTCACGGGTGCTGCAGCAGAGTGGGGGTGACGTGGTGGCCCTGGCTACAGGGGAGAGGCATGAAGGGGTGACTCTGAGTGCTTCTTTCTGAGCGAAGGGAAAACACCTGCTGAAAGGGAGCTGGGTACCAGGCACTTTTCCAGAAAGAACTGCCAGCCAGCAAGGGTGAGAGGAAAAAGGCCTATGTGTGCCAGATAGACGCCCTCTGTGCTCCTCTGGCATCACTCAGGAGCGATGACCTCATTTATCTCCCATGCCAGCAGCACCAGAGGGCCTCTTTACAGAGGGGAAACTGAGGTTTGGAAAGACTGAATGTCCAAAGCAGAGCGGAGGGCCCAGATTCATGTGCATGAGCCCTTCAGCGGGCTCCTAAAGATGATCTGTGCTCCTTGCCCCCACCTCCCTGATCCTGAGGATCCCTGACAGGTGTCTGGGCTCAGGCCTGAGTTCCTCTTAGACAATGTCCCCTTTTCAGTAAAGACACCTAAAAGAGTTTCTGAGTGGTTCCAGTTGTGTCCCTGACAGTAACCTCAGAGACCGGCATGCTTGGTTAGAACGGGGCAAGCAAAAGATACTTGTCAGGTAATATGGCATGCTCTGCCTTCTAAGGTCGCTTGTCTAAGAGTTTCTAGTGCCTCGTATCACCTATCTGGGGTCTGACCACATACCTGATTTCCACTTTGTCCCTTGACCTGCCTGATTTCTTCTTTCTCACCAACTCGGAGGCTGTGGAACTTCTCAAATGGAAAAACCTTTCCCATTCCATAGGTCCTGACTTCTCAGAGAACCCCGCTCCAAGCCTGTGGGCGGTTGAGCACGGAGACTGCTCCATACACTTGAGCTAATCTAGTGAAAACCTTATTTTCCTTTCTTTTTTTTGTCATTTGTTTGAGATGGAGTCTCACTGTGCACATAGCTCAGACTGGCCCAGAACTCACTATATAGCATAGGCTGGCCTTGAACTTGTGAGTCTTCTGTCTCAGCCTCCTAAGTTTACAAATGACAAATGTGTGTGCTAATATGTACAGCCACTGGTGTCTTGGCAGTGACAGGCATAGAATGAAGTGAGGAAGGAAGGAAGGAAGGAAGGAAGGAAGGAAGGAAGGAAGGAAGGAAAAAAGAAAAAGGAAGGAAGAAAGGAAAAGGAAGGAAGGAAGACAGACTAGAATGAATTCTTTTCTGGTTGGCTAGGAAAAGGAGAGAGGAAAGATTTGCGAAAGGGAGTTAGCAAGGGGACCCCTATTTCCATACTGCAGTCGAACTGTTAAGAAATTTTCCTCATTCAAAGACCTACCCCAGATCTCCCAAAGACTCTCAAATATTGATTGAGAGAAATATCTAGAGTCCTGGAACTTGCTCTGTATGTAGCCCAGGCTGACCTCAAACTCACAGAAATCCACCTGCCTCTGCCTCCCAGGTGCCAGGATTAAAGACGTGTACCACTACTGCCCAGCCAGTTTCTTGTCTTAAATAGCCTAGCAATCTAAGGCCAGGTAGCTTTCGCTACACTTTCTTTACATCATTCATGTCCAGGAGGGTTCAAAGAGTGGCCTAAGGCAATCCGCTCACAGGTGCTGGCATGATGGTGTCAGTCCTAGCTCTGGAATCATGAGTGAATCTCCTGAATTGTTGGTTATGCCTGAGGTCATTCATAGCTCTTGGCATGAGTTTTCCTTCTCGCCTCAAGGCCCAGACAGCTTCCAGGCCTTTTCTGGAGGTGGTACCAGGGAGCCTGAACCAGATTCAACTCAGAGATCAGCACTGAAAAGACTTGAAAGATCATTGTGCCCAGCCACAGCCCTCCTACAGATAAGACCCGTAAAGAATAATTGATGTGTGTGGCATTTTTATGCAAACACACGTTTCTTGATTTCTATATTAGGGTTTCTCCAGACAGTGGTATCACTTCTGGCCAGATCCCTCCATAGGGCCAACATAGGGCACATAACGGAAGGTATGGAAGGCCAGTCTGTGGAACAGTTTGAATGGGGGCATTGAGAGCCAGCAGATGCGTAGTGGAGAGTTCCAAAGCCCTTCCCCAGTCCCAGCTGAGCTTTCTCTAGGGTGGCAAAGGCGCCAGCTGAAGGAAGGGGCCCTGCTCCCAGCTGTGTTATTGCTTAGCAAATATTTATATAACCTTTGCCAAAACCCGCCTTTCCCACCACCCCTGCAGTTGGGAAATGCAGAGAAGGGAGTCTCAATAATCTTCCGTGGTGAGCTAGCATCTCCATGGACCTTCCTTACCATCCCTGGGAGCAAGACACAGAGGACACTGGGGAGGGAGAAGAAAAGGCAGCAGGGGAGGTTGCTGCTCTGGCAAGTGCTTGATGAGCTGGGGGTGTCGGATGGGGAGATGCGTGGAGCGGTGTGAGCATGAGCATGTCTGAGTGTGTTTATGGGTACTGTACATATATCATCTCATTTGATCCCCAAAGCCCTCATATTTCGGCCTCTACACCAGGGGCGACGACCATCTGCCCTTGCCTGTATTATTGCCGAGGTCTTCTGTCCCACGTTCTGGTTCCCCCAGTGTCACTGTGATCACACAGTAAGGTGCACCGCCCCTTCCCTGAAGTTCTCCAGAGGTTTCCCCTCTCACGTACAAGAGACAGCCCTCATCGTGGCACACCTGGCCCCTAGCTAACTCCTGACCTCATTTCTGAACGCTGTCTCTGTTTACTTTGCTTCGGCTACACTGACCTCCTTCTGATTCCCTGAACATATATTTACTCTTGCCTTGGGGGCCTTTGCATGTGCTCTTCTGTTTGCGGGAGCAAAGAAAGCTTTCCCCACCACCCCATCTCAAATGGCCTGCACCCATTGCCCTCCACTCAATTGTGTTTTTTTCCTCATAGCGCAGCATCATTTAAGGGTATATTTTAATTTTTATGTATTTTATACGAGTTTAACAACAAGGCCCATGGTTTCTTCTGCGTCTGCAGGGACTGCCACCAGTAGGTATTCTATAAAGCACTGAATGTAGAAACAAATACCACAATGTGGGCATTGGCACCATCATTCTTTTCAGAGTGAAGCAAGAACAGGCTAGGTAACATCCCAGGTTGGGAGGGTGCAGCAAACTGAAAACTGAATCATAGTCAATGAAGCTCCAGAAAGTTCTACAGAATGTCACTCTGCTTCCCAAGGAAAGGAAACTACCCACAGGTGCTGACAGAGGCGGAAGAGACTATAGAGCTGCTGCCTCACGGACTGCGATGGGGCAGCCTTTGAGCGGGAGGCACACACAGAAGTGCTTTGCCCAGGCCACTCCAGAAAACGGGGTATCTGGGAAAAGCTCACTGCAGCCTGGGCTGGAACCACTGGCTATCCCCTGGGCCCTTCTTCCAAAGTTCATTATGGCTTGGAGTGGGAAATGACAGCCAGATAAACCCTGTCCCTCGATCCCTGCTGCAAGTTGCCCTATGGACATGTGTGGGTAGAGAGCGTCAATCCTGAATTGCCCCTTGTCATCTGACTACAGTGTCCGAGAATGAAGTCAGGCGGGCAGTGGAGGAACTGAGGTACCGAGAGGGTGAGCAGTGAGAAGGGGGTGTGAAAGAGCGAACAGCAAGGATGAACAAGACAGAGCTAGGGCTCTGTCTCAGGGCTGGAGATGCCAAACAAGATGGAGGAGAACTCAAGGAGGATGCCTTGAATACAAACTGGACAAGGGAGACATGAAGGCTGGGAGATGTCACCTGTTCACCCTGTGTTGGCTCAAGTGCAAGGTCACTCACTTCCTCCTGGAAGTCCCTCCCCCTTCCCAATACTGTGTTTATGTGGCTGCCCTACATAGAGGTGCATAGGCAGCCGTGTATCTTCAAGAGACCTCGCCCGCATTGCCTCGACATCTGGCTACTCTCAGACAAGCTCAGAAGGGCTTCCCACAGTGTCCACCTCTCCTTCCAGCTCCTGGTTATGCACCAAGCTCGGCTCAGTCTACAGCACATGCCCACGGGGACCCTCTCCCGCCTGCTCTCTCCACGAGCCCGCCCTGCATATTCAGTGAGTGTCTATCCACTTCTGACACAACGCCATGCTTTGGATCTCTCTTTTCTACTTTGCTTTCCAAATCCAGACTTTCCTGCATCGGCTGGTGCTTGCTCCATTGTCACCAGGAGAGTGAAGCAAGAGTAATTCTGTCTTCAGACCTCTTTGGGGAATCCTCCTGCAGAGCCTGGTGGGTAAGCCTCCTGCTTGGGCTGCTGGCCTTTCTTCAGCTGCAGTGAATGGGCCTTTGCTGCCTGACCAGAGACATCTGATAGCCCAGAGGCCTGAACTGGCCCCACAGGAATATCCTGGGACAGCTCTGTCTCTGAGCCAGAGTCAAACAAGGACACACATTCAGTGGCTTGGGTTGCCCATTTGCTGTTGGCCCAGAGCTCCCAGCTGTGGCCACTTTGTGGCTCCCCAAAGTGAGGAAGATGAAGAGGTTGCTTAGGGGCATTCCAGCAGGGGTCTCTAGCGATGGTTCCCTGGGCATTCAGCAGCATGTGAGAGCCCAAGCTGTTGACAGGAGAAGACAGGGTGTCTGTGTTTGTGAAGCTCCTATTCCAGTAGAAGGCATGTGATCCCTTCTCCGCCATGCTCCCAGGTTTTAGGAAAGAAGATCCACACAGCACGGCAGTGGTAGCCTGGGATGGGAGTCAGGCCTGGGCTGTGCTGGGATTCTGCCGCTTCGAAGTGAGTTAGGCTGAGTTCCATTTCTTAGCTTGTAAATCAAGGTAAAGAATATCTAATTCATATTGTTGAGAGTAAATGAGCTAATTCCATGTTAGTGTTTCATAAGCTGCTCCTTTACAACTGCCAGGGAATCATAAAAGTGCGATGGGCCTTTCTTTACTATAGTGCAAATTGTACACACGAGGCTCCGAACAACCCAGAGTCAGATAGCAATCATATGCTAATGAGGTAGATTAGGGAAAGCTCCCTGATGACAGGGTATTTGGGAAAGACAAGCAGGGCAATCAAGCATCGCCACCAAGGCAGGAAAATGCTATCTCAAAGATGGCCTCTATAGGGCTGGAGAGATGGCTCAGTGGTTAAGAGCATTGCCTGCTCTTCCAAAGGTCCTGAGTTCAATTCCCAGCAACCACATGGTGGCTCACAACCATCTGTAATAAGGTCTGGTGCCCTCTTCTGGCCTGTAGGCCATACACACAGATTTTGTATACATAACAAATAAATAAATAAATATTAAAAAAAGATGGCCTCTATAGCTTTGAGTTTCTAGAAAGTCAAGAGAAAGGAGAATATAAACAAGTACTGAGCACCTACTACATACCAAGTACCTTACATGTACTGAGCACCTACTGTATGCCATGTCTATTATATCTACTGTGTTCTGTTGCTTTCCAACAACAATCCTAGTCTCATATTATCATTATACTTTAGCATAAATGGCTTTCCTGAAGCCTTGGAGATGGTATCTGACCCAGTTTAGCACACTTCCAAATTTGTGCTCTTTTGGGGACGTCAGTTTACATGAAACTTCCAGGCACTTACGAGCTCAGCTGGCGCATAACCAAACATGGGTTGTGGAGCAAAGGAGGGGTTGACAGTGAAAGAGGAGAGAGGAATGGACAGGGAGACAGGTGGACAGGTGGGCAGGGCTGGTAGAGAAAAGTCATACCCATCTCAACAGCTTCCCTTAACGCCTGTCCTCCCCGACTGCCAGCCAGATTGCATGTCATCACACTAAGCGAAAACCCCAGCAGATTGTAGGTTACTAGGGCACCCAAAGAAGGGGCCACTCCTCAGTCGGCATCAGTTGCCATGGTAATTAGCATGCATCCAGCAGCCCCTCTGGAATACCTGGTTTACTCCAGGTTTTAAGAGACACAGCACAAGATACTAACTCTGAAGACAGAGGATGGTCCACTATTGTGTTCTGAGAACGAATGGAATTTTGGGAGCCAAGGACTCTCAAATTAGCCCCATCCATCACACCAACGCCCAGAATCTGATTCTACACACGCCTTGCCACTCTTGCTTCTTACTTTCTTTTCATGGTGTTTTTGTCTCTCCCCTCCCCTCCCCTCCCCTCCCCTCCCCTCCCCTCCAGACACCTAAGTCTGTGACCCAGCCAGAACAAGCTAAAAGTGCTGTTCAGTGCCACTAGGAGCTGCTGTGTTCAATAATGAGCGGGAGCTGAAAGATAAATGACCAAGCTTCTTTGCTGGACCCTTGCGGGGTCACTAACCTCCTAGAAATCTTCAAGCCTCAGGTGCCTATGGCAATAACCTGTGCACATCCCACCTTTTTTCTCAGGCCCATGCCATCCCTGCCTCAGATCTGCTCCCCCTGGAGCTGCCCACCTGTACGGTTTAATGGATCATGTAAGATGGGGAATGTGTGCTGGAAAATCTTCAGTGACAGTGTTAAGATGTAGGAAAGGTGTAACTAGGCCACGACAGCATCGATTCATGGCTGGTTATGGTGGAGGCAGGTTTAAGATAAAGCATGAGTTAAGCCCCCTCTCTCATGTATGTTCGTTCCCCTGGTCTTCCACTTTCCCCCGCAGAAGGTCCTAATCAGACTGGTCCCTCAGTCTTGAAATGTAAGAAATAAATATCTGTTCTTCATAACTGACCTCTTGTGGTATTGTGTTATAGCAGCACACAAGGAGCTAAGAGACCAGCTCACACTACTCTTTGTGTGATGTTTGAGTTTGGGACAGTGAGCGCAATGAGCCAGGTCATGATGGGGAAAAGGCCAGCCTCTGTGAACTGTGCACAATTAGCTTAGTTCTTTGTTTTATAAATTTCTTTTATTTTTAATTATGTGTGTGAATGTTTGTGTGTGTAAATTGTGTGTGTGTTTGTGTATGTACACATGTGATACAAGTGCCCTCTGAGGCCAGAAGAAGGGATCAGAGCCCCTGGAGCTGGAGTTAGAGGTGGTTGTATAAGCCACCCTAATGTGAATTCTAGGGACTAAACTCAGGTCCTCTGGAAGAGAGGCAGGTACCCAGCGATGGAACCATCTCTCCATCCTACAATTAGCTTAGTTCTACATGCTACATGCTGTACTCATGACTCACATCCCAAGCCACATGTGGGCACCATTTGGCGGAGGAGAACATTGCATGCACAAGTGAAAGGGGTCAGAACAAGTCCACATTGCTTAGCAAATAAATTCCTCTTCTTCCCAGTGAGGATTAGGAACATCATTTTCAGCACGAAGGCAAACACACACTTGTAAATACTTCCAGAGTAGATACGGCAACAAACTTAATTCTCACATGGTATGAGACAGAGGCGCTGTGGTCCACAGTTTTCAGCTGCGGTACCAAAAGGGGACACAGAGCATGCATCTAACCTCACCTGGCTGGACGGGGGAGAAGCAGGATGGAACCCAGCAGGGCTGGCTGTGTGCCTTTAACCACTGTGCTGCTCTGGCAGTCGTGATATCCCTGTGTTGATAAGCCTGCTCTCAAAAGCCTGTCTAACTGACGGAATGCCGAGAGAACCAAAGGGATCTCAGGATAGCACTAAAAACAATGAGACCACTCCAAAAGAGAAGTCAAAGCCGAAATCCAGTGTATCATCTACCAAGTTTAAGTGACTGTTTCAGTTTGGGTTTTGTGGGATGTCCCTGTAACCTCAGAACTTGGTGATGGAAGGCAGAAGATTAAGAGTATAAGGATACATGGCTTGTTTGGTAAAGTTCTCGCCACTCAAGTATGAGGACTTGGGTTTGGCTCTCCAGCATCCATGTAAAAATGTCAGGCGTGGCAGTAAGCATCCTTAAAGCCAGCACCAGGGCTCACTGACTCCAGTCTAGCTCAGTTAGTGAGCTTCAATTTTGGCCTCTGAGGCCAGAAGAAGGGATCAGAGCCCCTGGAGCTGGAGTTAGAGGTGGTTGTCTAAAAAAATAAATAAATAAAGAGTGTATACACACACTCACATAAACACACATTTATCGTACACATACAAAGAGTTCAAAGGTAGACTGGACTATACACTGGGGCCAGTCAGGGCAACATAATGCGACTCTGTAAAACAGGGTAGAGGAGACTGAAGAGATGGATCAGAAGTTTAGACCACTTGTTGCTCTTACAGAGAACCTAGCTTCATTTTCCAGCATCTCCATGGTGATTCACAACTGTGGTGGTTTGGATGAGAATGCCCACTTTAGGTTCATGTATCTCAATTCTTGGTTCCCAGTTGGTGGGACTGTTTGGAAAGGATTAGGAGGTGTGCTGTGGGGCAATAGTCTTGTACCCTGTAAAGATTTGTCACTTGTATTGGTTTAATAAAAGGCTGATTGGCCAGTAGCCAGGCAGGAAGTATAAAGGTAAGGCAACCTGAATAGGAGAATTCTGGGAAGAGGAAAGGTTCAGTCTGCAGTTGTCACCAGATGCAGAGGATGCAAGCCATGTGGCTAACACAGACAAGAATTATGGGTTAATGTAAGATGTAAGAGTTAATTAATAAGAAGCCTGAGCTAATATAATAGGTCAACAAGCCTCTGTGTGTTTCTTTGGGACCGAATGGCTGTGGGACCAGGTGGGATAGACACTTCTGTCAACAGAGGTGTGGTGTGGTTGCCATTCCCAGTTAGTTCTCTCAGCTTATGCTTGTGGACCAAGATGTGAGAGCTAGGCTACTGCTCCAGCACCATGCCTGTCTGCCTATGGCCATGCTCCCTGCCATGATGGCCATGGACTCTAACCCCCTGGAACCATGAACCCCAAATTAAATGCTTTGTTATAAATTGTCATGGTCATAGGATTTTATCACAGCAATTGATCGGTAACACATACAATGACCATTTGTGCCTCCAGTTCCAGGGGACCAAACATCCTCTTCTGGCCTCTGTGGGCATCAGGCATGCTTGAGATATGTATACATACATAATACATACATGCATGCATGTATACATAACATAAATATATACAAACATGCATACATACAGGTAAACTACTCATACATATAAAGTAAAATAAATCTTTAAATTCTTTTCAAAAATAAAAGGAAGGAAGGGGAAGAAGGGAATGAGGGAGAAAGGGAATTTTATTTTGATACTGTAACAACCTCTAACTAAGACAAAAATCATTAGCTAAGTGAATAGAATGCTAAATTGAGATCGGAATAAATACTTTAAGCCAACATCCCATACACTTTTCAAAGTACTCTTACATATCTTTTCTACAGGGCAAAAATAATTTTATTATTTGTGTTTGTTTTTTTTTTAATTAATTAGTTTTACTTTATATACATTGGTGTTTTGCCTGCAAGTATGCCTGTATGGGAGAATCAGTTTCCCTGGTGCTGGAGTTACAGACAGTTGTGAGCTGCCATGTGGTTGCTGGGAATTGAACCCAAGTCCTTTGAAAGAGCAGCCAGTGCTCTTAACCACTAATCCACCTCTCCAGCCCCCTTGTTTTTGTGTCTTAAGACGGGGTTTCTCTGTGTAGCCCTGGCTATTCTGGAACTTTCCTTGCGAGGCAGCCTGGCTAAAAATCTATTTGTGTTTTGTTGTTTAGTTTGAGGCAGGGTCTTACTGTGTAGCCCTAGCTAGCCTGGTACTCACTATGTAGATCAGGTTGGCCTTGAACTCACAGAGATCCACCTACCCCTGCCTCCCAATTACTGGGATTAAAGGTGTGCACCATTATGCCTAGCTTTAGTTTTGTTTTTATGAGCAAATTAAGACTCAGAGAGGTTAGATTACTTGCTTAGTACCACACATCAAACTACAAATTCTTAGGACTGAACTCCAGATTCTACAATTAACCCACTGCTTCTTCCCATGCAGAGACTCATCAGCCACAGCTGTGTATACGAATCTGCAGAACAATTGTTGGGTGCTATCCCCAAGAGGCAACAACTATTATCTACTTCAACTGCACATCCTTTCATTTCTTGCAGACCCAGAAAGTATCCGATCTAATATTTATTTATTTATTTATTTATTTATTTATTTATTTATTTCATTTATTTAGTTCAAGGATATTAAGTTTTCAGTGTGAAATGTTCCCCATAGGTTCATGCGTTTGAACACTTGGAAGCACCATTTGGAAGGTTGTGGAACCTTGAGGAGGTGGAGTCGTGTTGGAGGAAGTGTGTCACTGGGTGGGTAGGGCTTGACGTTTTATCATTTGGTCCACGTCCTGTCTGCTCTCTGCTTCCTGACAGTGGCTGTAGTTTGATCAGTGGCCTCACATTCCTGTCGCCTTGCCTCCCTGCCACGATAGACTGGTGAGCCAAGATAAACCTTCTTCCTTTAAGTTGCTTCTCGGGTGTTTGACCACAGTGATGTGAAGAGTACCTGGGGATAGAACCCAGGGCTTCACACCTACTAGGCAAGGGTGTGAGCTACATCCCTAGTCCCTTACCTCCCACTGAGCTTTGAAGTTCCTTCAGGGGACAAACTGACTTTTCTTCCCGCACTTGAACACTGGTTCCCCCCTCCCCCATGTGTAACTCCTCTCCCCTCATGCTCATGGGCCAATGACAGACCTGGTCTAGCTACCCACCAGTGGGATGCCTAGAGACTAGCCAGGAAAAGGCAGAAGAAGATTCAGGACATCTCTTCCCTGCCCGGCCACACCCAGCAGGCTCTCTCTGTGCAAACCCAGTACCCATGCAGAACGCTTGTCCCTGGTGGAGTTGGATGAGCATCTTCGGGCCTGGCAGTCAGGTGTGGGCTAAGCTGAGAGCACTGGATGGAGCTCCTAGGAGGCAGAGGTGGGAGGCTGTGTTATGAGACTGGAGGTGTCTCTTTAAGATTTGAGTTCAGTGCCTCTGGGATAAAGAGCCAGTCTGGGAGAAGGCAGGGGCCCACAGTTTATTTTATTTGACATTTTTCAACGCCAGGATACTTTAGAGCCAAAGAGGAAACAAATCCCATCTGTTGCTGAGCCCCCAAGCACAGTTCAAGAGGACAGGCGAGGGAGAAAAAGGAGGGGATGGGAGAGGAAGCAAGGAGCTGGAACATCTAGCCACACACAGAGTGCGGACACCACCTGGAAGAGACGGATGTGGCAGGCAGTCACCACAGTCCCTCTGTGTTTACCCACAGCTCCCTCAAGATGGAGCCCGCTGATGCTGTCTACTGCTCCGTGGCCCCTGGCATAGGCTGTGCTATGGCAGTCCAGCAAAGGCTGCAGATGGCACACCTCTCTGCATTGTGAACAACACCCCTGGAGTTGTGGGGTTTGGCAGGGCTATGGCTGGCTTGGCCTTCGGCTTCCCATCCGTTATTGCCACAGAGCTCCAACACAGCCCACCCAGACCAGCCCCAACACAGACAGCCATGGAGACGCAAGTCGGAACAACATCCGGGATAGGATGGGGGTAGGGTAGGGTGAGGGGGACTCTGAATTCCTGTCTCTCTGAAATGCTCCATCTCAACCCCAGCACCTGAGTCTGGTTCTGGCCTCAGCTCCTTCCCGCTTGTCTCTGGAAGCTTGGGAATGGGGAGGACAGATGGCTGGAAGCCTTATCTTCTTACTTAGATTAAATTCCAGACCCTACTATTTTTAGAAAAACAAATTCCTTTTGTCTTTTCAAGGGGTAAAAATGTCCCAAGCTGTCATCTGTGACAGCCTGCAGTGCTACGGGTTGAATATAGCCCTGCAGGACTGCTTCTGGTGTCAAGCAGGTGATCAGCCTAGGTGCCAACTTTTAAGTGGCTTGCTGACAACTTGAGAATTTCCATGGGAGGGGCACCAGGACATGAGGGGTCTGGAAAACTGATTCATTTTAGAAAGTACTGACATTAGGTGGGGGCATTTTTTTTTTCTTTTTTGCCTGTAGACTAGCTGAGCAATCATTCGTTACCTGCTATCATACTCAAATGAGGAATTCCATTTATTTCAGTTTTCCTAGATGATAATAATATTTGAATTAACCAGCAGGAGCTGTTATGAAGCAGAGTGCAGCTGCATATTAAGAACTTTGTCATAGGACTTAATATCATGTGAAAGGGACTGCGGTCCCTGCCACTGTGCCTATGTAAACCACTGTGCCCATACAAACCACTGTGCCCGTGCAAGCCAGGCTACTATAGACATTTCTGTACAAGATGAAATCTTTAAACTGTTGGGAGAACTTTTAGAAAAATGTGTTTTCCTGGGGCAGCAGTGATGCTCTGGGCAGGCCTAGGATGCTTAGATTTTTTTTTCTTTTTAAATTAGCTATAAAAACTCTTCAAAGAAAGCACAGGAGAAAAAGCTATATACCATTGTGTCTATCAGTGCCTTCTTGGATGTGGTACCTAAAGCACAGGCAACAAAGAGAAAAAAAATCAAATCAGAAACTGGACTTTTCTGTAGTGAAAACCTTTAGCAGATGGTGCATGCTTGGAGCCCCAACTTCTAAAGAGGCTAAGGGAAGAGGATTGCTTGAGGCCAGGACTTCAAAACCAGACTAAAAACATAGTGAGAACCCCCAATACACACACGTGAGGGCTGCACACACACACACACACATACACACACACACACACACACACACACACACACACACACCATGAACCAGGTTTGGTGCAGCAAACCTGCAGCTCCTGCACTTGAGCAGCTGAAGCATGCGGATCTTGAGTTTGAGGCCAGTCTGGATTATTTAATAAGACCTTGCCACAAACCAAAGCCCAAACAAGTTTGTGTCTGTGCATCAAAGGACACCACCAATAAAATGAAGGGCAACCCACAGAATGGTAGAAAATATTGATAAATCATATATGTGATAAAAGATTACTACCCAGAATATATGAAGAACTCCTAATAGCAAGGTCCAAAAAACCCAATTTTTAAAAGGGCAAAGGGTTTGAAGAGACGTTTCTACAAAGAAGAACTCCAAATGGTCAATAATCACTTAAAGATGTTCAGCACCATTGGTCCTTAGGGAAGTGCAAACCAAAACCATAATGGGACATTGCCTCCCCTTTATTAGAAAGGCCATTATTTAAAAAGAGGAAAACAGAAAATACTGGCTGGGGCTGTGGAGTGAGAAACTCTTACATGAGGGTGATGGGAATGAAAACTAAGGCAGGCATCACAGAGAGCAGCATGGTAGTTCCTCTCATGCAATTAGAAATGTGTAGACCTGCCCTGTGGTCCAGCAATGCCATGACTGGGTATACTGAAGATACAACTGCGTTCACACACTTACAGCAGAACAATTAATAATGGCCAGGGCACAGAACCAACCTGTGTGTTCACTGATGGATGAATGATAATGAAAATGTGGCATACATCCATGAAGGAATGTTATTTACCCATAAAGACAATGCTATTCTGCCACTTTCAGACACGTGGATGAAAATGGAGAACTCTGGGCTAACTGCAGCCAGTCAGGCAAGAAGGCTCGTGCTCCTTGTTCAAGTTCCTAGGTCCTGTACCACTCATATGTGGGAGCTGAAAAGTGGGTCTCACCAGGAGAGAGCAGAGTGGTAGCTCCTGGAGCTAGGGAGCGTATGGGGTGGGAGGGGGTGAGGGAATAAGGCTAACAATGTGTGGGTTGGGAGGGGGTGAGGGAAGATGGCTAACAGTGTATGGGGTGGGAGGGAGAGGGGGTGAGGGAAGATGGCTATCAAGCACAGAAGTATGGCTGAAACTGAAGAGGAACTTCTAAAGATGATTTGTTTTATTCTTAATTGTGTGTGTGTATGTGTATATATGTGTGTACGTGTGTGAGTGAGTGTGTGTCTGAGTGAGTGTGTGTGTGTCTGTTATACATGTATTTGAGCACAGGTGCCTGAGGGGGCCAGAGGCATGGAACACCTCTGAAGCTGGAGTTCCAGGTGGTTGTGAGCCACCTAACATGGGTGCTAGAAGTCAAACTCAGGTCCTCTGCAAGAGCAGCATATAGTCTTAATCACTGAGCCATCTCTCCAGCCCCAAGAGTAACTTTTAATATGCTAGGGCATTACTAAAGTATGAGAAATAGCTTCTAATGTACTGTGGTTGGCAGCAATTAATTGTATGCTTCAAAATAACTACTGGAGAGGATTTTTAATGTTCCCAACACAGAGAAAGGACATCTTAGTTGATGGATAGATATGTCCTTTACTCGATCTGATCTTATTGTGCACCTATAGTGAAATATGTACAATTATTTTCATCAAAGGAAAAAACGAAACAAAAGTCAGGTATGGTAGCACATTCCTATAATCTAGAACTGGGGAGGCAGGAGACCCAGGAATTCATTCAAAGTCATTTTCAACTACATAGTGAGCCCAAGGCCAGCCTGTGCTGAATAAGACCTTGTTTCAAAAACCAGAACTAAACAACCACCAGAAGAAACCCAACTAACTCCTCAACCAAACCAAACCAAAAAAAAATCTATCTGAAAAAACACAATGAAATTTTACTTAACATCCATTGGCTTTTAAGTGTTCCACAGAGGTCATGTGTTAGACGCTTTAGGTCATGTGTTAGGTTGCTGGGAGTGTGCCCTTAAAGGCTGTGAGACATTGTTCTTGCCCATGGGGCAGTTGTCGACACCAAGTCCTCTCTCCAGGATGTGCTGCATTGTCAAGGGCTTCACAGCAACGAGACTGAAATCTCCAAACCCTCTAAACCCTGACCCAGACAAAACTTTCCTCTTTAAAGGAAGCATCTCGGGTATTTCGCTGTAGTAACAGAAAGCCAACTAGCACAGTTAGGATAGCTACTTTTTTAAAAACCAGAAACTAGTAAACAGCAAGGCTTTCGAGAATGCAGAACTGATGGCGATGTAAAATGGTCCAGTCTCAGTGGAAAATAGTGTAGTGCTTCCTCAAAAGAGAACACACAGAATCACTGCATGGCCAGCCATTCCTCTCTATGGAATACATCCCAAAGAACTAAAGTCAGGGTTCATGGTAACAGGATTCTCAGCACCTAGAAGATGGCTAAAAAGATAAAAGGACAAACAAAATATAGTATATGATGTTCCGTTGGAGGCCCTGCTTCAGGCCCCCTCCTCCCTCTCCAAACTCTGCCCCTCAGAAAGCCTGCCAAGCAGCAGCTCCTCCTCCAGAGCTTCTAAGACTAAGCCCATAGGTCTGTGTGACTTCTCTTCCTCCCTCCCCCACCTCACTTCTGCAGGGCTTGAGAGTCACCTGGGAGTGCTTTGCTCAGATTAAACCTAGCTTTATTAATTCGGTTTGATCTGGCTTATTGCGTTGGTGGAGAAACCTACTACCGGGAATCCAAAAGTACTTATCACACACAACCAGTGAACACTACTGAACCATGAAGAGGAAACTCTGACACAAGAGGGATGAGTTTCGATGATATTATGCTGGGTAGCATACACCACAAAAAAGACAGAGGTAGCGTGAGTCCCTATGCGTGGGTTACCTAGAATAGGGAGTGAGCTGCCATGTGGGTGCTGAGAATCGAGGTCAGGTCCCCTGGAAGAGCAGTCAGCGCTCTTAACCACTGAGCCGGTCTCTCCAGTTCATTTTATTTTATTTTATTTTATTTTATTTTATTTTATTTTATTTTTTTGAGACAGGGTTTCTCTGTAGCTTTGGAGCCTGTCCTGGCACTAGCTCTTGTAGACCAGGCTGGCCTCGAACTCACAGAGATCCGCCTGCCTCTGCCTCCCGAGTGCTGGGATTAAAGGCGTGTGCCACCACCGCCCGGCAGATGAGGAAATCTGGCTAAGAACCACAAGGGGGATGAGAGTACTAATGGAAGCCGAGGAAGGGCAGCTTAGATTTGCTGGGCCACCTAAGGATTTCCTGGAATCCAGGCTGTCCAGCTTTAACACAAAAGCACATCTGAAAACATTTAACTGGGAGCAGCGGTGTGCGTTATGAACTGATTTCCTCCAATGCTGACATCCTAAGCACATTTGGGATGGCCTTACGTTTATGGTCCTACATAGGTACTCAGGGAGAGAGAACACTTAAAACTAGGGAAAAGTTAGCACTAATTGAAAAGTGGCCAAAAAAGACACATATGAAATGACATTGCAAACTAGCATTGCAATTCATGCTCTCATCTATTTTGTGAATGTTGTCATTACAGCCATTTGTCATATCTTCTCATGAGGACTGCAGGCTTCCCTGGCCTCCCAGCTGCGGGGAGTAGGGAGGCTGAGGTCTTGGAGACTTTGTCTTGACTTAACACAACCAAGGGCATACACATTGCCCAGAGAAAAGAGGATAAGAGGTGGGAGCTAAGTCCTAGACAAAGGTAACAACTTTTCTTTCCCCTCGTCCCCTTAGCTTCTGTGCCCCACACCTCATTATCTATGTCCCCAGTTTTAATCAGCTACTACTAGATCTGTCCTTGCTGCTGATTCTGAGTGGGGACCAGTGTAGACTATATGCTCTCTGAGGGCAAGGGCGTGTCTGTCCATCAGTCTGGGACTCTACCAACAGTCCCAACAGCTAAACAGTGAGCAATTACACTGATTCAGGAATTATACTGTCTTTTTACATATATTAACCCTTTTTATCTTCATAGCAGGCCACAGATTGTCCTACTATGCAGTTATCTGCATTCAGCTGATAGACAGATTAAAATACAGAGATTAACTAAGTAGCTCAAGCTCAGTTAGTTAATTCTAGAAGTCCTACTGCTTTCTCCTGCAGGAGTCCTGTGCCTTCCCATACTTTGGGGACCTTAGTGGGGTTGTAAGAATGCTGCTAGATCTGGGGGCTCCTTGAGGGCGAGGGTCCTGCCAGTCTTGGAATCCCCAAGTACAGAGGCTGCCGCAGTCCTGAACCCTGAGCCTCATAGGCTTTGTGCTTCTCTCTGGCCTATGGGCTGGCACATCAGGGGATAGAGACCTGATATTTCCACACTGGCACTTCCCAGGGCATTTGGCCTGTTGGGAGCAGCTTCTCTGCCACCTTGGCTTTCCTTTCTCCCCACCCGAGGCTTCTGACCACAGCAGCAGCTGGAGCCTGAACACAGCACGGCTTCTCTCTATCCCCACTCCAAGCTGATGGATCTGAGCATGAGGTCGACTGCCCCTGGGATCTGCCAGGCAGTAAACAAGTCATTCATGCGTCAGTTGTTTTGCTCCAGAGCAGCCTCATCAGCTGGACAGACCATGACCAGCCCTGCCAAGTTTATCCCCATGGGTGGGCTGCGGGCTGGGAGTGGTGGATGGCCTGGAACTCAGCTCAGTCTTTTCCATGCCCTTGAAGCTGCAGAGTTTTGTTAGGAGTGGCAGTTTGTACTAGTGTGATCCTAGGTACCTAAGACACATGGGAAGGGCTGCTGCTGCTTTATGGGGTGTCTTAGGAGTGGAGACCCCAGAAAACCATGAAGAATGGAAGTGGCAGTCTACTGAGAGACACCCTCGAGAAGTTTCCAGAACCATGCAGTTCTCTGGCCTCAGGGCTCAAAAAAGTTGGTCAGAATGTCCCGAACCCCATTAGCTCAAATTCTTCCTGTCCTGTTTTCACTTCCAAGAGAGCCATGTTTGTCCAAGTTTTCTCCCCATGTCTACCCTGTCTAATATTGCAGAAAATTTAAGCTGAGGGTCCTTGGGTGTCCAAGGGCAGGGAATAGGTTTAATAGACTGGGGTAGAGGATAGGATGTGGCATTAGGAGTCGATGGATTGCAGAAGCAGAAACCCAAGGATATAAACCAAGGACCAAGGTCAGGAGGCCAGGAACCCCAGGCAGAGGAAGTAGAGCCACCGGCCCCATGCCGTCTGACCTGCACTTTCGTTCTACTCTTAGCGGGTAGAAGGAGGTGACATTCTCAGTTTCTTTTTGCAGATGTGGAGCAAATTAAGTAATCTGCAGTCTATCCCGGTTTGCAGAAGAGCTGGGCCTCCAAAAGGTTCCCAGGGCTCTTTGGGCCAGGGTTTTTGGAGGACAGGCTCACGGAGGAGAATAAGGGCATATCCTTATGGATCAATCAACTCCTCTGCTGTCAGCCCCACCCACCATACCCTCCAGAATAAGCCACATCTGACGGCAGAGGCAGTCACAGCATGCACGACAGCCCTCCGCAGACCCCTCTGTCACAGCTCAGCCAACCCGTGCTGAGCTCCACTCCACTTTTTTTTGTTGTTGTTGTTTTGTTTTTCGAGACAGGGTTTCTCTGTAGCTTTGGAGCCTGTCCTGGAACTCCCTTTGTAGACCAGGCTGGCCTCGAACTCACAGAGATCCGCCTGCCTCTGCCTCCCGAGTGCTGGGATTAAAGGCACGCGCCACCACCGCCCGGCCTCCACTTTTAAGGCATCTCACGCCACCATTCTTCCTGATGTTCTCCCATGCCTCCTGCACCAGCTGTCCAAGAGCTCCTGTGCTTACCCTGTCGTGATGTCATCATCCTCTGTCATGGTCTTGCCCATGAGGTCACTGTCACTCATGTAGCCGGACTTGAGGTCCACCTCATCGGAGTCCAGGGACTCCACCAACTCCAGGCGAGAGATGTGGCTGAGCTTGCTAGGGCTCCTCATAGGCATCGTGTGGGAGTAGTGTGCCCGTTCCCCATGCATGTACCAGGCTGGCGGCCCCTCAGAGCGACAGCTGCCCCCAACAGAGGGTGCATCACCAGCCTGCAGCCGGGGACTGGACTGGCCGTAGCGCCAGGAGAGAGGAGAAGAGCGGTTGGAGAGGCTGGATACACTTCGAGGGTTAGCATCGTCACTGTCGTAACAAGTCATCTCCAGGGAGCTGTGGAGAGAGCAGATGGCATAGCTTTAGTCCTCAGCCCAACCAGTCTGTGCCCTGTCCCCTCACTGGGATGCCCCTCTGTAGAGGCTTCTAAGTGTATGTTCCTTGGTGACCGGTAATCTCAGACTGTCGATGGAAAATGATCCTACGTAGACAAGATAGCAATCCCATACACTCCCAAGAGCCTATACTGTGAGCATGGCTAGTGTTTAATACTTTTTTGGGCCATTTTTTTTGTGGCCCAAATGGCCCAAAGAAATAAATTAATCTTGCTACTTCGTTATTGGTGAGATAGGAAAATGCCTCCCCTATGTAATGTTTGTAGAGCTGGGAGGGCTGCAGCCATACAGATCTGAGTGGGCCTGACAGGTACAAGATGCTCACCCAATCAGAAAGGGCCTGGTGGGTTGTGAAGAGTGGAGGCTACTGATCACCAGAGCTCGGAAGACCTTTACTGTTCACTTTGCCCAGGGTGTGGCCATCACCTCTGTCTATCAATAAGCAAAGGACTAGCTGATGCCCAGGTACCAGATCTATGAAAACCTAAAATTGGATGTGGAAGTTATGGGACAAGCTTTTGGGAACCTGAAATATGAAGCAGGCCCCAGGAAGACTGGTTCTAGCTATAGGCCAGGGGAAGAAGTGGAGTCTCCTCAGGGAACAGAGAAGAGGACACAGGAAAACAGACAAGAGATACAGCAAGATCCAGGCTCCCAAGCATTCAAGCCACCAGGTCAGGCCAAGGAAGCGATAGGCAGGCTAATACCAGAATGCCTGAGGCTAGAGAGCCGGGGGCCTTCTCTCACAGGGCCAGAGAGGAAATATGGCTGAGGTCTGGCAGGATGGTTCGGGATGTGATTGATAAGTTCACCAAGCCTAGCCATGGTGCCACTCCACGTTACTTTTGACCCTTCTCTATCACTTGGCCTGACGAAAGTCAGACAGGGTTGAATCAATGACATGATGTATGTGGGTCACCAAAGCTGGGTCATCTGAAGCCACCCATGGCTAGACATGAGGTAAACAAAGCAGAAAGGTCTTTGATCTGTGACCAGATCCCTCTCTCAGCCACTCTCAATGGGACTGGGATGGGAAGCAGACATTGATTGCTATTATTATTGTTATTATTGTTGTTGTTTTTATAAAGTTGCTTGAAAAAAAGAAAGCCCTCCAAAATGGTGTCTTTATTAAGCCTGAGAAAATATTCTTTCTATTCCTTCCTGGGAGGAAGGGTCACCAGCCCTGAAAAACAGCATGATAGTGTTCTTGGAGCTGACCTCTGGGCATTTAGTGGCCTCCTGAGTACTCCCAGATGGCCTACTCCTATCCTTCCCTCTGAGCCCATTCTTTGTAGTTCCCCATCAGCTTCTAGTCACTGTGGACCTTGACACCTTCTCCTGGGGAAAAGAGAAGCCCCTGATGGCAGGGAAGCCATGGGCATGGTGTAACTCAGCCCTGGTTCTCACCCCGTATTCTAGTGCTTCACAAGGGAATCACAGCAGGGACAACCCCAGGATGGCTGTGCTGAATGCAGTAGGGGCTGTCTGGCCCCAGAGGAAGGTCAGAGCCTTGCGCAGTAAGTGCTTAACAGAAACAAGCTGCCCATGAAATGACTGTTGATGATGGGGGAGGAGAAGAGGGTGGATAAGTGGCAGACCATGGCTTGAGGTATCCAAGGGAACTGGTGTGGGCAGTTGGTGTCCACCATGGTAACAAGCGCACGAAGCAGTGGGGGTTCCTCACTCAGTTCTGTCTCTGGCCTACACCTCTTCCCCAATTTTGAAGCTCTATTTTTTAAAGCACCAAAATCCATCTTTAGGTCTCAGTGGGAAGGGTTTCTAGCTCAGAGCTGATCTCTCGACCTCCAGCTGGGGCCCAGCACCAGGTTGGTCTCCCTGGGGAGGTCAGTTTTGCTTCCTCTTCAGCCTCAGTCCCTACCCCAGACTCTCCCTGCTGAAGGAAGCATAACCTACAGAAATAGAGGAAGCAACTTTCCAAAAAGGAACCGAGTCTAAGTTACCCCATGAATTCCAGGGTGACAGCAACCTTGGCAGATGTACCCCTTGGACCCTGAGGCCCTGGAGGATAAGACTATGTTCGCTCTGAAGGCTGGTGCCCCACACTGTATGAACACACAGCTGCCCCCATCAGCCCATGGGTCCAACAGGTACATCTTCTCCAGGTCCTCTTCCTAGCCTAGGGAATATTATCGCTCCAAGGTGCAGGGAGATATTGGTTGGTAGCAAAAAAGCAAAAAAGCCATAAAAGTCAGGACCCTGGGGTTTGGACTGTACAAGTGCGAATCAGAACTATAAACCAAAGGCCAGGAGAAGTGACCCCTTGTCCATGGTAAACGGAAGACACAGGCTCTTGCTGGTCCTTTCGTTTCCAAGAGGGAGAGGGGAGCCAGACGCCCCAGGGCACTTGTCACAAGTAGTTAGCACTAAGGGAAGGCTTCAGGCTTCCCTTCCTCGTGGCAGCAGGGTCTTCCCTACTTCCCTGGGGCCTGGGGCACCAGGAGCCTAGAGCAGCTGCCTCTGCCCTACTTCTGCAGTGAGTCATCTGGGGTGTAACTCTCATAGCGACTCAGCAATTCTTGGCTTCTTTGGCACAATGCTGGCGGGTGACTTGGCATTGAGAGATGTTCCAGAAACTTCCTTGGCCCGGGGGGTGGGGTGGGGTGGTGAGAAGGATGTTCAAGATTTTGTCTATAGGTGGCTAAACCACTGGGTGATTCAGCTGAGTGGGAGCCCCACTCTATCTGATTCCTGCTTAGGGCCTGGGGGATGGAACAGAGACTGTCCTGGGACTGCTGAAGCCACCCTGACCACTCTCCCCAGACTCCCCAATCACCTCCTTTTCCGTTGTCAAGGAGATACCTAGATGTCTGTGAATAAGTCCTGGTTTACCTAGGTAAAAGTAGGGATGCAGGAGGTAAGAGAAGGAGGAAAGCCTCAACAGGAAGACCTAGGGCCAATGGATGCAGGCTCCTAAGAGGAGCATTGGCAGCAGTCATGGTACTCCCTAGATCAAGATGCCTGATTGGAGGATATGCAAGTATGTCTTGATACTCCTCTGACAGACAATGCCCCAAACTAATCAAAGTCCTTTTCCAATTAACCCTATGCCCCAGCCTTACAGTCAGGTTTTTAGCATCAGGCGACAGAGTAGAACCCACCTCCAGTTCGACTGAGGAGGCTTTGGTTCCTAATACCCAGGCTTCTAGCCTCCTTGTCCATGTCTCGTGATTTCCCAGCCTTGGCTGCCTGCTCACCTCCCTCCTCAGGACTTAGCTGGGCCCTCTGTCCCCCTTAGGGCTGACAGTATGATCTCATCTGAGCAGCGCAGGGAAGCCCAGAGGAACTGAATGGGAAATTCTGACTCACAGGGGCTGGGGCCAGAACACTGCTCTAGGGGAAAGGGCTATGGGAGAGGTGTGTACCCTGTAGCTGGAGGCTTGGGGGTTTCTGTAAGGGTTGGGGGACAAGAGGGATACCATGGGGTTGATTTTGTGGGTGACAGTAGGTGGACCCTGCCAGGTACTCAGCCCTCCTTCAGGAGTGATAGAAGTAGCCAGAAGACACAGACTGGTAGAGGGCTGAAGAGGACCCAGGTCCTAGCATCCCAGAAGGATGTGTTTAGTAAACAATGTCGCCTTGACAGATGAGGAGACTAAGGCCCAAGGAGAGACCAGGTATGACAGACCGAACACCAGCCGTTTTCACGGTGATACAGTTAAGTGAGATCCCATGTTCATGTATAAGCAGAGACAAGACTGCACGGGGCTTCTGCTGAGGTGCTGGGCTCCCCTTTCCCCGCAGCGCTGACAATGTGGGGATCCAAACACCCGTGTTCACAGAGGACAAGGCCACCTTGTGTGGAGTGAGCCCGGGGCCTTGCACTCAAGACCTAGGGAGAAGATGTCACCAAAGGGCAGCTCAGTCTTTACCTGTGCGTCACCTGGGAGCCCCGGAGGCTGGACATGGTTTCTTCCAGGTTCTGTCGAAGATCCAGAACATTCTGCACTGTCCTCTTTCTCTGCGACTCTGGATCTGGCAAGGAGAACAGAGGAGCTGGTGAATGGGAAGGCCTTCCTGAGGAACCTGGGGGCCACGGAAGGGGAACCAGACCATATCTTCCTGAAGCCAGGCCTCGGGCCGGTCACCCGCTTAAGATGACCAAGAGAGCAGGTCCTCTAAAGGCCTCCGCAAATGCCCTGGGCCTGCTGAAGCCCCAAGCCTGACAAGGGCTGCAGACAGAGCCACTGCCTTCCCTCCAGACCCTCAGGGGCATGACTGCCTCTGCCTCTGGCTTAGGGAGGCTCTTCTCACAGCAGAGGCAGAGGTCACAGGTGAGGTTTCCTGTGGTGGAGTAAAATGGGTCACTGCCCTGGAACCTCCTCGGTAGCTAGCACTCTGCTGCTGTGTTCTTAGGGCCCTCAGAAGAGGGGACCCACTGATGGGCAGTGTTCGCCTGCTTCCATGGTATGAATATTGCCATGTGGTTGGTTTCAGTCCATCAACATGTCCCTGGTCAGTGTTCTGAAGGCTTGGGAACATGTGGAGTTGCTGTGTGGAGGCCTAGGAGGTAGTCCTAACAAAGCCTCCTGAAGGTGAGGTGGCTGATGGGAGCTAGAGATGAGCAGCCATTTTCTGGGGCAGTTCAGATCCTATTCAAGAGCTGGAATTCTGACTGAGGAAGAAGCATGGGTGTGGCCAGAATCTGGACGGGTTAAGGACCACTTTTGCTCAACTTGGTTTCTGGGCAGGATGACGTGAGCCTGGACCAATGTGAGCCTTTATCTGTAAACAAAGCTCCATCCTTTCTCCCATCTAGGATGGAAATAGCATCCAAATGATGCAAGGCAAAGAACCTTCCTTTCCCTTCTACTGACCTGCCAACTAATCTTTATGAAATACCCACTTGGGGATAGGTGTGGTGGTACACAACTTTGATCCCGGCACTCAGGAGGCAGAGGCTGGTGGATCTCTTTGAATTTGAGGCTAGCCTGGTCTCCATAGTAAGTAAGGCTACATAGTGGAGCCCTATATCAGAAAAGAAAGACAACAAAAAACCCCAAACAGACCCAAAAATGAGTAAGAATAAAACAGCAAAGACACCCACAGAACTTGGTGCCAGGCACTGGAAGGACACCGTAACGAAGGCCCTGCTTGTTGCTTTATATTTTCCGTTGGGATCTAAAGTCACTGTCACCAAACAGAGCCCAGCTTCCCCAATCTTCCTCAAGAGGCAGCCTTCGGCAATCAGCCACAGAAGGACGACAGTGGGACAAGCCCTCTCCTCCCTCCCTCAACCCTTGCATCCTTCTGGGCAAGCCAGCCTTACCCCCACTCCCAGCCCCAGTCTCTCTCCACCCACAGACTCAGCAGGAGAGCAAGCTCCTTTTGGCTGCCAAAGAGAACATTTCCGAATCCCATAAGAGGTTTTTATTTATTTTTTATTTTTTATTTCTTAAGACTGAGCTCAGTGTCTGTCTGTCACTGCATGGCTGGCCAAGAGAAGCTGGGTGGGGTGGCAGAGCCATTGGTGTACGGCTCTCCCCAGAGCCTCTGGGATACCTTCCCCTAAGACCAGCTCTAAACCTGGGCCCAGCCATCTCTCTGTTCCCCTCCCTTGGAGTCTTGCCCCATCCCTAACTTCCCATGGCCGGTCCCATGTACACAGCACTCCATGGTGGTGCCAAGGAACAAGGACAAACGGCAGGCCTCCATGCCAGCGCTCTGCGCTCCGTCCACAGCCCTGGCACCGTCTCTCTGGCTGCCAATGCCTGTTTATCCTGGCAAGTGTCACCTGTGAGCTGCTCCGTGTCTCTAACTAATGGCTTGGCATGAGACACAGGGTCAGAAAGTGTACACCTATATATTCTAACGTTTAATTCTCAAGTGCCTATGTGGGAACCTAGAACATGGAGCCAAGGTACGGGCTTCCCAAGAGAGTGATGCTTTCTCTGGGTGTGACGGAAATGACCCAGTGTGCACACACCTCCAGTGTGTGTTTCCAAAGAGGGGAGTGACTGAGAGTCACGCAGAGACTCCTGGGTGTGCCAGGCCTTTGGACACATCATCCAGTGGAATCCTTACAACATTTCTGCGAGATCCAGGCTACTGTTCCATTTTACAGATGAGAACACTGACACGCAGAAAGATCAGATAGATTAACTGAGGTCACACAGCGAGCATGTAGCACAGAATAGGGCTAGAGTCTGAAAGAAACTCACCTCTTTGGACACAGGACAGCGCACGCTTGTGTCAGAAGTGTCGTGCATAGTGACTGTATACAGTAGTGCTTAAACATATCCCAAGAGTTGATGACTGCAATCACCGTTTTTAAAAAGTGTGCGTGTGTGTGTGTGTGTGTGTGTGTGTGTAGCGGTTGGATACTGTGGCGTTAAAAAATATCCCCCTCTCTTTAAGGGAAAATGTTTAAGTCATACAGTGAGCCCGCTTCATTCCTAATTCTCTAGGCCTCGGGCCACAGCAGGGCATGATGGGAACTAGAATCCAAAATCTTGGTAGTGACAGAGAACCATATATCAACTCTTGACATATCAGTTATGGTGCCCTCTGTCTCCTCAGAGACCTCCACCCCAACCCCTACATTTTCCCACATCAACAGAGTAGAGCAGGGTAGCCCCCCCCCCACCCCGGCTGGACAATTCTCAAAAGCCAGACATCGAGGTCCTTGAAATGGCTCAGCCCAGTCCTGTGTGCCACTGAGAAGGAAGGAAGTCATGGTGCAGAAGTGCAACCAGTTGGAGACAGTTGTGCCAGAATTACCTTCAGCCCCCAGAGTGGGCTTAGGGGAGGCAAGGAGGCCAGGACACAGCTTGATTTAATGGAGAGGACCAGATCTGTTCAGCGTCAGGGCTGGGTCAGTCCTGAAGAGGCTACACCCTGGCGTTCCTTGGTGTCTCAGCAGTGCCTCCTGGTGGCCAACTAGGGTATGCCACCTTATGTTTCCACAGCGCTCTCTCTCTCTCTCTCTCTCTCTCTCTCTCTCTCTCTCTCTCTCTCTCTCTCTAAATAAGGGTCTCGCTGCTCAGACTTATATAAATATAAGAGGTTACAGATACTTTACTTAGTTGTATGTGGGTGTGGAGTGTGTGAGTGTGTATGGAGTGTGTGAGAGTGGGTGTGGAGTGTGTGAGTGTGTATGGAGTGTGTGTTCGGGTGGGGGGGGGGTAATATTCACACCTCTGACCCCCAAGGCATTTTTCGGTGTTTCAGCTTAAAAATACATTAACTTGTATTTGCAAAAGAACTCAGTCCACCTTGCCCCACGCCCCAGCATTCCAGATCTGTACCCTGCCCTAGCCTAGCACCTGGCCCTCAACTAAGCCTTGCTTCGTTTTCACCGTGTCCGATGGAAGTGAGAGTCTGGGAAGGGGTGGAGGGTTTTGCGGTTCCAGTCGCTCTGTGATGACATTAGTATAAGCTGAAAGTGCTATACTTTATTCTCCTGGCTAAGTCCCGATGTCTTGGGGGCTGCCTCTCTGTATCTTGGTCAACAAACCTTTTGGTCTCAGCATGGGCGGACCTGGGGACAAAATAGAGCTGAGGTATGTCTCCCCACTACTGCTGCTCGGGATGTTCCCAACCTATGTGGCATCTCTGCACGGTACAACTAAGTTTTTGCAGAATAGGTATAGCTTCAGGGATAAAGAGTGTGTGCGCGCGCATGTGTGTCTGTGTGCATGTGTGTGTACATATGTGTGTGTGTGCCTACAGAGAGTATCCTGCCCATGGAGTCTTTCTGAGGATCGACAATCAAATCTACCTGACGCACAGGTACATGCACACAGAAACGCCAGTGGTGCCAGTGACGTGTGTGCCACACGTGGGGCACGATGCTGGGCGTATGACTCCACGGTATTCAATTTGACTAATCATATCGGTTTGGATTCCAAACCCCTATTCCTTCTATTACAATATGTGCCTCAGATTAGACACATCTCACCATGGTGTGCCGGTTCTGCAAAGATACACATGCCTCCCGTTGTGTGACAGGAAGGTGACTAAGAGACTCTAGAGGAAGAGAGAGAATTTGTGCATGAGAAAGGAAGGCCCAGGGGACACGGGGAGGGTGATGTAAGTAGATTTCTTCTTGGCATCAGACACAGGGACAGGCCTCCCAAGGATGACAAGATTGAGCGGCTCCTGACCTAAGACCTGACACTGAGGAGAAGCTGACTCAATTCGGTGTCGAGAACGTAATTCTTAGGCCTGTCACTGTGGAACATGACTTTAACTAACGCTGAGAGGCAGAAGCAGGTGGATCTCTGTGAGTTCTAGAACAGCCTGGTATACATAGTGAGTTTTGGGACACCCAGGGCTATGTAGAGAGACCCTGTCTCAGAAAGAGGGGAGGACGCTTCACCTGGTCAGGCTGCAGCAAGGCTTAAGGACCAACATACTTAGCACAGCGCCTGGCACACAGCAAACTTCCTAGAAATGCAGCTCAGGGCCCGCAGAAGGTAGAGGTGGGTGGGCAGTGGGCTGGAGCTCTCCACTCTCTGCCATTGACAGATGGCTGGGACCAAGCTCTGGCTTGGTGAGACCCTCACACCTGGATCTAGGGGCAAATGAGAAAAAAACCTTGCTTCTGCATCATCAAGCTGACTAGATGCCTCTCTCAGGGCTTGTCTCGCCTGGGGGAGATAACAAGGACTTGCTCGGGCAAGAAGGCTATGGACAGCAAGCCTCCAACTCAGAGTGTAAATTCCAACAGTCAGGCAAGTTCCGAGAGGAAGAGGCTCAGGGGGAGCCGTCACCCAGGACTCAGATTTTCCCACATTCTGTGAGGTTTTAATTATTAGCCAGCAATTAAGTAAACTGCAATGACTGATTGGCAAAGCCTTAATTACTTTCAATGTTGCAGAACCCACACGAGCCTTTGAGCCCAGAGCAGGGCAATTGAAAACTGGGTCTACACCTCATCCCCAGACTGGCTTTTGCTGTGAGCGGCTAGGGGAGGCGCAAGCCTCCCAGGATGGGCAGACTGAGTCAAGAGGGGGCTTGAAAGCACTTGCCACCCTCTCACATTGAGATGGAAACTACCTCTCCAGTAACTCCACAGAGGGGACTCGGGGCTGCCATGACTCCTGGCCTTGGCTTTTTTTCCACTGTCCGGTGCTGTGGGCTGGGATGGAGGCTGAGAGTTATCTGCAGAAGGTAAATCACAGCCAGAATTAACCACAAGGGACAGCCTGGGCCTAGATCCATGCAGAAATCCAGGCCAGCCGAAACGACCTGGAAACAGGAAGGACTGAGCCTCCCAGTGTCTATTTCTTTCTCTCTCACGCCCCCTCTGAACATGCTTCAGAGGGAGAAAATTCCCCAGCCCTGTTTGATCCCCGCACAGGGTGCAGATCTTGAAATTCTGGGAATTTGTCACAGTTTCGGCTTCTAGAAAGAGTTCAGCCCTAGCCAGTGGACCGCTTCCCCCCAGGACTCACTGCAACAATGGAAAAAGACACTGGGGAGTTTCGCGCGTGACTTCCAGAACTCGCTGAGCAGCGCTCTGTGTTTGAGTGGGTCAAATGTCTCTGGGAATCTGAATCTCTTCACCCCTTGCCTCCACCCCAGGAGATAAGTCTACCAGCTCCAGCGGGAGCAGGAGGCCACCCCAGTGCACTCCCCATCTATGGGCACATTCCAGGGTACCCCAGAGGCTCAAGTTAAACTAGGCAGTTCTGTGGGGTCCACTCCATTCATCTTGTACTGGATTCATGCCCACCCCTGCAGAGGCTGAGTCCTACACCGTGGCAGGGAAAGCGTTAAAAGTTGACACGTGACCCAGTGCACAGCTCTCCTCTACCCTAGGGTTACAGCACAGCAGCTCCTCTGAAGGGCAGCTCCGTCCCCTCCCTACACCCCTTTGCAAATCATCTGCTGACCCCAGAGGTCCAAGGAGGATGATGGGTGGGCGGGCCCACAGGCCAGAGCCACCCCACTGTCAAGGAGCACGCAGGCGGGGGACTATTTATTCGCCTACTAATCCTATCATTCCACTCATCCCCCCACTTAAGTCACAATATTGTCAGAGGCAGCTGTCACCGAACCCTGCAGTGCAGCAAATGCTATGCTTGTATCTGCGCAGGGCTCCTGCCCCCAAAAAGGAACTCCCGGGGAGTCTCTCTTTACCCCGAGAAGCCACTCAGGCAGGGAGTGGGCCGGCTGGAGTCCTCCTGCTGGCTGCTGCATGCGGCACCAGAAAGCCAGGCCTAAGGAAACAATGCACTGGCCATATGGGGATGTTATACAAAAACCAGGAACTACACACGACTCTGGGGCTAACCAGAGAAGCGTGCATAGGCACTAGGGCCTGGAATTGCCAGGCAGGAGTCTCCCCAGTTCATGGGACAGTTTTGATTTTCATTGAGGGAAAAATCCCAACGGGACATACCAACCAGCTGTAGAACATGGGTAGATGACTTCTCTTTGGACCTTGGTTTCCCAAGTCGGTCTTGAAGTAAGGGAGCTGAGTAGAGGCCACTTAGGTTCTGGCAGTCTAGCCCCAGCTCTAACAGAGGTGGAGGACCCATCCCTCGCAGATGGGCTGTCTGATCTTTGTGCCTGGCTGAGCTCTGTAAGAACTCCCACTTTCAAGAATAGATGTCAGAGCGTCGCCCCCGGTTTCTGGTTCAGTGTGCTGGAGGTGGCATCCAGGAATCTACTGCACTGCCCGATCCTAATCAGGTGATGTGATGGAGGGTCCTATTTTGGGAAATCCTTGCATTTGGTTGCACACTTCGAAAACAGGTTATTCCTCAAAAGAATGGAGCTCGACATCCCCACACAAGGTGATGGGGAAATACCTCTGGTACAAGTTGGCTCTCTGTTTTCTGCTATATCTTTAGGCTTCTGGTAAGACAGCCACCCAAACCGTACTACTCGGTATTGCAGCCACGGGATGCCAATCTCATTCATCTCTGGGGCTTGTTACAGAGAAGAACCACGCGGGGGCGCTAGAGTTCCTCAGCCGCCTGCGGTCTTGCTAATGCCGCAATGCTGCAAGACAGGCAGCTGTCTGACTCTCAGGCTTGGGAGAAGTTGCCCAAAGGCCTCTTTTCCTTTGTGTTTTGCTTAGGATTGCTTCCTTGCAGACTCTGCACTCCTGGGACAGACATGCTTCTCTGTATTGCCAGACCCCAGCCCTAGGTTAGCACACTTGGAGAACAGCCTCCTGTTTGTAGCATCAACTTTACTGAACCATCCACCCAGGCAGTGCCTGCCCTGCTCCCAGAGACAGTTTAAGAACAGGGCCTGGTTTGCAGGGGTTATTCAAACCAGTCCGAGGTAGAAGTAGGCTCTGGAAACCCACGGGCTCTTGGCAAGCTCATATTCAGACCAAAGTCTGAGAGAGAATCCAGCATGCTTTTCAACCCTAGCCCCTTGGGTAAGTGGGTGGGGCTCAAGTCTAAGCTCCAGAGGTCTGCTTTTTTGCAATGTGCTCGAGGCAGGTGACTTTTCAGGGGAT
The DNA here is from genome assembly GCF_014885135.2 of Alexandromys fortis. Taxonomy (NCBI): domain Eukaryota; kingdom Metazoa; phylum Chordata; class Mammalia; order Rodentia; family Cricetidae; genus Alexandromys; species Alexandromys fortis. The sequence continues at coordinate 3,283,463 of NW_026067940.1, read as the reverse complement.
GTGAGGAGACAGGCTCCTTCCATCATGACCTATCAAGGTCCTTTGGGAAGAAAAGAGATCTCTGCAGTGAGCTAAAGGCAGAAAGGCACCTCCACATGGTTGGCTGCAATGAAGTGCAGCTCAGCTTCAACACAGCCTTGTGTATAAATGCAGCCTTTGGCAGAGACCTTGGGGAGTAAGCTTACAGGCCCGGGGGACAGCTACTTCTCAATGACTAGCACTTATATCCCCTTGGGGAAGGCCTTGCTAGGTCAAGGACAGTCAGTACTGTGGGCCAAGGGACCAGAAGGGGCCAGAAGGGACCAGAAGGGACCAGAAGAGGGCTCTGGCTTCAGGCCTATTTGGGATGAGTACTAGTTGTATTGTCCCTTTTTTTCTACTTTTGTTTGTTTGTTTGTTTGTTTTGAGACAGGGTTTCTCTGTATAGCCCTGGCTGTCCTGGAACTCACCCTGTAGACTGAGCTGGCCTCCAACTCAGAGATCTAGCTGCCTGTCTCTGCCCCCGTGCTGGGATTACAGGTATACACAGCATGCCAGGCTAGGTCTATCTTTTTCTATTACACTTCTAGAGAAATACCTCTTGCCCCTTTTCCTTTGGACATCAGGTTACAAGATAAGAGAGAATTCTAAAGACTTGCTGCTGGGCTGGGCTTGTGGGTCGGTCTCCGGCAGAGGATGGGCTGCCCATCTCAGTCACACAGGCAGGTTGCTCGCTGCTCAGGGCAAGCCCAGATTCTCCTGTCCAGTGAACCTCAAGATTTACTGGAAATGTTTCCTATTTTAACAATGCCCAGAGCCTTCGTGTGACACGCTGCTCAGATAATGTTGATGATGTCTCTTCTGCAGCTGTGGCTGGGGACCCGGTGTGATTGTTATAGCAACAGTTTACACAGCAGAGAGAACCATCTGCAGGCAAGACAGTGGGGAGAAGAGGAGAGGGCTGGGCTCAGGTGTGGATGGCACTGGGAGAGACCTGGGGGGATTTCTGGGCATGGCACTGGTAATACTAGGTGTTGGTTAACCCTTCTACCTCTTGAACCAGGTACTATTCTACACACTTGTGTGTATGAGCCCTGTTCAGTTGCAAGACAAACCTGGGCTGGTCCATTTATTACCCCAACTTTTCTTCTTTTTCCGAGATAGAGTTCTCAATGTAGCCCTGGATGTGCGGAAACTCGCTCTGTAGACCAGGCTGGCCTCAAACTCACAAATAACCACTTGCTTCTGCCTCCTGAGTGTTAGGATTAAAGGCGTGCCCTATCACTCCCTGGGCATTACCCCAGTTTTATAGCTGAGAAAACTGGAGTTCCAGGCAGCCAACTCTGCTAACCAGGATGACACAGCAGCACATAGCAAAGCCAAAAACAGAAGGCAGATGTTCTAGCCTCGTCTAATACTGGAGCCACTAGCCAGGGATGGCAAAACATACAGACGAGGGATAATCACATGCTATAAAAATTTAAAATATAGAATTCCGTGGCTTTCAGCACATTTGTACATCACCATTCATGTAATTTCAAAACATTTTCATCGTCCCCACGTAGCCCCCCCACACACACATAATCACTCCCTGGCCGTTCTCTCCTTGCTCTGATCCCTGGCAGCGACCAGTCTACTTTGTGACTCTGCAGACACACCTATTCAGGACATTTCGTCAAACAGAATCACACACTGTCACCTTTGTGGCTTCTGTCACTTTGTGCTGCCTTTTCCAAATTGCTCCACTTCGTAGCTTGGATCAGCCATTCGTTCCTTTCCACGGCTGAATAACATTCTCCCGTATGGACAACACTTGCCTTCATTTGAGAGGCATTTGCCCCATCTCCACTTCCTGCTCTGAATGAATAACGCTGCCATGGAAATACATGGACGTATGGACATCAGATTTTATTTCCCTGAGTATATGCCTGGGACTGAATGTTGAGTCATATGGTAACGTGTGTTTAACATTTTGGGGAATGGTTACACTGTCATCCAAAGTGTTTGCATTATGTCCCATTCCTATCCACGGCCTGTGAGAGTTCTGGCTTCCGCCCAGCCTCAGCCACACACACTATTGACTGTCACACTGGGGCCAGCCCAGTGTGCCAGGCTATCTCACCATAGATCTGATATGTGTCTTTCTAATTATTTAAGAATGTTGAATACCATTTATATTTGAATTAATTAAAATTTAATCCCCCTCAGTTGAATTAGCCACATTTCAAGCACTCAACCGTGACCTTGCCACCTTGCTACTTAAGCACTGCAGCCCGGCTACAAAGTACTCCTAAAGTGGTAGGCACTGTGAGGCAAGCCAGAGTCTACTCGAGAGAGTCAGTGTAATGTTACCAGCTATTTCTCCAGAAGTCTGGCACACCCCCTACCCTGGGATTGCCTTCAATCCTCTAGCCTCGGCTAGATTACTAGATTACTGGGATTGGCCTGTGTGTTGCTCCACCCAGCTTTCACACGCAATTCAGTCCATTTTACAAGTGGACAAATCGACAGGTTCCCAGGGTCCTGACATTGGGAACCAAAGTGGGTCAATCAGAAACTTGCCAAGAACATGCCTGGACGACTGGACCTGGTGACAGACAGGAGCATAAGGTAAGAGCCGGCAGTGCTCATGGCTGCCTCTCGCGCAGCTCCACCCCCCCCCCAGTACAGTCTCACCCCCAAGGCAGGGTCTCCCTTAGACCTGCTCCTCCCAGAACCTGTCAGTGACAATGATTCAGTCAAGATGATGCAGCTTGTGACCGCAGACCAGGCCTGACAATGGAGAAAGCAGAATTGCTTTTAAAGATTCTGAGGGAGAAAGCTGGGGAGCAGGGCTACCCCAGAAAAAGGGGTCTCTAAGCTAAGGAAGCTAGGCACGCCTCCAGTTCGCTAATCCCAGTGCCGCCCACACAGCATCTGACATGTTTGACGGCAGCCCGGACACTGACTGACTTTAGTGGTGGGCTGCCGCCCAGGGGCTTGAGTTTCTGGGAACGCCTTCTCTGTCACTGATCCTCCGCTGCCATCCACCAGGGACCTTTGGGTTCAGCCATCTGCCACTATCTCCAGGGTGACCCCCATTGTCTTAGACAAAGGCTTGGGAGCCACCACCTACCCCCTCCCAGCCAGAGTAGCGAGCTATTAGCTTTAAGGAAGATTCTCAATTGCAAAGGGAAAGAATCGTATGTTGAGGCAGAATAAGACCTGCCAGAGCGACATGATTTCCGGAGACAGGCAGGGATGAAAAGAGACTATTTCCTGAGTGTGTTCTGTGTGCTGCACTTGGCCCTAAACGTGGACAGACATTCTGCCCTTGGAAGACAGCACTCCCAAGGGGGTGAAAGTAACTATCCCCATCCCCATTCATAGGTGCCTGGTTCCGGGAGGCCAGTTAGCTTTCTAAGGTCACACAGTTCGTGTAAATGGCGTAGTAGGGATCTGAAGCCCCGCCTGTCTTTCTTGAAGTCCTTCCTTCTTCCTGGATAAATTACCCACGCCAACAAAGACAACCTGGCTGGACACCGGGAGGCCCTTCCTGACTGGCGTGCTGGAATCATAGTCCTCACAGGTCGCAGGATGAGGCCTGTCCTCCACTCTGGGATGAATGAGATAAAGCACTGCCAGGAGACAGGGTAGCCATGGGCCACTGGCCAGGCCAAGAATTCTCTACCTCCACGATGCAGGGCCGCCAGCCAGTCTTGTAGGCCTCACTGGCAGCCACTACTCCTGTCCAACACTTACTTCCTCGAGGGAGTCCTTTCTCCCCAACTGGGCTTTGTCCCAGCTCTGAAACCTGCAAAGCTTCTGGCCTTGGAAGACGCTTCCTAGAAAGCCTGGCAGACAGGCTGTAAGGTTGGCCTGCTTGCCAAGCCGAGGCCGGTCCCTGCCTGCACATTTTGTCTGATTCTCCGCAGCAGCCTGGGAACCTGGGTCGGCAGAAGCAGAGCGGCAACAGTGTCTCCACTGGCTTCTCCTTCACAGGGAATATACTGGAGGGGAGTTGGAAGGACTGGGGCTCTCCTGCCCCCACTAGCTGGCCTCTGTGCTAATGAACCTGGGGGGAATCCTATACTTGGAGGGAAAGCATCTTCATCCTGAGTACCAGGCTGGAAGAAGAAGCCCAGTGTCCAAGTCACAGGGTTTTCTGGGGCCCATGAGCAAGTTGGTTGGTCTCTCTGGGCCTCAGTTTCTCCTGGGAAAAAGCATCAATCCCATTCCTAAGCTGTTGAGAGTGGGGGAGGGGAGCACAGTGGCACAAGCCACAAAAGGGCTTGTCAACTGGCATTTGCAGAACCATAGGGCAGATGGGGCCGCATGGGCAACCTCATCAGAGTGGGGTCTGGGGAAGACCAGGAAGAGGCCATGAGGAAACACCCAGGCCTTCCCCCAGCCCCTGCTCAGCCCTCCAGAGACTGCCTTTAGCTCAGCAGCCATGCTCCTACTCCAGGGGCTAAGCCTTAGGATGGGTTGCCATTTAAATAGAGGCAAATTCCCAGGAGATTAGACTCTTCCTTGTCCTGTCCAGGTCTGCAAAGCTGTATCTGGGTTAAAGGATCATACACCTGATATGGAGTGCCGTTGAATTATCTCGGGTCAAGAAATATACAAGATAGACCTATTATATTTTTCTTTACTATAAGAGGCAAACTCACAAAACAGGAACGAGAAGTCCAAGCTCAGCTATGTAGCGCAGGAACCACAGAGAGAGAGGGAAACCTGGGCCGGGTACCCACAAAGGCCCCTAACTTGGTTCCACCTCTTAAAGTTCATTGGCTGACAGAGATTCCCCATCAGAGTGCCCTTTCCTCATCCCCCACCTTTGCCTGGCCGTCCAGATATGTCCGGGCTTGCGGAAGAGTCCAGCTTGGGTACATACCGCTGCAGTCCTCTCAGAAGGCATAAATAGGCGGAGGAAGGTCACACTCTGTGGGCACACTACCGCCGGGACTAGCCAGGCACCCACGTAGGCAGAGCACAGTAACAATCCTACCCTCAGGGCCCTGGAGAGCCTGTCTATAGCAGGGGCACCGGGAGACATTGCCCTAGAGGGACAGATAGAAGCCACCAGATGTCATTTGCTGTGTGTCTTCACCCCTTGAACTCATCCAGGTTGTGGCAAGAGGCCTGAGCATGGCGAGCTGCCCTGGAGATTAGGTTAGAGCTGAGAGAAAGCAATGCTTTCTGGGTAATCAAGAGGAGAATAGAAGGGTGTACGTATGTGGTGTGTGTGGGTGTGCGTGCGCGTGTGTGCGCGCACGTGTGTGCATGTCTCTCTCTGTGTGTAGGACCCAGGAAATAATAGCAGCATTGGCAGATTCTATGTCACCTGTCCCTCTACTCTTAGAGGCTACTAAGACCTACTAAATGCCTACTGTGCGTCAAGTATTTCACATCCTTCAGGCCTTAAAGCTCCCAACAAGAAGCCTGTACAGCCGGTTCTGGAGAGCCATCCTGTCACAGTGCTGACATCCTGCCACGAAGACACTGAGAAACAGTTTGCATTTGCTTTCAGCTGTGAGGTTCAGGGCTGGGATTTGAACCCAATTTCACCAACTCCAATTTCAATGTGCACCGTACAGTCAGCCTGACGACTGTACCTCATCCATCTCCTGTTTTAATGAGTAAGAAACAAAACAGAGCCCAGCATCCGCGCTATTTACAGCTCTCCCGGCTCACTGCTAATCATTGCCGAGAGCACACAGCTCTTCTCAGGGACACGCTGCAGACTGCGCCATACCAGCTTCCAAACCTACTCCCTCCTGCTTCTGCCTCTGCAGCCTGGGCAGTTAGTCCCGGCCATATTGTCTCTATAATGATTCTCAGCCCATCTCTGGTCAGAAGCCCTAGCAGCTGGTGACCCCTGAACCCCCTCCCTAGGGTCATCTATCTTTAATGAGCAGGTTCAGGAGGGACAGGGAGAATCAGCTGTCTGGGCCCAGTTGAATTTCCCTCCTCCAGAGAGCAAGCGATGCCCCTGTCCCAGAGGGTCTGCTAGCCTTTGTGCTTAGCTACTTCCCCTGCACTCCAGCCTGGGCAGTCACAGTGCTGACTGGGGAGCTGCTCCTCTCTTCCAGGTCCTTGTGCTCCATACCCTCGCCCCGCCCCGTATACCAGGCACCAATAAGTGGTTGCCATGGGAACAGCAGGCTAAGGTTTCACTCCTGGGGACCACTAAACCTAGTCTGTGCGTGTGTATCCTCCCTCAAGGGGAAGACAAACTGGGGGGCACACTTGGGAGTGAGCTATTCATGCCGAAGCACCAAGTCCAGGCTGGAGGCTCGGGGGGATGACTTGGGTGGTTTCAGACACTTTCTTTCCCCTAGACCTCAGCACAAGGCCCACCCATTGAACTTGAGGCCTTTGCAACTTGAGACTTCAGCATCCCAGATGATACGTGGGCCTTGACTTAAGAGTCCAAGGCCTCTGCTATAATTTGTTGGCCCGGTACCCCGCACCCATATATCCTGTCCCTCTGCCATTCGGCCAGTACCCCACTGCCTCCTCTCATTTCATTACTGCCTGTCTGTCCTTCCCACTGCTTTATTTGGAGTCTTCCCTGCTTCAGCAAATACTTGGTTCAGGTCACGTCTCTCCCCAGAGCCTTCCCGGGCCCACATGGGACATTACTTCTTCAGGCTCCAGAATGTTCTATTACCAAGTCGTTGATAAAGGAGGACATGTTGCACCAGACATGGTGGTGTATGCCATTAGTCCCAGCACTTGGGAGGCAGAGGCAGGCAGATCTCTGTGAATTCGAGACCAGCCTGGTCTAAGAGTGAGTTCCAGGAAGCCAGAGCTTCACAGTGAGACCCTGTCTCAAAACACAAACAAGGAGAGCACACCGCCTCTGCAGTGACAGTTCCTAGCCCCCACTGCTTTCTTCCTGTGACACTACCCTCCTAACAGCCTGCACAGTGCCAACAGCTCTGGCCATCAGGCGGCAGGTGCCCAGGGATTGCAGTTCGAATGGCAGGCCCCTGGCGAATGCAGACTGCCCTTCATCTGGCCCTTCCTCAAGGTCCCTGTAACGACTCTACCACAGCCTATGTATCCTTCCTGACCACACCTCTTTACATGGCTGCCGGCCTGGAGGGCAGAGGCCACACGCCATCCGTCTTTGAATGCCCACACCTGACATGGTACTTAGGCCATAGTCGGTCTTAAGTGCAGACCTGCTATGTAAACCATCTAAGACCCTTTCTTCCCGTCCCGACTTAGGACAGAAAGACAGAGGAATTAAGGGGGCACTGGAAGGGAAAGGAACCCCTCGCCTTGGGTCTGCTTGAAGCACCTTTCCAGTTGAGCAGCAAGAACTCCAGAACAATAAACAAAATCTGCCATGAAGATTGCCTACCTGGAGAAAATATACCTTTTTACAGAGGTATTCCAAAGAGCAGTGAGCTGAGGGTAAGACCTGACCTTGCACAACCTTCAAATCAGGCCTTCCTCCTCCTGCAGCTGCAAGCCCGCACACTTCACAAACAAGAACACTGAAGTGCTTTCACAGTAAAGAGGAAAACGCATCCTTCTCCCCCCGTACAACCCTCATGACCTGTGATTTTGCCTTACCAACTAAAATTCTATCCAATACACCTCAGAACCCACCCTTTGGTCTATTTGCCAAAAGAAACTCAAAGTTCCTTAAATCCCTCGGAAAAACTCACTTCTCCCAAACCTTATGTGAGGTGAGTGTTGAGACGCTGGACGCAACTTCATGTGGAGAAACTCACACCCACGCCTGGTGTGTACTCGCCAACATTTAATACGAACTCAGCGTCCGCGCCTAAATCCACGCTAAATCTCTTCAGAAACTCCAAGTCCACTTTCCACCAACTCCTCCTGAAATCCTTTTCTTCTGAGCAGCAAGCATCGGCTGAGTGGAAGCCTCGGAAGAGAACTCTTCAGGCTGGATGGGTTGCAGCACGGAGCTGTGTCTCTAATCCCTACTCCACCGTTCCGGTCCACCCCATCTCTCCAGCTCGCTTCCTTCGTGCTGTCCCAGGCCGACTGCCTGACCTCTGACCTCAGCCCTTGCTCTTTGCCTTCCCAACACCAGCAATCTCACTCTGTCAGCTAATTTAACTGTGACAGGTTTTATTCCCTGCAGATGGAAATCACCTTACCCTTCATTCTCTTTCTGCAGGGGCCCAGCCCAGGCCTCTGCCTGTAGACCTTCCTGCAGGTAGATTCAGTGGCCCTGCCCCATGTTCCCAGTGAACACCTGACTTGTGAAGTCACATACCACACACACACACACACACACACACGCACCACAGTATACACAGCACACACACACATGCACACACACCACAGTACACACATACACAGTAGACAGATACACAGTACACAGCACACCACACACAGTACACACACACACACACACACACGCACGCACGCACGCATGCACGCACACAAGCCTTTGTCTTCCTGTCTAACATCCCAGCCTCTACGCCCTCTCATCAGGTACAAATCAGTGGGAAATGCCTCCCCAGGCACCATAAATGCTTTTAATGGAGACCAGGAACTCACTTTAAAGATTTTCCTCCATTTTCTAGGCCATTACAAATTCCTGTTACCTGGGAGTCACGGCAATTGTCCCCAGGCAGGCAGACACATATATTTTACTGGACATACATCTCTTAAACACACACAGAAAAAAACCTACAATAAAACTCACTACCCAGACTTTTAAACTGAGCTATCTGTCACTCACCCTAATTCCCAGCTTTCAATGGGCCTTTCCCTTAAAAAGCTTCTACAGGGCCTCACCCCGCCAGCTGTCAGGCAGCGCTCTGGCTCCTGCCACATCCACCATTTCCCACAACTCGGTGCTCACCACGTGGTAATGTAGTCTCCTGCCTGCGCCTCCACGTCCACGTTACAAGCCACTCCACAGTGAGATCTTCGGTGAGACAACATAGGCTCATCAAACAAATGAATGAATGTGGCTGGGTGGTGATGGCACACGCCTTTAATCCCAGCACTTGGGGTGCAGAGGCAGGTGGATCTCTGTGAGTTCAAGGTCAGCCTGGTCTACAGAGTTAGTTCCAGAAAAACCAGGGATACACAAAGAAACTCTGTCTCAAAAAAAAAAAAAAAAAACAAAAAACAACTAAAAAAAAAAAAAAAAAAAAAAAAAAAAAACCACCAACAACAACAAAAAACAAGCAAAACAACTAACGAAACAACCCTCCCAAATGGATGACCGTATGAATGTCTGTATAAATGAATGAACGAGTGCATGCATGCATGAATGAGACAGCTGGAGAAGCAGCGATTCCAGCAAAAGATCAACTCCACATCCAAGAAGGAATGGGGTAGGGATGAGGGAGGAGACGTACAGTCCTGGAAAAGCCACAGCACATAAATTGTGATCAATGACCAAGAAAGACTAAGCTTCCTGTCTGAGCCTGCTTTAAGTAGAACATTCCCCACGGCTGACATGGCCCCCTGGTCCACAGCTGGGGAAGCTATGTGTCTGCTCCACAGCAGGTGCTGGGCAAGAACTTCACGCTGGGCTGTTCTGAGAACTCCAAGGCCATGTCCAGACTCACTGGGGCAGAGTGTATGACCAATTAATGGGAGACTGGGAAAGTCATTCCCTTCCTTACTTACCGCCCACCCACCTGGCAGGAAAGGAGTTTCCACAGCTCTGTTCCTCATCCATGGACCAGGGACTGCGTGGCTTGTCTGCTTTCCCTGGAGACATCCACATCGACACATCTGTGCCTTTGTCCGTGCTAGGCTTTCAGCCTGGCAGGCCTTGCTTCCTCCCTTCTGCACACTTAACCTTCCCTCCCTCGCCCACCTACCTGTCAGAGAACAACTCTCGGCACCATCACTGCGCCAGCCTCTAGGGGCAACAAGTGAGCAAACCAAACAAAGGCTGTTTTCTCGCACTTCTCCCTGGGAGCCTTCTCTTATCCGCCCACCTAGAACTGATCACTCTCCTGGCCATGGAGCTGATCATTCAGTTGTGACTCTACAGTGGCTCTCAATAGAGAACAGAATTCTTCCAGAGACACTTTCGACTGGATGTGTTACTGGCATCAAGAATGTGATGGCCGTGGATGCCACCAAACATCTTCCAATGTACGGGGCAGCACCTCAACAAAGGATTACTTGGCCCCAGCATCAGTAATGCTGAGGTTGACTCTGTTACCACACTGGCTCCCTCCTACTTCCAGTCTGCAGAGTTTGAGTCCTTTGAAGGAAGGATCCATGGGCCACAACATGAAGGAGCCGCCGAGAGTCTAGAAACTCTGAAGTTAATGCAATGTTATATTATACCTGTGTATGATGCTTGTTTTCTGGGAAGACGAATCTGAGAACAGGCAAGTTGAGAGCTACTAAGCTGGAGGCAAGCGCTGGGTCTTGGGCAGCCTAATTAGGAAGCCTTACAGTAAACAGTAATACAGACACTTAGCAGGCAAAACCCACAGCCCAGATGCTCTGAGATCCTTAGCTGAGCATCCACCAACACTCCCATGAGCGCTCACACCTCTCTCAGAACGTGGGCAATCCAAGCTCCACAGACAAAGTGCCTTTCTTGGAGTCTACTCATTCTCACCAGCAGCTTCCTGCAGAAAGGAAGCCAAGGGGATTCCAAGAGATGGGCAGGGTTCTTGGTAGGCATGTCGGGATTATCTGCCTCTACGAGCTGGTTAATCCTTAGTGATCTTAGCTCTTGACCTCCATTCCCCACATGACTCCCTGGATAAACTGAGGTCTTCAGCCCAGGGTTATAAGCGTGTGGAGAGGCAGAAACCTAACCTCACCATGGGTCCCACCTCCGCTGCTCCCCTTACCAGCCTCCTTCTTAATGGAGATAGAATTTATCAATGCGAGAGGCAGTTTCATTCTATCATGTCAGGGACAGGGAAAAGAGATGAAAGGGCGTTTGACTTCCTGCTGTCAGCCGGGGATGCTAATGAATCTTTTGCTTCCGAAGACGATTATCGGACGGAATAATTCATCGCTAGAGATGAATTGGACTAATTATGTTGGCTCTCAGAATCCCCTGTATAATTATTTTGTATTGGGCCAATGTCAGTGATAACCGTGCGATGTGGGGTCTCTTCCCCTATGGGAACATCGCACAGACCAGGATGCCTGGGTTTGAACAGTGGGCAGGTGTAAGTGAACAGACAGCCGTGTTTCAGCTCTGATCGAGTCACGCAATGCCTGTGTTTCGTGAGGCCCCTTTATTCGGGGAACTATGATCATCTGTTAAGCCCCAGATCATCTTCTACAGTCCTTCATTCGGCACATTCGTCAGGACCTCCCAGTCACTTTGAAATGACATGGCCGGCTCCCGGGACACCTAATGTGCTTTGTCTCCTTAACACTGGCCTTCTCTACCCAGCCCTTCACCCCACCAAGGAGCTCAGAGCCCAAGGCCTGGCAATAAGGCAAGCCCTGCTCTGTTCTGTTCAGCTACACTTCTCCAATACCTCCTTATTTAAGTGAACAATCCACCACCAAGCTCTACGCACACAAAGCTTGGATAGCTCACAGCCCAAGAGCTACTCAGACCAGTCATGGCTGCCCTGCCACTCCATGTTCCGTGGCAATTAGAGACAACACGGCCAGGCGGTGTCGTCTCTTCCGCGGTGCACAGGTGAACTGGGAATGTTTGGGAGCATGCTACTGGAGACGGGGAGGGGTACATGGGAACCCCTGGCGTCCCATCTGCCTGCGTGTGAGGGCGCGGTTTGGAGACATGGACTCTTCACCTCACCTTCCCCGTCTACGAAGGAAGCTGAGCTTCAAGAGAAAACAAACCGATCATCTTTGAAGCTCCAACCAAGATCCAGGGCCGGGCAGACGAGTGTAGCTTTAGAATGGACGGAGATAAACAGATCCCCGGCTGCACAGTGACTGCGCTGGCTTAGGCAAGGACCTTTATGTTCAAAAGTCTCATTTTCTTTCATGGTAAATGAAGTAATTACATTGACTTTTCAGGAAGATTCAATTAGCTAGCACATGTTAAGTGCTAGTCCAGGGCCTGCTATCTGGTAGGGGCTCAGAGGCTTGCATCAGTGTTACGGTAATTATCCCATGCAGGGAAGCAATACCTGGTTCCCTTCAGTTACAACCTGCTTGTCCCCTAAGGGTCCTCAGCCCTCAGCTCTTGCTGGTCCTCCAAGGAGCTGGGGAAGGACACATGGTAAATGCATACTCGGCAAAGAACTCTCCCCTCTTCTCTCCACTAGGAGAGGGACAAGGCTAAAACCCTTGTAAGATGCTACCTAGATTCAGTCAGCAAAATCTATTTGTATCCAGTGGCAAAAATCCTTACGAGGAAGACCACGGTCATTCCATGGGACAATTCATGTAACTGGAGCTAACCTGGGAAAGGGGCCCTTTTTGAATAGCTCGCACAGACTTCTGAAAAGAGGATGAGCATCACAAGTCCTCAAAGAGCTGAAAGGTTTCTGTTATCGGGTAACTATGCATAATCGAAAAACACCTTTTGAGCCAGGAAGGCTCTTAGGAGCTGAGTGGCAAAGCAGCTGTCGCTGGGGCTTTGTGCTGTGGCAGCAAGTGAGCCTCCTTCTCTCATCAGCAATTCCTGCTGTGGACAGGGGCACCGGAGTGCAATCTGAGGCTGGCAAGAGAGGTAGGCTGCAGGGGTTGGGCACGTCTCCAGGGAGAAAAAAATGTTTGCTGCCCGGAAGCCAACTTAAGAGCTCTTTAGGAAGCGAAGGCAGCCAGATCAGTAACAGAAAGCAAGCCTTCCCACAGCGGCTCTGACAATGGGCAGGTGGCGCAAGGTGGCAGCACCAGGCGAACGGAAATGAACGCAACCTTGCAACGAAGGCATGAAGCTTTAAGTATAAGGAAATTAAGTTAGGAAATGCTGGAGGCAATAAGGGCAAAGTACCCGGGCTGGAAAGATGGCTCAACAGTTAAAGGCATGTGTTATTCTTGTAGAGGACCTGAGTTTGACTCCCAACTCTCAAATCTGGAGACTCACAATGCCAGCTCCAGGGATGAGACTCCGTCCATAGGCACCTGCACACACATGCATCCCCCTCAGCATGATTAAAAATAATAAATCTTTTCTCAAAAGGAAGTATCTAGTAGCTGGGCAGTGGTGGTGCACACCTTTAATCCCAGTACCCAGGGCATTCAGAAGGATGGGCCAAGGACACTGTGGATTCTGGGTGCACAAGGGCCTGGCCTCTACTTGCTCTGCCAGAAGCAGGCTTGGTTTCCTGGACCTGTTCCTCACTCTTAGGATGCGGACTCTACCAGGAGACTGACACAGGCCCTGGTTATCACTTTATGGAAATGAAGCACTGGCTGGGACGGGCAGGAACTGTCATTGAAGATTCTACTTCAGGCTACAGTAATGGATCCTGGACACACTGGCTTCATCCCAGGAAGTATCAGGTGTTCAGGGAGCCAGATAGGGGTGGAAATTAACAGACACACCCAAACATGGGTTAACAGACACCTTGGTGGAACTACAGGCTGTTTCCTCCCAGAAGCACCTGGGGTGGGGGGAGGTGAGAGCTAATTTGCCTCACAGCCTCAGGGCTGGAAAACACAGACACGGGTCTGGAAACCGTGAATACACAGGAAGCAGCAGATATGGGACCGCACAGTTCAATTCAACAAACACTGGAATGCAAGATAAATGTTTGTCAGCCTTTAGAACAGTGTCGAGCCTCACCTTCAAACACCATGATTCCGAACAATGGTACTCAAAACCCCCATTTTGTATACTGACAAAATATTAATATTTAAAACCCTGCACTGTTTGCTTGTTTGTTTAAGGCTTTTTCAAGACAGGGTTTCTGACTGTCCTGAAACTCGCTCTGTAGACCAGGCTGGCTCCGAACTCACAGAGACCTGCCTGCTTCTTGCCTCCTGAGTGCTGGGATTAAAGGTGTGTGCCACCACCACCCAGCAAAAACGTGATGTTTGAAAAAGCTGCATAAAGGAATGATGAGAATGAACCATGTGATACTAGATTATGGTTGGAGATGTATATATTAACTAACGTTTATTTATACAGTAAGCTAGTGCCCACTCCTATATTACTATAGATCATGTATCATAGAGGCATGCTCATACATGGTTAACACAGACACACATACTTCTAGTTTCACCAACTGGAAGGACCTAGAAGCGGCAACATTTTAGTAGCAACGGACACACCCAGAACCTAGGTCTCCATTTCTAATGCCTCCTCCACTCAAAGCAACAAGGGTTCCTTAGGAACATGGTGAATTCTTGGAGCACCAAGGTGAAGAAAATGCCAAATGAGTGTAGAGACTGCTATAGGGCAATGGTAAAAAGATTCCAGGGCTGGAGAGATGGCTCAATGGTTAAGAGCATTGCCTGCTCTTCCAAAGGTCCTGAGTTCAATTCCCGGCAACCACATGGTGGCTAACAACCATCTGTAATAGGGTCTGGTGCCCTCTTCTGCAGACATATATGCAGACAGATTATTGTATACATAATAAATAAATAAATAAATAAATAAATATAAAAAAAGATTCCAGAGGCAGGAGCAGCTAGCAGAAATGGTTCAGATTTGGTGGAGACTGGAGAGATGAAGAAGGAATGGTAGACCTGGGACCAATCACAGCTGCAGCACAAGCCTGCCTGCCCAGTCTAGACTGGAGTCGCCATCATTTTCCTCGTCTATCCCTATCAAGACGGGTGCAAAATTCTCCAAACCCCCACCCAGCAAAAGGAACGGCAACTGCAGGGCTGGGCTACATCTCAGAGGATAAGAGAAATACCCGCAAGTCTATGCTGATACACATCAATCACTGAGTAAATAAATCGGGAAAACAATCTACCCTACAGAAGAGTCACAATAATTTATGGGTCTGATCTATATAATGATATGAACTGATACCCAGCATCCTGTCTCCCTCTCCGCACCACAACCAAGCACAGCCTCTCTGGGAGGCACAGAATGGAGCAGTCAGAGGCCAAGCTCCCTTCCCATCTAGTGCAATGACTTCAAACAAATTACTGAACCTCTGTCTGTCTCGGTTTCCTCAGCAGCAAGAGAGCAAAAACAACTCCAACCTTGTAGGCTTTCCACATGGAGCCAATAAATGTAAAGTGCTCAAAATAGCACAGGGGCGTAGTGGGTGTGCAGTAACATCCAAAAACTGGTTAGTCTGGCTTGGGGGGGCTCAGAATGCAGGTGTCAAGAATGAAGGGGTCAGTGGAGACCCCAAGAGGGTAAGACGCAGGTAACACTCAGGCTGGGCCTGTAACTCAGTGGCAGAACATTTGCATACTGTAAGGCCCCAGGGGTCCAACCCCAGCAGAGAGGGGGTGAGCTGGGAGAGGAAGGGGAGGAGAGGGGGGAAGAGGAAACAACACATCGCTGGGTACCGGAGGCCCTCAGGGCTGGCAGCATGAGAGGAGGAGGTGCTGTCTCTCCGTGCCCCTAGCAGGTGGAAGGGGCTCCAGGCTGCCACTTGCATCCATGCGCTCCACTTTCCCACAAGCACGCTGCTAATTGGAAGGCCTCCGGTTCTTGTTCTCCAAACACGTCCACCCGCCTCGGGAGACAAGTTGTGAATGAGACCACTACCCAGCTTGGCGAAGGAAAAGGTGTGGAGAAGACCAGCTGGCTGTGCTGGAGGGCAGTGACTGCTGAGGCAGGCAGAGGTAAGGTACACTGCAGTCTCCCCTAGGGACTAACACCCCACCGGTAGCCCTCAGCTAGTCAATACCACCTCCTTTCCACGCTTGCCCACCTCTAAAATACCCTCCTCCCTTGCATCCCGGCTGGAAGCAAATGGTGGGGAGGGGCTGCCAAACCCTGGGCCTCTCCCCACTGCTGGCAGGTCCTTCCTGGAGGCTTTTCAGCTTGAGATAAGTGTGCAGAGCTTCAGCTGGGGAGGAGAGACGGCGGGAGGAGCCGCCTGGAGACTGAACAAGCGCTGAGATTGCGAGTGGGTGGCAGGAAGCAATGCATTTATCAGCATGAATGGAGCGCACCACGGTGGGAAGCAGCCTCTTCTTCTGGAGGCTGGATGAAGTCAGAAAGCTAGACAACATCGTGGATAAAAGTCACTCCATCCATACACTTTCCTTCCTGCCTCCTTAAAGGCACTGAAATCTCTACCATTACCAAGGAGTTAAGAAGGGAGGGGGCGGTTTCAGTCAGCAAAGAGCTTGCTGCACATCATGACGACCTGAGTTCCATACACACGCAGCCCAGACTCCACATCTTCAGAATGTGCAGGCTGGTGCTAAGCATCTGTAGTCCTAGCGTCAGGGGGCGAATACAGGTGGATCCTTAGGGGCTGTCTAGCCAGATGAGCCCACTAGGAGAGCTCCGTGCTAGTGAGAGACCCTGTATCAGAAAACCAGGTGAACACCGCCTAAGGAATGACACCTGAGATTGACAGCTGGCCTCTATGTGCATACACACACAGATGAACATGCACACACATGCATACGCAGACACACACACCACACTCCCCCCCACGCACCCCAAACAACAACAAGAATGTAGTGTTCAAATGTGACCACACTGGTTACCAACTCCTGACCTCTAGCAGACCTCTAGCTTTCTTTGTGTCTCAACATCGATGCTGGTTAATCTTTGTCACACTAACACAAACTAGAGTCACCCAGGGAAGAAGGAACCTTAACTGAGGAATGCCTCCATCAGCTTGGCCTGTGGGATAATTTCTTTATTAATGACGGACGTGGGAGGGCCCAGCTGTTGTGGGCAGCACCACCTATGAGTTATAGGAGAAAGCAGGCTGAGCAAGCAAGGGAAGCGAGTCAGTAAGCAGCCCTCCTCCTTGGCCTCCCCTGCAGTCCCTGCCTCCAGGTTTTTGCCTTAGGTTTCCCTCAATGGTGCCTATAAACTGTAAGGTGAAATCAACCCTTCTTTTACCCAGTGCTTTGGAGAAGCTAAGTAGGGCAGTGTCCTCCGCCCTCACTTATAAAATGGAAGCAGCAGCACCTGCCTCAGAATTATACTGAACCAAGCATTGCCTGGTTTGGGACAATGACTTAACACGCAGAAGGAATTGCATCATTAGCCATTGCTGGCTCTTCCCAAGGCTTTTCATGGACCATTCAGAACCATTCAGAAGGATGCTTGCAGGAAGGGCTTTAGCTGAAAAGTTGGAGGTCTGGGTTTGAGTCCTAGGAAGAGGCATGAACTCAGCGCTTTAGGTCCAGAGTGTAGTCCCTTGTCTGTGTGCTGGGGCAATACTCATCATACCTGTTCCAGGAAGAGCACGAGGCAGTGAGACCACACATGGAAGGGGACGTGGGTTTTTTTGTTTTGTTTTTTAATTTGGGTCTCTGTGTATTTCACTCCCCAGCCTCCTGCTGGATCGGGTCATGAGTAGCAGCAGGAAACAGCCAGCTGCGTAGCTGGTGCAAGTTTCAGGTTACTAAGGAACTCTGGGGGCAGAATGGAGCCGCCTGTGAGAAAAGGCGTGAGAGAGCGAGCTTCTCTGGGTTCTGGAAGGAATGAGACCCAGGACTGAGCAGGCCTGTCACATTCCCACACTGCAGAGGCAATGCAGAGAGGATGGAGAGACAATGGACACAGCCCCAGCCTGGCAAAGAGCACCATGTCCACAGCATCACAGAAACCGAGAACTCAACAGCCCTGACTGGAACCCTACCTAGAGGGCCGCTGTGTGTCTGAGAGCTGAGGAAGGCTCTCCAGCCCCCACCTCAACTCTCCTGGCCTGGATGTAAGCCTTGGGTTGGGAGAAAAGACCACAGAAATTCTGGAATGAAACATCTTGGCGTTCAGGTAGGTAAGGGCCCAGAAGAAGAATTATGTGCACTTGGCAACTAATAGGGTATCTGTTGAGTGTCCAAGTTTGTGAGCTGATATTCATATGTATTACACAGAGTCCAAAGTTTTAAAAAGGGTAGAGTGCCAGAAACAAGGTCTATGACATGATCATTAATTACCTAATTATTTTGGCATAAAAATGCTTGACAGGAGAGGAATAAGGGAAGTTCAGAAGAGCCAGGAAGAATTTGGACTGGAGCCCTTCAGAAACCCTGTCTCCTTTTGGCAGAGCTGGCTGAGAACTTGGGGTTGGGGGGGGGAACAACAAACGCACCCAGGCCCTGGCCTTGCTCAGTCAGTACAAAACAGCTCTGGGCACTTCTCCCCCAGAGCTTCCCCAGCACAGCCAGCTTTGTCCCCAAGTCTTGCTGATTCTTCGGTCCTGGAGTTTCCAGAAGACGCAGGGCACATGGGAGGTAGGGCTGGATCTGTATCCTAAATGTCTCATATGTGGCCTCCTCAGCGTTCCGTAGCTTCCTTCTAGTCTTGGGGTGGGGGTGGGGATAGGAATCCCTGAGTCCTGAAACCTGAGCCGAGCCTGGCTTAAGTAAGTGCAGCTTTCAGGAGAGTCAAGTTTTCTCAGGCTACAGCTTCCTCTGAGGGAAGGAGGGAATGCCTCAGAGGGGCCAGGGTCTCAGTGTAGGGCTGGCTGCTTACCCCACTGACCTCCCTGCTCTGCAGTGTTCTCACGGTTCTGCCTGCTGGAGGCTTCCGGGTCTGCCAGTGTTCATCCCCTGATAAGGGGCCTGGCATCATCTTCTTTGGTGAGGGAGAAACTAAGACCTAGGATGGTAAAGAATATACTCTTCTCATTATGAACGACAATAGCTGGGCCAGACTGCGGGGTCAATGAAATGTTTCTTTCTTTCCTCCTGAGGTTCCTCTCCTACCCTTCAACTTCAGAAAATGGTCCCGATGGTTCCACCAGGGCAATGGCTCATTCCACTGTTGTCCAAGCAGCGTCCTACTGTAAGGTAGAGTTGGGGAGGAATAAGGCAAGAGGTGGGATTTAGCATGTACTTTCCTCATGCCTTAGTGAAATTCAGACACCATGTGTCTCATCTGGTGTTGACTGCGAGGCAACACTGAAGAGCAGGCGTGTCTGTGATGTCTCTGAGCATGCCCAGTGCCTGTGTGGCTCTCCTAACGCTCATGATGAAGGGACCTACAAGTGTCCATGCTGCGCTATGCTGGGCTGGCCTTTGACAAGGAGGTCCTGTCAGAAAAAAGCCTCACTGTGGGAGATGGCTGGGCCAGGCGACTCAGGCAGGAGTCAGGCTACAGCAGCACCTAAGTTCTGCAGATTTCACGGTGTTGCCAAGGAGCAGAAAGATACGCTTAGGCAGAGCAGTCTCCAGGGAAATGGGAGATGTGTTTTGCCAAGGATTCCCCCTGGGAGTGTTCCTGGTAGCATCAATACTATTTCTCAGAAGTCCTGGACTGGACTCTGGCTCCCCCACCATTTCAGGGAGGAACTTGACGAGGCCCCAGGACAGAACCCTGGGAAGGGTAGCTCTGCTACGAACAGTCCCCACCACCCTTCTTCTCAGCCACAACCAGTCCCCCAAAATACTTTTTGATTTTATACACGTTTCCATGGCAATGCAAGTCCCCATCAGCCAGAGAGTTACCATGGTGACTTCTCTTGGCTCTGTCCAAACAGCTAAGCCAGGCTGTTCCTTAGCTGGCAAGATAGGCTTGCAGGGAGTGAGGTGAAGAGGGATCTGGGGCTGGGGATGGCCATGGGCACTCAGGGGGGTCTGCTAACACTTGCTTGGACCTAACAGGGAGATCTCAGAGCAGTAACTGGCCTGGTTTCCAACAAGCTTAAGACTGGTGCAGGCTGTCTCAGGTCCTCGGTCCTCCCCTCTAGTCTCTGTGTGCACTCTACCCCCAGATGGCATCTCCCTGTGACTGCTCCTTCCAGCTGATGCTTTCCTTGGTTTGAACTTCTCTAAGAATCCATCTCTCATTCCATCTGTCTTCCACGGCTCCTATCCTCAGCATCCTCCTGGCATTTCCAGTTAACAGGGTCCAGACAGCTCTTGGGCAATCTTCCATGTCTACACCCTGAGCAGAGTTGGTATTCAAGGGCTGTGTCCCTTCCTATGTGCCACAGCTGTGCCTCCTGCCCTGTGCCTGAGCCTCTCCCTGCCACGCTCGGAGCATCTGAAGGCCTGGTTCTCTCTTCCCCATCAGGTCAGGGGCTCTCTGTGGGCAGGACCTTATTTCTTTGCTTTGAATTTCTGTATTGGTTGGGAGCTGAGAGTGGACCATCCTGGCGGTGGCTGATAACATGGGCCTAACGTTTCCACTTGTGAAGAGGAGGAAAGAAAGATGTGGTTTAGGAGAGGCTACAGAAAGCTAAGAATTCTGCTTTAGGGGTTGGAAAGATGGTTCAACAATTTCTCTTGAACCTAAGTTCGACTCCCAACCCTTCATGGTGGCTCACAAGCATACCTAAGTCCTGTTCTAGGGGATGCAACCTCCTTTTCTGGCCCCTTCAGATACATGGTACACATGCATACACGCAGGCTAAACACTCATACCCATAAAATAAAATAAATCTTTAAAAAAGAAGAGTCTGCTTCAACTACTGCATGGTCTCCCAGTCTTCCCGGTGCCCTCACCCCCCCCCCCCCCGCCCAGCATCTGATCATCTCTAGCTACTACGCCAAGAGAAGAAAGAGAGAAATCTGCTAAGTGTGTGCCTCCCACGGCCCCCTTTACAAATGCACTCTTCTTGACTTGTGTGTGCCACGGCCCATCTGTGGGTCTTGTCTGCCCACACGCGGGAAACCAACCTTGGACTCCAGTCTTAAGAGCAACTTATAAAATATGGGGACACAATCTGAAGAAAAAAAAGTTTTAACTCTCATTGCATTCTCACGGAGCCTAAAACAATGCATTCATTAAAAAACAGCGAGAGTGTATGATTCAGCTCACTTTTTTTTTAGCCTGTGAAAGGTGTTATTTTTAAAATTAACAGCAGTACTTCTTAAAAGCCAAGCATCAAGCTTGTGTTTGACCCTCATGCCTATTGGCCAGAAGAGCTTTGGAACCCCTGTCTCTTCCATCAGGCTACAGAATCCACAGATCGGAGGTACCTGGGCATCTCTGGGGCTATGAGCTCACACAGCACAACCTATTTTGTACGTGCTTTGGGTATGCAAACCAGACCTGCCTTCCAGGATGCCAGAATCCAGCTCTCCCCATAGAGACACAGGTCACCGCCATGCTCTTAAGGTGCCACGACTGTCCCATGTGCAGGCTCACTTAGTCTCTGTGGCCTCTTGGCAGCCAGGAGCCTGTGTTAGGCTACAGGTGTCTGGGGTCCCATCACTCATGGTAGTGGGTCCAGACAAGTGACCCATGCCCTATGTGCTCCCACTTCCTGCTTTTTAATGTAGTCACATTACTGCTGAGGACAGTAAGCCATGTTCCCTAGCATTGTGAGGATTCATCGACCTACTATGCTAAGGTGCCCCAGACAATGCCTAGCACAATGAAAATGTTCTAATATCTAAAGTGTGGGTAAACTGGCCTCACAGCCAGCTCCCCGGGGACCTCTGTGCTGTGTCCTGAGGAGAGGCAAGATAACATGCTACAGCAGGCTGAAGAGGAGAGGGGCCACTGCTCAGGGTAGGGGTGAAGAAGGATGTGGATGTCAGGATGGCAAAGCTAGTCTTATATCATCCCTTCTGTGCTAAACTGGGACTAGTTCTTATGTAGAGCCGAGAGACTTCTAATGGTTCTACCTCAAGCCTATGTGACTCACCAGAAAAGAGGCCAGTGTGGGCACCAAGACAAGTGGTACAGTTCCCCACGGGAACTCCTGGACAAGGGCCCCTCTGTGGCTGACTCTGCTGACCAGACAGCTGGTAGGCTCTGTGAGGAACGCACAGTGCCCACAGAGGTCCCCTCCCCACAATGTCCACACAGCTGTGTCTTCTGTTGATGACAAGTGCCCTCATCCCCAGCAGCAACAAGGAAGGATGGAGCCAATAACCTTGACTTGGGAGGGATGCGCAAGCCGAGGACCCGGGAGGTAAAATGAATTGTTCCGGGTCACCAGAAATCCCACTGACCACGTGGCAGTCCTTGCTGCTGGCAAAGCTCCATTTACTGCCTCACCTGTGCCAAGCCAGCAGAGGTGGGGCAGGAGGGAGGTACAGGGATTGCCAGATATGCAGAAGCATGCTTTAACGTGTGGGTGCTCTCAGTTGAGCTCGTGAAAAATTTTAAGTGTACCACCAAAACATAACATGAGTCACATGGCGGGGCCACAGTATCCTCCTCAAAGTCAAGGGCGAGCGACTATTACTGTTTTTAATCTTGTATGTGTATGATGTGTGTGCTTGAGCATGGTGGGTGTAGCCACAGTGCGTGGATGGTGGTCAGAGGACAACCTCTGGTGTTGCCTTACCCTCCACCTTGAGACCGTGGGGACCATGGCATGTGCCAGGCTGGCTGGCCCACTAGCTTGCAACGATTCTCCCATCACTATTTCAAATCCTCAGAGTGCCTGGGATTACAGATACCTACGCTACTGTGCCTGGCTTGTACTTGGCTTCCAGAGACCCAAATGCAGGTCATCAAGTTTCTTCTGCGAGCACTTTACCATCGAACCATCTCCCCAGACCCTCAGGGACCAGTTCCACATTGTTTTGGTCTTGGCTCAAACTTGTTGCCTAAGCAAGTAAATTAAGGTTCTTTGGGGGTTACCTTTATTCTTCTATTTGGGCACATGCCAGGTGGCCATGGTCCACATCACAACCCGTCTTAGCTCTGAGGGCACCACACTAGCCTTTCCCGAGGCTATAGATGGCATGGTGGCTGTAGCATCACCACCACCAAAAGCCACTGCAATCCCCATTACCAAAACCATCTTGTCCTCCCTACACCTCTCACTAATTTTCTACCATCATCACATCACTGGTCGCATCAGCACCAAAAACCCATCATCATCATCGGATGTCACCAGCTCTAACACCATCACCATCATTGCCACTCTCACTGCTGCTGCCACTACCACGGTCCTCACCACATCTTCCCACTTCAGACATTGTGATCGCCCCTCCCTCGTCCCAGAGCACAGTTTGTATGAATCTTGTGGACCCTAAGTGCAGCTAAAATTAGTTGGCTTTTTTTTTTAAAACAAATGTCATTACTACTAAAGAAATTGAGAATTTTGCAGTTTTTAATTGAACATGCACACTTTACACATAACAAAGTCTATGTATAGGCAAAATCAAGTTTGTCAGTTTTATTTTTTTAAGTGAAAATAAAAAAAATCATATAAATGAAAAATTTAATGGCTGAGAGCAAAAACGATCACGGATGTCACTGAAGACCTTGCTGTGGGGTCAGAGGACAAGCTCACCAGGACCACAGGCCCTGTCCTTTCCTGATGCCCCGGGCTGGCTGATCAGCTTCTCTCCCTGGAGCCTGTTCATGGCCTTCCAGCTCTCACATCCTCACTGTCTGCCCCTTCTCTGAAGCATCACGCTGCCACTGGGATGGCTCTGATAGTCTCAGGGTCTTCCAGGTAGGAATCTATCACCCTTTTCTCCCCTACTTATGCTCTTCAACAGCAGCCTGAGTGGCCTTCATAAAACACAAACCTGACCTTACTCCTCTTAAAACCTTTCCTGGAGCCAGGTGTGGTGACACACACCTTTAATCCCAGCACACCTTTAATCCTCAGGAGGGGAAGGGAAGGCTGGTGGATTTCAGAGTTCTAGGACAGCTAGAGCTACACAGAGAAACCTTGTCTCAAAAACAAAAACAAAACAAAAACCAACCAACCAACCAACCAACCAACCAAACAAACAAACAAACAAAAAAACAATAAAAACAAACCAAAACCAAAACCAAACAAACTTTTCCTGTCTTTCCTCTGGCTCAGGGGAAAATTCAGAATCTTGATCCTAACCTACAAGGCCTGGCTTATCCCAGACTCTGCCCCATCCGCCCAGCTTCATTTTGCACCTCTTTTGCCATGGTGACCTGCTGCTTTCCATAAATTCTTGAACTCACTCAGACATCAGTGCCACCTGTTGCTTTACCTGGCTGATTCTGCCCAGTCCCAGGGCCCTGGCTGAGCCATCTGCCCCAAGAAGCCCTGGCTAGTCTCTGTAACCTGAATCTGTGTACCTCCTACTTCTCCTCCAGGTTGGTGTTTCGTGAACCAGTATAGAGGAATTACGATTAGCTCTAGAGGGCAGGGATGGGCAAGGAGACCCGGAGGATTGCCAGGCTGGGCAGTGAGTAAGGACTGACCAGTCAGGAAAGCCAGAAGGTCACTGCACTAACTGTACCAGCACACAGCTCTCCAGCCCGAAGGTTCTGAAACACCACATTTCATCCTTAGACATGTCCAAAAGGGTCTGGCCCATTTGCACCTGAGCACAGAACCTGCAAAGATCATGTGAAAAGCAGAACAGGGATGTTGGCAGATGTGGTGGTTAAGGCTAAGGGACTGCGAGCCCAGGCTATGGGACTGGAACACAGAATTTCCCCTGCCTACTCTGAGAGAGGGCCTTGGACATCTGCAAACATGGTCTCCTCTCCCCTACCACACTGTCAGCACCCTTGCTTTCCTGCACAGGGAAACTGAGGCAGTTTTCTAGTCCCCAAGAAACCTCAGTAGGGAGAGGATATGACACTAATTTTCTTGGACTTGAAGCCACTCTCTGTAACAGGACTCACACTGGTCCACCCAAGGCTGTTGGGATCTCTGTCCTGCTCCAGGGTGACATCATTTTCCTACACGTGAGACTTTTTGCCAGCAGAGGGTCCTTCATTAACATCTCAGGTCTTGGTGAGCATCATATGAACTTCTGTGGGTAGGAGCAACTGTAGAGTGACTTCTGTAAAATGCATTTATGAAGTCCAATATCCACAGGGAGGTGGGAGAGTGCTTATCACTCAGTCCCCAAACCTCAGCAGGTACATTTTAAACAGGCACACATCAGCCATTTGCTGAGGTGCCAGGTAGCATGCCTTCCCTTCCCCAGGATGACTGCCTAAAATAAATTTCACGGGACAGGAACAGAAGTCAGAGACCTGGATCTAGAGCTTACGTCTACCACTCATGGGCTGGGTGAGAAGAGGCTAACTACTTTTGGGCACCTCGGTTCCCTCTCCTGTGGAACAGGGGACTACTCAGGTCTCACCCGACTCTGACAGTCTTGGGTCATCCCACACCTTCATCTAAAGGGCCTGCTGCGTATGCCAATGTACAACATCCTAACTACACAACCAAGGTATGGAGGAGACAAGCAGATTGAGCTGGAAGATGGGATCACTGGATCAGGAGTCAAGGGAACGCAAGTGAGCCCAAGCAAGCCCTAGCCTCAGTTTCCTCCTCTGCAAAAGGACGGGTTTGCACATCACCCCTCAGATCTCTCTGCCTGTAACACGGTGATGCTGTGGCCTGCCACCGAGTTGAAGTAAGTGTCCATAACCTCAGGAGGGTTTAACTAGCTCCAATGGAAAGGTGTCTTGACCTCACCAGTGAGTGTCACTGGGTGCCCTCACCTCTCTTGTTCATGGCTTTCATATCTGGATTCTGTTCAGAGAAATCCTGACTTGGAACATTCCAAAGGGAGGCAGCCTGCTAGCTCAGTGGTGGAGTTCAGATAGTCCCATGATCCACAGCCTCCCAGAGGTTCACATCCATCCATCTGAAGGTCCTTTAGGTCTCAGGAGAAGAAGGAAGGAAAGTAAAGGAGGGTCTGCTCTGCCCAGGAAGCCAGCAGCTTTGCCTCATTTGCCTTCCCCTGACAGGTAGGTGTTGTCTCCCAGGTCAGCAGTGAGTTCAGGATGTCATGTATCCTGATGTGCATGGAGCGGATGTCCTTGAGCTCCGCCCACATCATTCCCAGGTGTCCACTATCATACAGGCAAGCCTATAAAGTCTCATCTCTGTTCTTTCTGCTACTACCATCGTCCCTCGAGATTCCCTCCCCCCAAAGAAGGATAGAAGGGACAGTTGCTGCCACCCCATCAACCATCCCCCACTCCATCTGTTTTGATCTTCCAGACATATTTCTCCTACATACAGAGCTGCTGCCTGAGATAATGTAGCTTTTTTTTTTCCTTTAAGGAGGGAGGCAAGACAAGAGAGGATGGAGAGAGATTCCCTTTCCAGTGAAGTCTGGCTGGAGCTGATGCGAGTGTCAGTTTGCACTCCCTGAACATATGGGAGCCAGGGAACTAAAAAACAAGAGGAGGTAAGAGATTGACAGTGGGGGTGCCGGTCTCTCCAGTCCCAACCATAGAAGATCATAGCACGTACCAAAGATGACTTAGAACAGGTGTATATGAAAGGCGCTGGGGTGCTGGTCTCCCCAATCCCAACCACAGCAGATTGTAGCACCCGGGATGACTTAGAACAGGTGCATCCTAAAGGTGCTCCCCGAGATGTTTGAGAGTGGCTCCCTCAGTCCTGGCCACCTCCTCATCTGGCTTCAGACCCCATCCAAGTGATCTTTACCCACCCACTCACCCAGAGTTTCTGCTTCTTCACTTCCTCTGCTTGAGAATTTAAGGAATCAAAACAGATACTGGATGCAGCCAAAGAGTTGCTCATGGTGGTGCATGCCTTTAATCCCAGGATTTGGGAGGCAGAGGGATCACTGCTTGAAACGAGCCTGGCTTAAATGACGAGTTCCGGTCTGCCAGAGTTGCTTGTGGTGAAACCTTGCCTCAAAAACAAGCAAACAACAGACAAAAAGCAAAGCAAACAAAAGTATCTGAAAACCAGGAAAGGAAAGCTGAATCCTAAGTATCAAGACAGAGGGAATAGATTGAAAAACAACAACAACTTTTGTATTAGCCCAGATAATGGAGAAATGAGTTTGTCTGTGATGCAGGAAGCAAAAGCTCTAAGCAGTGGTAATTTGGGGCCAGCCTGGCGCACAGAGGCAGAGGTAATACTGACCTCTTAATGGAGAGTCTCTGACCTGGTTATAGAAGCCAGGAATCCCGAGCACCCTGGGCTCTCCTAACCGTCTGTCTCTCAGCCAAGGGGAGGGCAGAGGTGACCAGATGCCTCCAGGAAGCTCTGACTGGCCTACCCATCTGTCCTCTTTAGATTTGAGGGTGTGGCTCCCCTGATTTCCAGTCACTTTTGACTACAAAAATCTGTTCTGATTCCTTGAACTCATGTGCAGAGGAAGGAGCAGGGAACACTTGGTGAGTGGATGTGCGAGTCTCGTTTAGATGGAGACCAAGGCCAGGTAGGCAGGAGGCCAGAGGTAAGGAAGCAAACCCCATCCTCTCCTAGCAAGTAGCCGGAGCCTTGAGTCAGAGTGCTAGGAACTGACAAGGCTGGACCTACACTGACATGAACGCAAAGAGTGGAGGCCACCAAGAAAAGCCAATGCTGGTTTCTCTGAGCACAGCAAAGGGAGCGGGCCACAGGGGATGAGGTGTAGAGAAAGGAGAAAGATGAGAAGGAAGAACTACCAGATGGGTGAATACTGGTGTTGTTCAATCAGATGCATGTCTAAGGCAGACAGCACTGGCGGTCTCACTTATATGCGCCTGGAAGTCTGCATGGCGGCTGGGAGAGAGCTGGCGTCCTGGGGGACTCTGGCACATACAGAACCCGAGGAACAAATCAACCAGTGGACATGGGACATGAAAAGATAACACAGGGGCAGAGGCATTCAGGGGACTGCAGCCTGGATACAAGAGAGAAGGAAGGACTGAGTGGACCAGCAGCAGGCTAGGAGAAGGTAGAGCTGAGAGGTTAGCATGCCTGGGGCCTCAACACTACCAACTCTGGTTAATATAGAAGAAGAATTTAAACTCAGATCTGCCTGACCCCGGCGTCTGTGTATTTGGCCACTATAGTCTCCGTCCTTCCTTTGATGACCCCAAGGGAACAAAGCAACAACTTAGGCTATGGCTGAGTGGTTGAGTTGAGAGGCCAAAAACATTATAATTGTGATGCACAGATGCAGAGGAAATCCAACCCTCACAGTGTGAGAAAATGGCAGGAATCCACCCCCTGTCCTGGCTCAGGCTAGGTTTCCCCAGCTCAGAAGCAGGGCTGGCTCCTCTGGGGAAACTTTCTTTCTGTTAGCCATTTGACACTCCATCCCCTAAGGCAAGGCTGGTCCCATTCCTACTAGTCCAACACCCTGGCTCCAGCCCCGGACTTATGGAAAATCGGGGGCCAGCCTCAAATCCACCCACCTGTTCCCATGAGAAAAGGGAAGGAGCCAAGATGTCCTGGCCCCATTCCTCCACAGATGTCTTCCCAGCTGTGTGATATAACAAATCACAAGGGCAGATCTCATGCCTCAGCCCCAGGAGGAGACCACGAAGGCCACCAGAGAGATTATTGGCCAATAGAAGGCAGACCAGGCCAGGTAAACCAACAGATCAAGCCGAAGTCCCCTAACCCGACCAGAAAGAAAGACATTGCTAATTTTCACCCTGGTCTAGATTGGAGCTAGATCCTGGGCTAAGGGTTACAGTAGATGCTGACCTTGAACCAAGAGGGCCACCCTCTGGCAATCCTTCTTCGCACCTTAAAGACTATTTTTTTCATACTGTTTTTGAGATTTTTATTTTTATTTTCATAAGAGTTTAAACAACCACTAGACTGACCTATGCCCTTGAAAACCTTAGAAGCCAACTTCCTCTCCTTGTGATAGGTCAGTCAGAGCCTCCGCCTCCTCCCCTGGGTAAACCAGCTGCTCTCTTGGACAGAGTGTGGGCTCCACATGCTGCCACGTGGACCGGGAGCAGAGTCAGTGGTATGAAAGGAAATGAATCTGATGTGTAGAGCCGACCAGCGCGAGCCGACCAGCGCGAGAGCCAATATGCTGAGCAGGCGAAGATGCTTGGCGCCACTGGCTCCATTTCTCCCGGAAACCTGGTTGATGCTTGGTGTCTTCCGTGTCCTGGTAATGCTGTCTCTATAACGAACCCTCTGTTTTGTTCAAGCTAGCTCCAGAGGGCTTCATAACACATATCTCAGAGACTGAGCTGTCCTTAAACAGGTTCAATGATAATGGAGTCCCTTGGGAAGACTGGTCACCACTGGGGTCTGAAGAGCTACAGTGGTCAGAACTGTGAGTCTGTAGGGGAGGTGGGAACAGAATTACGTGGTGATGGCCTACGGTGTACCAGGTACTCTCTACTTTGTCTTTACTGCAATCCTCACAATGGCCCTCAAATGCTGGCTATTAGTCTGAGCCTGCAGATAGACGAAGACAGGTTCAAAGAAGATCATGGACAGGAAAGGGTAAGCATTTTGAGTTGATCTGAAACCTCATACCTAGGCCTTCAAAGCTGGTATCATTTCTGTCACCTCAGACATCCAGGGTCACAGAGACACAAAGGCCAAGGGTGGTGAATCTAGAGTCTTAGCACACAGCTGTCTCCTATAGTAAGCATGGTGGCCCTTTTAGACCACCCTGGACCACTAGGGTGGAGAAGCACATGCAGATGCTGTGATCGTATACCAGCCAAAGACCTCACAAACTGTACCAATTCTGGCGACAGGTACCCAAGTAAGTACAGGGGACCAGTCAGGCTCTCAGACCAAAATCTTACAGAACCACCCCCCTCCCATATAGACGCGCTTCTTTAAAAATAGCAGGCTTCTTGGCAGAGCTGTCATGTCTTTGGGACATTACAAGTCCAGCTTTCTCCATGGGTGAGGCCATGTGGCATAGTGACTATGTAGGTAAACACTTGAGGCTCAATGGTTCTTTGTTGGGAAAATGCGAGAGAAACTAGTACCTAATTCTGCTGTCCTGGCAACTGAATTAGTGGATGCCGGAACAGTGCCTCATGCATCATACATCAACAAATTACAGATATTCTCAAAAGTCTCAGACCGTTCATGGAGCTAATGCCTCCCACGCCCACCCTCATGATGCAGCATTATGTGGAATCTAATCTAGAAATCAGGGGCTACTTACAAAGGGAGGGAGTGAGCAGAGAGCACAGAAGGGAGTAGCACCCTAAGTTGCAGATGGGGCTGACATCTGCAGCCCCAGACACAGGAGCCTCCGTACTGCCCTTTCCCATACCATTCCCTCCCTAAGTCCTCTAGATCTGGAAGCTGGGGAATCTGATCCCTGCTTTACCAGCAAGGAGGCTGAGACTCTGGCAGATAAGTGGCTTACCCAAGGATGCACTTAGAGACAGATCAAAGATTCACAGGCAGAAGGGCAAGAGCAGCTTCTAAGCACCCAAGCCTTGGCTCTTTACTGGGAAGTTCCCTCTTGGCAGCGCTCCTGTAGCTCTTGGGCTCTGCTCTTTCCTGCTCCTGCTATGACACTGTTGAAATGCCCCTCCATGGGTCAGCTTCCAACACTGGACAGTGATTACCTTGGGAGGCAAAACCCTTTGCAAAGAGTTGGTGTTGAAGGGATGTTTATAGAGCCCAGAAGAGAATCCATCTTTACAGACCTGGACCATCAAAGCCATGGCAAGACTGAGCCCATAAATTCTAGAATACAGCAGGGGCAAGGACTTGCTTGCAGCTTGTCATGCACGAGGCGGTAGAGTCTAGTAGCTAAATGTGGGAGCCTGACCCAAGGCTGCTTTGAAGCTTTGTTTCACTATGAATGGGCCACATGCCTTTGGGCAAGTTGCTTGGCATTCATTAGTATTCGTGAGTTCTGACATAGCTATGTCTATTGTGATCATGGGGTTACCAGCCAACAGAAGTGTGACAGTCAGGCCATCATGGTTATCAAGTACTACAGAGCCCTCCTTCCTCTTAGGCAAGCAGCATTAGCCTGTGTCCCCTGGCACCTTGGTCACTTGACCTCCACAGCCCAGCAACCACAGGAGGCAGAGCAGGATGCCCTTGGGGTTCCCCAGCTCTAGAATCTGCCTGGGTTGTTAAAGATATAATCCTTGAATCACATGGCATTCTAGCGATGAGACGGGTTTCTCCGGACAAAGTCTGTCTCCCAGCCAGCAAACAGTGAGTACTCAGTAAGTCCTGGTAACCATGGTTGCCGATCCCCAATGTCTCAGACGCTCCTGTGTTGGGTGGTCCTCCAAAGGGCTTTGGATGAAGGTGTCTGACCTCTGCACATTATATGACCTTCAGTATAGTCTTGGGGTTGGGTACTTTCTTCCAAAGACCGAAAACTCTACAGCCAGGCTTGGTGTGGCCCTGAAGCTACGGGTTAGGTTCAGGGACTAGAAAGGCCTGGGGCACCAAGCAGGCCTCCTTACCTGGAGACTTGACCCTGATGCCCCTGAAAGCTCAGTATGTCCTTTTAATGGTGACAACAGGAGCACAGCCGCTTCTCCACACTGCCTGCTGAGAAACAAGCAAACCCTAGGCTAGGAAGTATCAGGAATCACAGGTCCAGCCTTCGTAACTGGAGAAGGCCATCTCACATCTGTAGTCATCCACCAAGGCACAGGGAGCAGCACTGTAGCATGGCCGCCTGACGCTCCGCCCACCCGCTCCACCAGCAAGGGGCGCAGATGCTGTCTTTCCTGGGGCTGCTCCCTTTCAGGAGTGCTGAAGCAGAGACATGTAGACAGCGAAGCCAGGAGTGGTACCCTGCAGCACCCTGGATGCTCTGTCATTTTCAAGGCCCCATGGAAGTATTAAGACAGAGGGTAGTACCTGCTCTCCTGTGGCAAACCTGGACTCTAGAATAGATGGGGACACCACGGGGACAGCTAGATTCCATGGCAAAACAAAATGCTTCATGACAAAATGCCCTGGCTCCTATAACAACTGAGAGACGGGGAAGGGGGTGTGTGAAGTCTTGAGTCCCCAGGGTGGCCTTTTCCTTCACTCCCAAGAGGTCCATTTTCTCTGAGATCTTCAAGTCAGCCATTCAAACAAAGCTGTATAAATAGGGTGCCTTCTACCCTGTACAAAGGGTATTATTCCTCCATGTGATGGGGTGGGGGTGCTGGGGACCGAGCCCAGGTTTTGTGCATGCTAGGCAAATGCTCTACCCCTGTGCCCTCTTTTTACTCTTTTTGAGATAGGGTCTAAGTTGCCAAGTGTCCTGGCTAGTTCTATGTCAACTTGACACAAGCTAAAGCCATCAGAGAGAAGGGAGCCTCAGTTGAGAAAAGGCTTCCAGAAGAGCAGGCTGTAGGCAAGCCTATGGGACATTTTCTTAATGGCATGATTGATGGGGGAGGGCTCAGTCCATTGTGTGTGCGGGGCACCCCTGGGCTGGTGGTCCTAGGTTCTATAAGAAAGCAGGCTGAGCAAACCATTTAGCACAAGCCAGTAAGCATGCACCCTCCATGACCTCTGCATAAACTCCTGCCTCCAGGTTCCTGCTCTTCTTGAGGTCCTGTCCCGACTTCCTTCAATGATGAACAGTGATGTGGAAGTGTAAGCTAAATTAACCCTTTCCTCTCCAAGTTGCTTTGGTCATGGTGTTTCATCACAGCAACAGAAGCCCTAACAAAGATACCAAGGCTAGCTTTAAACTTGCAATCCCCTGCCTTAAACTTCCTGAACATCTGGGATTACCAATATACAACACCATGCCAAGCTCTGATTCCTTTGAATAGTTTTCTAACTCCTTTGGTATGGCTTCTTGAATCGAACAAATAATCTGGAGGCCTCCATTCTGTGTCTATCTGCTTCAAAGTTAGACATAACTGAAAATTTCCATGGATGTAGTGGGTGCATGCTTGTAAGCCCAGGCAGAGCAAGAAGATCCATTCAGTGTTCACCCTCATCTGATTATCAAACTTGAGGCCAGCCTGAGCTACATGAGACCAAGGACTTGAAAAATGAGAGCAGGAGGGAGGGAGAAGAGGAGAGAGGGAAGGGGAAAGGAGAGGAGAGGAAGGGAGGAGAGAAGAGGAGAGGCGAGGCAAGGGGGGGGATCTCAAGTGTCTAGTTCTAAAGTGCCTGGGGCTGTGCTGTGTGTGATCTGGCTCAAGCTTTGGGAGCTGAGGGTCTGCCTCTAGCACGGCACATATACCCCATGGCTAAGGGTGAGAAAGACCAATCCCTGCTAAGGGCAGAACACTGCACCTTGGGCGGTGGGCCTCATCAGAACTGCAGATGAGAGAGACAGCATCTGAACACAGGCATCCTTAGACGCCTCCCGTTCAGTAAGGGCTACCAAGAGCCTTGCCCCTCCAGTCAGGAGATTCAAAAGTTGAAGGCCCTGGAGAGCTAATTTCACTGGCAACCTCACCTAGGAGGGAGGATACACAGGACTTTGGGGACAACCCCTGTGTGTTCCCGTTCACTCAAATGTTTCCCCAGAGCCTACTGTCCTAGCATACCCCTTTCCATCAGCCACAGTCCACAACCTGTTTCTCCTTTACCACCTCTGCTCCAGCCAGCCAGGAGCTCTTGCCACCCACATTTCAAGCTAGTAAGCCTACCCACAGTCTCAGTCTCAGGGGCGTGCTGGTTTGCCCTTACACGCTGCTTGATAACTTTCTTCTGAATTGAGTAGAATTTTAAAAAATGGGGGAAGGACTGAGCTCCAGGAAGCAGTACCTTCTAGATCTAGAAGTCAGCTTCAAATCCTAGCTCGGGTACTACCTATTTTTTTTTTGTCTCCATTTCTTTAATTGTAAATACCAAGAAATGACGATGCATATGGCATAGAAACAATGCCTCTCAGACACTAAACAATTAGTAAACATTATGATTAGGTATAGCATTCTTGAACTTTCCTTTTCCTTTTGCCTGGAAGGATCAGGTACCAGGTTCGTAGGAAGTAGCTCCCCGGTGTGGGGAATCTTGCAATTCTAGGCCTCGTGGTACCTTGGGGACTCTGTAGAGAGAAGGCAGGGCCTCCTGTCTGGATGGCTGCCAGCTCTCCCCAAAGGAAAGGACCTATTTAGTGGGTCACCAAGGGCAAAGAAAGCCTGTGTCTTCAGAGTCTGAAGGGTAACCAGTACTTAAAGTGCTTGTCTGGGAAAAGAGCCAGGCATCTGAACCCTGCAGCCTCTGCCTGGGGGTCTGTTTGGGGGAAGTTGTAAACTGGTCCCGCTCTTGTATGCATACATAGACACACATGTAAATGCACCTTCAGTTGTGTGTGCTTGTGCTGGAAACCAGAGCATGTGCTGGTACGGACGTGCACTATCCATGGGAGCACATACTACTCACTGCCAGTTCCCTCCAAGTTTGTATTATGATACTCTGACCTCACCCAAGTCCTAGGCATTGTGCTGTGTGTCACATAGCCATTATGTCCATATTTCCAATGTGCTGTGCATTTTGTTGTCTCACTAGTCATCCTGAGGTCATAGTTTATAATGGTGGCTCAGTATGGAAACATCTGGAACTCTTGACTCAAGCCTCTTACATCAAACATATAACCAACAACAGGGCCCCAACGGATAGCCCTCAGACAACTGTGAGGATCCACAGGGACAGGCAGTGGAGCAGCTGATCATAGTTAGAAAAGTGCTAGTTCTTGGTGCCCATATCCCAAGTCACAGGAGTGGCAGCACCACGAGATATTCTGGATGAGACCGCCACCCGGAAATTAGAAGGCTCTGCAGAGAAACCACCCATTCCGATGGCCCTAAAATGTATCATTGAGATGTCTAAAATAGATTTCAAGGTGACCCGGGCCAAGCCATGGCCCCAGCCGAACTCTGGTTGCCTTGCTGAGGTTTGGCTAGAGTGGAACTGAGAACTGTATATGAACACGAGACGTAGTGGTACTGACAGCAAGAGACGGAAGTCTGAGGAACATCTATGGCTCCTGCCTCCCCTACCCACCGTAGCACCAGGCGAGGCGGAGAAGTGTAGGCACTCAGCAGGTCCTAATAACTCTCCCCCAGTGGGAGCTTCCCATCTCTTCACTTTGCATCCCACACACCAGAGGTAAACATCTGGGATGGGCCAAACTTTATCCTGCCTCCACCTCTGGCAAGAAAACTAGAGTTTCTGGGACATCTTCCCAGACAGTACACTGGCGTTTGGTGGTCAGAAGGGAGCAGAGGCTTGACCTCATTGAACAAGGTGGGATTGAGCCATAGAGGTTCAGGTGTTCTGCCTCCCCGGCTATAGAATCAGCAGAGTGGAAAAGGTATCTGCCCTGATGGCAGGAATTCTATCGGCTCCTGTTGGAGGTCACCTCCCCATTCAGGGCAGTCAGTTGGGTTTGGTGCCCTGGCCCTGTCTGTGCAAGAGAGGCAAGGCTGCAGGCTCCCTGGACATCAAATGTATCTGGGTAATCCAACGGGGTATGGAGGGAGGTCAGCCAGAGCAAATGAGAAGCGGGTGGCGCCCATTTCCCCGCTGCTGGCTGGTTAGCTCAGGGAGTCTGCAAAGGGAAAGAAAGGTTTTTCCAAGAGCAGCTTCCCTAGGACCAAAGGACTGTAGCCAGGGGTGGTGGGTCCTGCGGGTCCTCAGCAGGGAGTCACTTTAAGATGCGACCATTAGGAGGCGGCAGGAGGGAGACCCAGGTGGAAGATGAGCTCTAGCCGACCCGGGAAGCAGGTGAATATAGGTCAGACTCCTTCCCCAGAAGTTTCATTTAAAAGAAAGGGAAAAGACACAGGCAAGAAAGAGAAAAAGGCAGGGCAAAGGGAGAAAGAAGAGAGGCAGCTCAAAGAGGCGCCCTAACCTCTGTGGAAGGCAGGTTACCTTCATCTGGAGGGATCCAGTGAGCAAATGTGGACCATGATGGAAATTCTTAGAAGACAGGAATATTGGTTGAACAGAAAGATAGAAATAATAATAAAACTTATAATAGAAAAATTCTTCCAACAATGAATGCTTTCCGGGAACAGAAGGTAGTAAGCCCTCTGCTACCAGGAGCATGCAAACAGAACACCAACCTACCCCTGATGCCACAAAGGGATTAATTTCGGCCTTCAGTGGGTGGCTCATCTAGACAATTTCCACTCTTTGGTTCTATGGAATCCCAGGGAAGGTTAAGCACTATGCAGAGAGGAAGAGATTCCCACTCTCGCCTGTCTGAGGAGACTCTGGAGTCGGGCACTGAACTGCAGCTGTGCACCCTGAGACTCACTCCGCTGTTTCATCCTTCAAGCTCCAGGAAGCCCCCTGCGTCATTGGCCCTAAGGTCAGAGGCTAGAGAACTGGAAATGAATATATGGAGAGAGAGCTGTGGGGAAGGGCAAGACTGAGATAGCGGGGGAGAAGTTCCTGGGTAGCTCAGGATAGAGGGCAGTCAGTGGCTGACTGTATCTTGGGCACAGGACAGACAGGGGTGAAACAAGGAGAAAGTATCAGAAAATCTCCACCAGGGCCCTAGGTGACTTAGTCCTGCTTCATTTAAGACTAGAAAGGCTTGTGGTCTGGGCTTGGAGTCCATCAGTAATGGGAATGAATATCATCCTGGATGTGATTTGAGGGAACCAGAGCAGCTCTGGGCACTTCTGCTCCCCTTGAACCTTCTCCCCAAGGTAGCGAGTCTACCCCTTAGACCTCCTCATCCATCTCTTCCCTGCTCTGAGACACAGAACCCAGGTTGTCTTCTGAGGAGACCAGCTTTGGTCTCAGCAATCAGGGCAAGGCAACAACCAGAGCAGGAACAGAACCTCTTGTCCATCCTCTGTGGAGACCCAAGCCTAGCCTTGCATGAAAACATCCTGAATGTGAGAAAGAGTCTTCTCAGGGGAAGGCAGGAGGCCCTGAATCCCAAGGTCCAATATCAGCTCCTCTTCCACATGAGCATGTTTACCAGCATGCTGCTACAAGTCCCAACCTGCAGTTCCGAAAGTCCCCTCCAGCCCAAATGCCCAAATTCAAGGAAAGGCAGAAGGAAGGGTTGTCCAGACTCTTTCCAGATCTCATAGAGCTCCTGGAATCACCAACCATGCCTCTGGGTGGAGCCTCTGGAACTGGGTGAACGCGCACTCTCTCTTTCTCTCTCTCTCTCTCTCTCTCTCTCTCTCTCTCTCTCTCTCTCACACACACACACACACACACACACACACAGCCTTCTCTGGGCAGTGGTTATCTAGGTTACCTAGAGTCACATCCCCACTCCCCATCAAGGTCCTGGAGAAAGAGGGGAGAAGTGTGCTTGGGAAAGCAGGTCATCCCACAGCACTCAAAGCAAGTCCGTGTAGCAATCCTTTCCCAGGCCCCATCCCCAAAGCCCCGGTGCCTTAGAAATGGATAGCTTCCTGTCTTTCTTCCTCAATTCTATTTGGTCTGTGCTTCTGAGGGTAGAGAACTGTTGTCATGGAAACCCTTCCTTGGATGCCAGACACCTTCTGTGAAGAAATGGGACTAGGAACTCCATGAGCCTGGGTTCTTTCACACCCTGACCTTGGGCCATCTTAATTGTTTAACTTTGTCTATTCTTTCCTGGAGGTCTGAACGGTGGGGGAAGCTGAATGTATGGGGGGGGGTCAACGGACTGACTTTGCTTTAATCTTTAGTATTATTTAGGATATAACTATAATTTTAACTTCTCTTTGTTAATATAAGCACTCTTTAATCCACCCACGTTGCTTACGAGGTCTACTCACTGCCCCCACCCTTATAGGATGAGCCATGGGAGGGGTCTCTTCCACTCATACATGGGGAAACTGAGTCCCAGAGGAGGAACTAGAACTTAGGACTCTTGGACAAGGACTTGGGATACTGCTTCTGCTTTGCCCCAGAGCTGGCCTGGTGGCCTTCCTCCAGAGTCAAGACTATCTCATAGGGACTGACAAGCTAGGGTACTGGAATTGGCTGATTTCCCCTGGGGCTCACCCTTGGCCTTCTACGTTTCAGGGGGAAGCCTAGTTACTTGGCAGCTTTCAGGTTAGGGAAGGGACAGGGAGCCTGTTTGGATCATCTGGGCCCCAGCTGAGTTTGGGGAAAGGAGCGATCAGGTTTCAGTTCATCCCCTTTATTCCAGAAAGGCTCTTATTTGGGGCTGCCAAACCTCCCTGCCACTTGCTTGGGAAGCTGGGACTGAGATGGCACCGGGGAATGTGCATAACCTGATACTGGGCCTCATGGGCAAGAGCAAAAACTCCATGACTTTAGCCCTGGGGAGATATCACAGGAGGATTCTCTCCAGACGCCACTCTGCTCTACACCAAGGGCCTGTCCTCACAGCAGGCACACTTGTACAGGCTCTGGGGTGCCAGTCAGCTCTACCGTCCCCCTTACTCCTAGTCAGTGTGCCTTCTACCTCATCTTCACATGGGGAAAAGGCTTGGCCTAGACACCAAATGCCCGCCTATCATCTGATGCCGGAGAGTGTACCCTGGGGCTTGACACCACCCTCGCTTGAGCGGCTCAGCTAGAGGCAGTACAGCGACCTCTGCCGACTTCCCACCTCTCTCCCCCAGCTGAGAGTGAAGTGCCTTAGTCCTCAGTGAGGCCTACTCTTAAAACCGCTCACTTGGCCCAGTACACACCACCTTCGTCAGGCCCGTCCACACCTGTGGGCTCGTCCTCCCCTTAGGTCTCCCATGGAAGAGCTGTACCTGAGGGTTCAGGGGGAAATGCATTCTTCAGCTCAGGGAACAAGTCCTTGATTTTGGCCTAGCATCTGTCCAGCAAGAAAGGGAGGAGTTCTCTTGTCACCCCCTAATTGTTGAGGTGTCTCGTGGAAGCATGCTTGGGGCGATGATAGCCGAGCAGGAATAAGGGACCACAGCTTAGCTTCTCTTCCCCTCCTGCCCCTAGCCAGCTCTAGGACCATCTAGCAGAGTGTCTGTGGTGACCCCTTTTGAGAAGCAACTAAGAGGCCTTTGATGGGCAGTGTAGGGAATACCCTGACTATGGAGGGATTGATTAGCTATCCCACCCAAACGGAGCAAGTTCTGACCTTGAAAATGGGGCTGTGCCCCCCACCTGTCCCCACACGCCTCTTCCCCTGGCCCCTTTCTCCCTCAGACCTCTCACTGTTTCAGGCTATGTTCATTCCAAGACCTCATAGCCTCACGCCTCCGTCACAATTCTGTGACCACCTTCAGAGAGGCCTCCCTTCCCAGTCGCTCTCGAAAGCACAGGCCTCCTAGTGCCAAGCACTTGGTTTTCCTTATTGTCTATCTACACTCCTTGAGGGCAGGGCCTCTGGGAGACCCAACAACAGGCAAGAGGGTGGCACTTCTGCCCATCACCTCTGCATACTCCACTCCATCCCCCCAACCTTTCACTATCAAATCGGATTTGGGGGAGGGTGGCAGCTTTCTAAATGGATAAGGCTGTCTTCCTCCCTTTGCCCTTGTCCAGTTTCCTGACTGCCTCAGCAAAAGCCATCTGTGTCAGAGGCGGCATCCTTGTTCACCAGACCCTCACCACACCACAGGCGGGGATGTCTCAGAAAGACTGCAGCAGTCTGAACAGGTTTCCTTCAGCATTCTCCAGGGGCCTTGGGCCAGCATCTGCTTCTCTTCTCCCTCAGTCCATCGGGTCCCTTGGACCGCTATCCTCCTCTTGGCCCCGCCCCATCACACGCTCACGACACGCCCCTTCCCAGCCCCCAGCAAAGCTAGTACTGGCCAGCAAGGTACCCAGGAAGATGGGGTCCCTGGGTTCTGGCGCCTGAGGACCCACAAACCATTCCCTGCAACAAGTCTGTGCACTCAAGGTGGCTCGCAGCCGACCTCCGGCAGTCCCTGTATTGCCGGTGCAAGCTTCCGAGGCACTGTAGCCTCGTCAGGCACATCCTCCGTGTATCCCTGTTTGAGGACAGGGGCTCTACAGAAAGAAAGCACGGTTCCCGGGCTGGCTCCGGGTTTTTTACTCGGACTGTTCAGGCTTGGAGAACAATGGAGCAGCTCTCCAGCTTCCTCCACCGAGGAAGCTTTGTTCCTCCCTTCCCGCCAGCTTGGCTTTCATTAGCCAAAGGGCAAAGGCTTCTCGGGAGTCTCCGCGCAAAAGCCCAGACCTTCCCCTAAAACACTTAGGGGGATGGGAGTGGTGGTTGCTTGGGGCTGAGGAAAAGGACGCATCCAGATGCGCGCAGCTGGCTACCAGCCCGCCTCCCTGGCCCCAGACACTTCTTGTTGCCAGGTCCCCCACACCCGGGAAATCCGATTCACGCTCCCACCCGGGATTCATAGAGGAAGTGGAGGCTCAGCTCTGCTCCAAGGACCAACTGGACCTCACATCTGCTCTCCGTACATATGTGCTCTAGATCTGGGCCCTTACCAATGCTCTCCTAGCAATTCTGGATGCTGTATTATCCAGCGCGGACCACTTCTCAGCCAGTGTCTCTACCAACCTCCCTGTGCTTTGCCATATTAGGACTCTGGACTTGAAAATTCAGGGGAGCTAATGGTTTCTGAGAACCTAAGTCCTCCTGCCCCCATTGTCCACCCTCACCTCCGACAGGCCACAGCAGAGCCCAGGCTCCTATCAGCGACATCTTTAAGACAAGCATTAGTCAGACACAGCTGGAGGTAGGCCAGCTCTGCACATCTGGGCAGGAATGCCCCTCCGAACCTGGTCAGTGGTCAGTGTAAGGGGAAAAGGGAGGAAGCTTCGCTTTCCCCACCTCTCCTAGCAGCGAGCGGGCCAGGAGAAAACCAGGGGCGGGGTGGGGCGGGGCAGCCAGACTTACCCAGCATCTGGCTGAAGAGCAGCTGCTCTAGGTCGCCCAGCACGGTCACCACGAGCTCGGGGTCCACCTTGAGGAAGGCCCGCTCCTCCTGGCCCTTGGCTGAGGGCACGGTCCCTGAGCTCTTTTGCGCCTTAGCTTTGCTGGAAAGCAGCTCATCATCCGATTTGCCATCGTCGCTCACGGCCGCCTCAGGCGCCTTGCTGAGAGGTTTGACCTCCGCATAGGGTCCGCGAGGAATCCGGCTGGGTTTGCCTAGGCTGGGCGCTAGTGGAGCCAGTGGGGTCTTGGCGCCGCCCGCAGGGCCTCCTTTGGGTTGGAAGAGCGAATGCTCTGATTTGGACAGTGTCTTGGACATTAGAGGAGCCTCTCGGCCCTTGGGCCCCAATTTGCCCAAACCCTTGGGTGCCTTGGCCATATCATCGCTCCACTCAGGTTCATACAGCTGCAGCTTTTTCTCGGAGTCCGTGAGAAACGAGAGGTTGGTGAGCGACTTCTGTTTGCGCAGGTTGGAGGTCGGCGGCCCACCGGGGACACGGCTGTCCACGCTGCCGGACTTGAAGACCTTCAGCTCAGCTGCGCTGGCCTTGGCCATACTGCCACTGCCGCCCGCCACCGCCTTGGCGCGCTTGGGCAGCATGCCTCTGCCGTCCGCCGCGGCCGCCTTTCTGCTGGCTCCCCGAGGCTCGTCCGCGCCCTCGTCGCCGCCGCTGCCGCCGCTCAGCTCCACCTCGGGCTGCACGCTCTTGACGCTGCTGCCCAGCATTCTGCCTGCCAGGAGCGCATGGACGATCCGCGCGTCTGCAGGCACGGGGCGGGGGAAGGAGGCGGGAGTGAGAGGAGGGGGCGGAGGGGGGGGGTCAGACGGAAGAAACCGCGGAGGAAGGGGAGAGGAAGGGGAGAGGAAGGGGAGGGAGCAAGGAGGCGAGCGGAGGGCGAAGGGGAAAGAAATGCAGGAAAGGATAGGGAAAGAAGCCCGGGAAGAGGAAAAGGCGAGGAAATAGCGGGCGATGGGGGCGGGATCGAAGGAAAAGGGGCGGGGCAGGGGGAATATAAATTAAAAAATGTAAATCAGTCAAAGGAAGGATGGAAGCCCGGAGGCTCCATCGAAGCGGGGACGTGCTGTGATGCTGGGATCTCGTCTAGGTCCCCGGGTGGCCCGATTTGTGCGAGGGCCGCACACTCCGGGGCAGCGCCCTCACTACACTCCTCCTTCCAGCTCGTGGAGAGACTGCAGGCTGCAGCTCCCGGCGAAGAAGGGGAGGGGGAAGGCGGGGAGCAAACAGGAGGAGGGGTGGAGTGTGTGCTAGGGGAGGGAGGTAGGGGAGAGAGTGTGTCTATTTCTGGCTCGGGAGGGGGAGGTGTCTGTGAGCTGAGCCCTGGGGGCACAGAAAGGATCCCACCAGTTTTTCTTCTTGCTTTCTGCAGAGAGATAAGGTATATGGTTCCCTACTGCATCTGGGAAAATGTATCTGTGGAGGAGATTAGAGGTACAGGTGAAGGTACTGAGAAAGGGTAACTGTGGACATAGGAGAAAGTTGCCCTGTAGGGTCTGGGGTAGAAACCAGTAGATCCTGTGGTTCCCACACACCATCTTTAGTTTCCCCCAAGGAAACTCTCTTGCTACCTTCTTCAGTCCTGTAGGGTACAGTTTGCGCTGAGGTAAGCCCAGAAGGTAAGAGACACAGTACAAGACAGGGTGGTTCAAACAGATTCCAGGGTTGACAGAGAAGAGGGGCTGGGATGTAAAACAAAGGGGCAAACCCTTAGAGCAAGAATCTGGGTTCCCATTCCATTTGATCACATGACCTTGTCAAAGTCATTGAAGCTCTCTTGCTGTCTGTCGCTCCTACAGGGGTTTATAATACTAGCTTCATAGGTAACGGGGCTTTGGAAACCTAAGGACTCAGAAGAGACTTAGCATCTATCCTTTAGCAGAGACAGAACCAATGAAAAAGATCCTGGATATGTCCATCCCATCAGTGTAGCTCTCCAAGTGCCATACTCGTCCAGAGGAGGTGTTAATGATTAAAGGGCTCTGAGGCCTGAATGCTGGACACCAGGTGCTGACCAGAGCCCAGGATACTCTCCTCCATCCCAGGATAACTTTCTCCATCCCAGGGCTGGATTGAGAGTCTTTCTAGGACAGGGACTGGAGCAGAGAGACCATGTCTAGCACAGTGCTGAGAATGGAGGTTACTTGGCAGAGACGTGTTTGACAAGGGCAGTGGACTTTCAGCTGGCCTTAAAGATCCAAAGAAAGCTAGAAATCCTGGCCTCCAGGAAATACAAGGCAGACAACTCAGGACTTGGGGAAATAACTTTGTCCCTGTGAAAATAAAGTGTCACATGCGTTTATCTCAGGAAGGCAGGCATGGGTGTGCGTTCTAGTTACAGGGATGACAAGAGGCAATGCCTCCAAGGAGTGAGGGAAGAGAGCTGGGTGCAGAGATTGGCCAGGCAACCAGTGATCAGAGGCCCTAAGTCCAGATCTTAGGAAGCTCAGAGGTAGAGTCAAGACTGTGAGTTCATGTAGGAAACAAGCATTTTGAAGCTGGCCAAAGGACTGTTGAGTAGCATCCCTGTAGAACATGACCAGGCATAGAGGTGGCCACAGGACACACAAATCCTCAAGCTTCTACCTGGAATAAGCTCCTAGTTCAAGCAAAAGAGAGAGTATCTCTGATCCCACAGACTACTTGTAATAGTGTCACAAACAACTGGAACATGAGATCCTCCTGCCTCAGCCCTCTGAGTGCTTGGATCGTAGACATGCCAGTTTTTATTCTTATCCATTTGTCATTCTGTAATTTAATCAAGATTTCCCGGATTCAAACACATGGGAATGTTACTTTCTCTAGAAATTGCAATTTGGGAAAGGATACCTGTGGACTGATTTACCCAGTTCTCAGTTGTTGTTGATATTTTTCCACTGCATATAAATTCATCTCCGGCTTAGCTAACAAAATTGAGCAATACTATGTCCATCTACTGATGTCTACTGCTGCAGCCCAAATGTCTGGCTTACCCTGAGCCCTCATCTCTGGTGTAGTATCTGTAGTGCAGCCTTCAGCGTTTCATGAAACCCTAGTTCACATGTTGTTCTGTCCACCTGCGTTTCCTTTGCTCCGGATGCCTCCTGCCCCCGGGACCTGACCTTCCTTCCGCCATGGTTGTCTCATTCCCTCATTTGATATTTGGTGTGTTAGCTTAGTTCTTCCTCTTCTCTGTATCCTCTTTGTTCCTCTGTGTCTTCTCTCATGGGATAGCTTATTTCCCAAATCTCAAGTCCCTTTTCCTCCTTCAATAAACAGCCCCTGAAATTCTGCTTCTCTTTAGAAGAAGACAGCGCAGCTAAAGGAAAGATCGCTCCTTCGAATTTTGGCTAAAACCTGTTCTTATCAGAAGAGAGGCAGTGCCCCTTCCTACCCTCTAAGTCTGGATCCCGCTCCCTCCCACGCAGCACATCACCTGTCGGTTTCTGAGAAGTAAAATACTATCTATGCACGATGTCGTGAATTAACTCACTGCGAGTCCCCCTCCCATCTTTAAAGCGTCTTTTGCCATGGCCAGGTGGTGGTCCCTTTAAACATTAGCTTGGCATCTTGGAATACCCAAGGCTCCCTAGTACCACCTCTACCTCTCTCACTCTTTTTTATTCTTTTCACATCCCCTGAGTCCAACCATCC
Source organism: Alexandromys fortis (assembly GCF_014885135.2). NCBI lineage: Eukaryota > Metazoa > Chordata > Mammalia > Rodentia > Cricetidae > Alexandromys > Alexandromys fortis. Next base: position 3,239,490 of record NW_026067940.1, on the reverse strand, counting down.
TCTTCTGTAGTGAGAATACTCTGCTGCCTTGGCAACAGCCATTCTGGCATCCGTCGATAAAGCGGAGACGTACAGAGCCTTACCTACAGTGATTCCTGAAAAGAGGGAGTTCTGCCATGTCATACCATCCCCAAGATCAACCCTGAGCCCCTCCTACTCAGCCATTTCCTCCTTTGCTACCCTGCAAAAATGCCGGGGCTCAAGTCGTTCACTGCTTAGAGACCAGTGATCATCCAGGGATGGCAAGATGAGGGAGAGAGTGGGCTGGGCAGACGGGGGGGGGGGGGGGGCTGCTGATGTCAGTAACCTTCTGTGAGGTCTGGCTCCTGTCAGTTCCTACTGGAGAGGTGGGGAAAGAGGCCGGTTTGGAATCATTTATATCTTCAGTTGCTCGAACTCCTAAAACAAGCAAACAATCCCATTTCTGACAGTTTCTGTACTGGAAATAGGTTGTGTAATTTGACCATATTTGTTGACTAATATCTTGAGGCGATTTGAGGAATGAAGCTGTAGGCACTGGGCCAGGGAAAGACATGCTGCGGGACTTTACGTTCTCATATCCCCCCATGACTGGAAATGATGTAACCCAGGGTGAGGGGGCGGTGGTCTGGGGCTCTGCCTGGTGGGGTAGTGTTAGCTGGAGGAAAGGCAGAAGAAGAGAGATGAAGGTAGAAATGAGAGCTAGACTGTTCCTGTCCTGATGACCTTGAAAGGTAACCTTGGGAGAAGAGACTGTGAGGGAGAGAGGAGTGGGCAGAGGAGTCCACACTTTGATCCCCACATAGCACAGGACAGAGTTTGGGGGGCATCACTCTTGTTTCTGTTTCCACAGTCAGGATCCGGGAAACTAGGACTAGAGACACAACCATGTGACTGCAAGGCTAGCCTACCCATCCTGGGCTAGTGCTGGGGCTGCCATCAACCCCAATGAGCAGGGACAAGCTAAAGGCTTTCAAGGCTCATCCTCCTCTGATGAGCCTTCTTGCCACTTCCCCGAAGAGATTCTGACACCCCCATCTCTCTCTGTAGAATGTCCACTATCTGTTGCCCCCCCCCACTTTATTCTACCAGGTCATTTCCCTATGTCACTCCACCCTCAGTGGGGACTTCAGGATGTGGGCAAGGATGTGGGCTAGGTGCTGTGGAAATAGCTGATGTTTAAACACCAAGTCTCTAGAAAGCCCCCTCCCCCATTGCTCATAATGGGTCAGGTCAGCTGGGATAGACGCTGGGGGATTTAGCAAAACACAAAATAAAACACGCATGTCCTTGTGGAGTTTATATTCAAACGGGAAAGACAGCAAATTAGCTAGAGATGCCAGCTACTTGAAAGCACTAAGGAGGGGCCAGCAAGATAGCTCAGTGGCTAAGCAAACTTGCCACTAAGCTTGACAACCTTGGTTCCATTCCCAGAACCCACATGGCAGAGCTGACTCCTGAAAGTTGTCCTCTGAGCTCCCACAGACAAAATAAACATTTAAAAAAACATGGAGGAAAAAAATGGAAACAAAAATTCCTGGTGTATTTGAAAGACAGCGAGGAAGATAAAAGGTTGAAGAGAAGCCGGGAGGGAAGCTGCAGGAAGTGGATGAGAGATGTAAGGGTAGGCATGGCACGGAGGGCCTTGTGGGCCTCAAGTAAGGGACTGGTTACTTGGAATAACACTGGCAGGCCAGGAAGACCTGCCTTCCCCTGGGGAAAGGTCCCTTTGAGTCTTATGTGGAGGCGCATTTTTGGGGTCATTGGCTAAAGTGGTGAATCCAGTGGAAAGATGATGGCGGTGAGGGGATGGCCATGAGAAATGGTCAGCCATGGTATACACTGGAGCCCTTAGAACTTGCTCTTTGGCTAAATGTGGGTATGTGGGAGAGAAAGGGATCAAGGCTATTTCCCCCAAGGTTTTTGGCCCGTACAACTCTTGCATGGGAGTTTCTCTATTTTTCTTTGTTTTGGTTTTGGTTTGTTTGGTTTTTGTTTTTCAAGACACAGGCTTTCTCTGCGTAGCCGTGGCTGTCCTGGAACTCGCTCTGTAGACCAGGCTGGCTTCGAACTCAGAGATCTGCCTGTTTGTTGTGTACCACCACAGACTTTCTTTTGTTGTTGTTGTTAAAATAAGTTCTCACCAGGCTAGCGCTGAACTTAATCTCCTCATGCTTTAATATTTTCTGAATGCTGAGATTGCACGTGTGTCATCAAACCCAGCTCCCCTCAACCTCTTGTGAAGGAGAATGCTGCTCCTTTAAGGATGGCACCCCGACTCTCCCCACCATTCAGCCTCTATCATGATTTCCTAACATCTCGGCCATCATTCATTTATTCGTGTTTCTCAAGAATCCATTTTTTTTTGGTTGAACTTGTCCTCAAAGGCCATCAGAGCCCTCTGCGCATAGTGGGCTCTCAGGAATATTTGGTGAATGACGACTGATTAAGTGAATGAATGCGTGACTCAGAACAGATGTGTGGGGCCTGTAAACAGGGGTGACCTCTCAGTACCCTGTGGTGAGAGACAGCACAGCTGGAGTGGGGATGGAAGCCAGGCCTCTGGGAGAGCAGCCCTGCAACATCTTTTCTCACTTCTCTGTAGCCCCAGGACAGGAGGAGGCCACTGACCCTGTCCTTGTCCCGTTCACAGGAAACTCCGTATCTTCAGGGAATGACCTTGGGACATCTAGCTACGAGACTACTTCATGCCCCCAAACTTCTGTTGTATTCAGAGGTACGGGGGAGCTTTGCCGCATTTTGGAGCAGAAGGGGCAAGCATGTCCAAGGTGTTCTCACAGCCCAGTCTGTCTGGCACAGTATTAGCACGAAACTAGGACCAGAGTCTACCATGTACTCCTGTGTGCACAGGAAAAGTTAATAATGGACACAGTGATGTCGCACAACGCCCCGGCTTGCTTGTACCTACAGGAAGTCCTCTTAGATTGGTTTACTCCCTGCCGACTAAGGAAAATGAGGCTCGGCAAGCTGAAAGCTGGTAACAGAACCAGGGTTCTAGACCTTAGTCAACCCCCACCCTACCCCTGCCCCAGTCCCAAGAGGACAGAAATGTGGATCAACCCTAAGCCGTGCACACTTTCCTTAGAACTCCCAGCGGCATGGCCTTCTCCTCCCCTGACAGGATAGGGCAGTGCATGGAGGGCCGAGGAGGCTTGGAGAAGAAAACCAAGTCATTTCTCATCACACAAAGTCACAGGACATAAAGACAACTAGACATCTCCTTAAGTCTGGGGAGGCATTGACCGTCTTCCAGAGGTCTGGAGAACCTGAGGTAACAGAGGCTGAGGCCTGTTCAAAAGAGCCTGCTCTAGATCTGGTGTGGAAGGGCAGAGGACAGGCCCCTCCTCCAGCCACAGGCTCCTTAGGGACCCCAGGGCTACAATGGCTGGGTCTTAGCAGAATCTGGCTCAGGGCTGGGCTGCTGTTGCTTGTTCTTGTCAGGTGTTCTGGGCCTCATGCCTGAGCGTGGGGCCTTTCTTCCTGGTGGTTGGTTCTTGGAGGGCTGTCCAGGAAGTAGAGGTGTGGGCTCAGGATCTGCAGGCACGGAGGTCCTCCTTCCCTCATAGCTATAGCTCTGTGATCCCCAAGAGCTCTCTAACGTGGTGGTCTGGGTGGCCTTTCAGGAAGAACCACCCCAATCTCTGGGGCCTAGCTGCTATACAGGCCTGTGCTGACCAACATTCAAGCTCTAAAGAGCTCTGGCCTAGTCTCCTGGCAACCGTGCCGCCTACTGCTCCCCTACTATCCAGATCTGACTCCACCCCTGTACCTTTGCTTTGCCTGGCCTTTCTCTGTATGTATTCAGGTCCAGTGCATCACACAAGGCCCCCTTGCTCAGCTCTCCTTCACTGCCTCACACAACTTTGAGCCTTTCCTGACTTCTGATTGTAGTTGAGGGCTATGTAGTCATATTCTGCTTACTTGCATCACAGGGCCAGATCCTCTTCCACCAACAATGAATTGAAAGCCTCCTACATAAGGCAGATGGTGATGACACACTGAGGCTTGCTGAACCGAGGGCAGCAGATCCTACAGGAACCAGGTACCAGGGGCCCTCTTACATATATTATATAGTACCTTATTTCATAAACCCTATGAGTCATCATAAAACTTCATTTTATGGAGTAAGAAACTTTCCCAAGACCATATTGTGGGTACCCAAGATAATTAGAGCTCGAATACCATTCTGTTGTGGGGGTACCATCCCATGGACAGAGAAAGTGGCATACAGTACAGCCAGTCTCTTGTCTCAGCTTCATCAACTCTGTCCTCCTCAATCCCAGTGACCCTAACAGACCCACACGCTTGAGATTAGGGTTTACCCTAATCTCTCATCTTGGGGGCCCTGGGTTCTCTTTGGACTTGCTACATGGCGTTAGATTCCTGTTTCCTCTGTACCTCCACGGGTCCTGTAAATTACACAGGGCGAGAGGGATAGGGTATGGAATCTCCACTTTCTCTGCTCTGAGGAACCCCGGAGGGAAAAGTAGGGAGAAATACCTAATCTAGGGCACGCTGTCTGAAACTGTACTCATTTGAAACCACATCCCCTTGCTTCTCTGGTCAACTAGAAGTCCAGGTGTTTCCACATGTTTGTGTCCTATACATCACTGTGGCAACTGTCCCTTCCCTCCCCCTCAGCTACCATGGTCCTTGCACACTGAGCCTCAGATGAGCTCCGTACCACCTAGATTACATGGTCCACAGACCAAGACCAGCCTAGATTGGTTGTCATGGCAACTATGGGCATGAGATAGGAAACTCCAGGCAAGCAAAGGGACTGGAGAGAGAGAGAGAGAGAGAGAGAGAGAGAGAGAGAGAGAGAGAGAGAGAGAGAGAATATATTCAGATATTCAGTAGAAACAGGCAAACTACTTGTGGGAGCATGTATCTTTTTTTTTTTAATGGTCTAACCCAGAATCAAAGCAGATACTCTATGCAGAGTCTCACAGCACTGAATCACAAGGTTGCATGGGACCTTGGAGATAGTCTTATGCAATATTTTCCCTCATGGACTAACTGACCTATTTGTAATAAACCCTATTGCCTCAGTGAGGGCCAAACAAACCCCCAAAACAGAGGGAAAACACAAGGCCACAGCTGAGGTTGTCTTGCCAACCCATTTGATGACATCCTACCACAAAAAATAACTTTGTGATCTGTATCCACAGACCAGATTTAGGAGGTCAGTAGAACAAGTCACTGAATATCAGCCACATATCCAGATGGTAGCCATTTGCCTCGGAGACATAATGTCCATTGGTTTCTTAAGGAGGTTCTGGAGCCTCAAACAGTTAAAGATAACTGTATGCATACAGAAACCATAACCCACCTTAACAGGATAGAGACACCTGGGCAAGCACTGCCCAGAGAGAAGCCACTCCCCCTCTGTGGCTGCTCTCCCTGGCCCACTGACACCTCTGTGCTTTATTAGAGTTTTTGCTAGGTTTCTCAATAAGACACAGCATTCAACAGAGGGCTGCCATGGATTCATATTTCGATTATTTTTAACCGGTATCACTGGCAATTACTTGGCACAGAAAAATAGCTCTGCAAATCCTAGCAATAGTTCCCGGAGCGGTGGGTGGGGCTTTGAGAGCCGAGAAGAGAACTTCACCTTCTCAGAGCCTGCTTTATCAGCAGGAGCTTGCCGCTTCAGCACTTCCTCCTGCCTCCTCCGCATGAACCCAACCTCTGCAGCAGGAAGGATGCAGTGAGCTCACCATGGATGTCCTGCTCCTGGCTGGACCGGTTTAGTATGGAGACGCAGGCTCCACATTCCCTGCTTCAGTCCCATGAGTTCTCAGACGTTCCCTTAGCTCTTTTACCCTGCAGAACACCCTCATTTCCTAGTTCTACCTCACTGGCAGTGGGATCCTTAAAAAAAGTACAGCTTGGTGGGGTGGCTCCTGTCTTTAATTCCAGCACTTGGGAGGCAAAGGCAGGCAGGTCTCTGTGAGTTCCAGGACAGCCTGGTCTATCTACACAGCAAGTTTCTGACTGCCAGTGCTACATATTGAGACCCTGTCTTGAAAACAAAACAAAAGAAGGTATAGCCAGGTATTTCTTGATTTTTTTTCCCCTGTCCCAGGGCTTTTCCCGCTCTGGGATGAGTGCCCTGGAACTCACTGGCCCTACCTGATGTCTGGGACTCCTGTCTGCTCAGGGCCACACAGAGGATGGAAGACAGAGCCTACCATCCTGGCTCTTGTGTTTGCTACTTTATGCGCGGAAGGTACCTGCCCTTGAGCTCCATCTGTATGAGTAGCCAGCCTAAAGGGGGCAGAGCCAGGGACTCTAATCCTCTTGCCAAAGGGGTCATGTGGGATGTGGGTTCTGTGAGGTACTGGGCTTTCCAGAAAGATCACAGTATAGAAATTATAGAAATACTAAGGAGCACTGGACTGAGCTCCCAATGTCCCAAGGAGGAGCAGAAGGAGGGAAAATATGAGCAAAGAAGTCAGGACTACGAGGGGTGCACCCACCCACGGAGACAGTGGGGCTGATCTATTGTGAGCTCACCAAGGCCAGCTGGACTACGACTGAAAAACCATGGGATAAAACCGGACTCTCTGAATATGGCGGACAATGAGGGCTGCTGAGAAGCCAAGGACAATGCCACTGGGTTTTGATCCTACTTCATGTTCTGGCTTTGTGGGAGCCTAGCCAGTTTGGATGTCC
>NW_026067940.1:3172862-3232460 GCF_014885135.2 Alexandromys fortis | reverse complement strand
AAAAACCAAAAAAACAAAAAAAAAAAAAAAAAAAAAAAAAAAAAAAAGAAATACTAAGGAGGCTGGGCAGCCTTCTCTGGGCAAGACAGAGGCCAGTCTGGGGTAGATTCCTAAGAATCGGGCCATCTCTTATGGTTAGGCCTTCCCCATGGACTACTGGCCCACAGTAGCTAACAGAGGTCTGGGTTTGGCTGGGGGAGCTGAAGCAGTTGCCTGCCGTTAAAGAGTGAATGTCCCTGCAGCCATCAGGATGAAGGCAAGTCCGAGATAGACAGGATCCCAGGATGAGGACAGGGGTATAGTCCCCAGGAACAGCACAGAGGTAAGTCTGTCGCTAACCCATCTGCTTTCTATTCATATTTCCAGGAACAAGAACTCTGGATGAAGGGGGATGGCCCGAGACTCCTTGTGGTGGTGTCAACCTGACAAAAACCTAGAATCCGCTGGGAGACAGGCCCCTGGATATACCCACGGGTTACAGGAAGACCCACCTTCATTGTGGGCAGGAGATAGTGGACTGTATTTGTAGCTGGAGGGAGTGCTGGTATTTGTAGCTGGAGGGAGGGCTGAGCACAAGCGTGCATGCATTCATCGCTCTCCCGGTAACTGCTTCCACTCCTGATGGCTCAGCTTCTCCGCCCTGATCAACTGAAACCCTAACTGTGGCCCTGCTGTTGCTTGTTGTTTCTGGGGTGTCATGAGGCTAGAACTCTGCCCCTCACCTCTGGGACAGGACACAAAGTCAGAGCTGAAACATCTCCGGGATGCCCTGCGGAACCTGTGCAGCTGCCTAGGCTCTGTGTCGAGCAGCTCCAACAGCACCGTAAACTCTGACTATACCTTATTTTGTTTTGTTTTTTTATTTATTTTTTGAGACAGGGTCTCAATATGTAGCACTGGCTAGAAGCTTTTGCCTATTTTGCTCAAACTTCTAAAGCGTACCTGGCACACAGTAAGTGTTTAATAAAGATTGGTGTTGAACACTTCTGGAGCTGGGCAGGCTGAGGCTTTGGTTTCCGTAGTGCAGCAGAAAACAGGGAAACCAGGCACTCTCAACCCTACGTGTTGGAGTGGGAAAACTCAAAGTGGCAGATGCTGTGCAGAGCGACTCACACACCTGCAGGAGGCGGGACGTGGGGCGGGTCTGGCCCAGGGCAACCGTGGCAAAGGGGACTTCCGGCTGCCCAGCCTCTGCAGCTCTTGATATTTGCTAAAACTGTTCCTACTGGGTTCAATTTACTCTGCAGATAAATCTCATTGCCAGCCAAATGCCGTCAGGAGGAGTCACTCAGTCTTCTCGCTCCCCACTCCCCGCTCCAAGGCGGCAGCATCCAGATCCCTCTCTTTCTATTTCGGTCCCTCTGGCAGCATACCTCGGATGACCTCCCTCCTCCAGCCTCCTCCTTTGGGTCCCTCACGGAGCCTGGCTTGGTTATATCAGCCATCCCACTGCTTCTCCCTCAGCCACTGCCCCCTCTCTGGGCTCGACACATCTTCTTCTTCACCGAGGTCATAGCATGCATGGCTAAGGGTGTGGCCACCAAAGACGGGCTGCCTGAGTTCAAATCCTGAATGGACCAAGTTGGGTGAAGCCTTTAACTGCTCTGTGCCAGTTTCCCCCTCCATAAGGTGGGGTGATGAGGACAGTTTTCTTGATAAGGAATGTATTTTATATGAGCATATATTAAATAATAGCTGTGCATCGGGCTCTCTTCTACGAACTTTTCCTGTAGAAGCACTTAATTCCCACAAACTCCTAGGGGAAGGTTTATTTATTAATTCACTCGTTTATTTAAAACTAATTTTAAAAACACGGTCTCTTATAGCCCTCACTGGCCTTGAACTCACTCTTTAGGCAAGGATGACCTTGAACTCCCAATCTTCCTGAAAGTACAGGTGTTAGCCACTATGCCCTGCTGCAAAAAGTATCTCTATTATTATTACAACCGAGGTAACAGAGGCACAGAGAGATATAGTATCTTCTCCCGTGCTGTGCAACCAGAGTGGGGAGCTGAGAAGCAATCTGTGGAGCCAGGCTCCAGCCCTTGTGCAGTTGTTGGAAGGATTAAATATGCTTATAACAATGCCTGCTTTACAGAAAGCCACAATAAGTCTCAGCTGCCGCTACAAGTGTTATGCCCTCCTACCCCAACTCTTGGAAGCCTACTTGGTCCCAGATGGCTGTTGTGTTTATGTAAAAAGGCTCCTTCTGAGCTCAAGCCACACTGCAGCCTCCTCTGCCCCATTAGGGACACAGCCCTGTAGTACAACAAATAGCATCCACTCTATACATGCTCTGTTTTCTGGTCAATTGTCTGCATGTCTCTCTCCACGGATGGCTGGGACATCCGGCTTATCCTGGCTGAGAAGTCCCCAGAGGACAGGAAACGCAGCAGTGTGAACTCAGCATGAAATGAAATGGGTCTAGAGTGCCAGCGGTGCCAGCGACATCCTGGGGCCTGCTAGAGTCAAGGGAGATGGTGGCAAGGTGTGTGGCTCGGTGACCCTGTTTCCTTCCCGGCCACTTGGCCGGGGTCTACCGCGATTGGCCTGAGCTTGGACCATGTGCAGTCACCACAGTGAGTCCTGGTGGCAGATGGAAAGGAAAGGGGATGAGAGGAGAAGGGCATGAGCTGCAGACAAGCAGGGCTCAAATCCTGACACAGCCCGGAGCTGCGAGTCTTCAGACAGGCTTCAGAGCCTCCCAGAGCCTGAGGTTTTCCCTTTCTAACAGCACTAAGACCACTGTTGAAGAGCCACACTGTATTCACAAAGAACTTTGTATAAGAAGCACCTACTGTGTGCTTACACATAGTAGGCTTCGATAAATGGTGGCCATCTTTATCACTTGCTGTCTTAGCATTTGGGAAATTGGGGGGCAATGGTGCTAGTTTAAGTCCATCTGCTGACTCAGCATCAATCATGAGCCTAAGGCTGATCCCTCCTCAGGGAGAATGAGGCCAAGGTCGAGGGAACTACAAGATCTACTGGAGCTTTTAGTCACTATGTTCTTTGATGCTTGCTCTCGCCTCTGTGCAGCCATGAGCTCAGAACAATGTCTTCATGCTCTCCCCGAGAGCACGGCACTCATACCTCACTCTTCCCCCAGACTAAGTCCTAGCAGATATGCTGCGTTTCTTAGAATGAGCACTCTATGCTCCAGTCCACGAGACATGAACTTGTGGCTTAAAGACAGAGTCTGCTCACCAAGGGAAAAGACAAGGACCAGAAGTAAACTCTCCCAGCAGGAGGCCAACTGCACAGTCCTCTCCTGGTCTATGTGTTTATCAACCCTCCTATGAGAAGGAGGCGGGGAGGAGGCTCTAGCTGGTTCCCCAGTGACATGTGTTTCTCTGAGAGAAGATCCCTTCAGTGTGTGTCCACTTAGCACTCATTCAAACGTGCCACAAAGTGGAAGTAATTAAGGAATCCATGTAAACCTCAAGGCAACCCTTTCTAGTCCTGTACACGGCCTCACTCACACATGTGGCCATGTGGCAGAGTCAGCCCTGGTTTCCTTGCCTCTTCAAATTAAGATCTGATGACGACCTTGCAGAAAGAGCTGCGCTGAGTGTGAGCAGATGGGCTCAATGCCAAGTTGTCCCTGGAAGAGCCAGGGGACCCTGGGATAGTCGGGGAACGCAGAAAAGCACCTGTGGACTAGAGTCTTAGACTCTTGCCCCCAGGGCCAAAGCAGAAGGAACAGCTGGCTGTGGACAGTCTTTGGCACACATAAAGGCCATTCCCAACACCCCAGCATGGTGGCAAGACATCATGGGAAAATTTCTTCTTGCTATATAAAGATTATAAAGTGTTCGTTTGGACTCTGTTCCAGGCAGAAAGAACTCTTTGGCATTCTCCTTCTCTCTCCCTTCTAGGACCCTGCACTTCCCCCATACTTATGAGAAGAGCAGAGAAAGCCTGGTGGCTTCTACTTAGTTGGAAGAGGAAACCTGGCTCACAGGGGAGGCATGGGCAACAGACTGCTCACTCTGGATTCCTTGCTCATCAAACAGGGAATTCACCAATAGTCTGAGCCTAAAGGAAACTCTCCTATTTCCCACATATTAGTATTAAATCTCTTTAAAATTAGTATTAAATCTGATTTAAATTAGTATTTAAACCAGGAAATAACCTGAAGATGATGGCGCACACCTTTAATCCCAGCACTCAGGAGGCAGAGGCAGGTGGATCTCTGAGTCTGAGGCTGGCCTGGTCTACATAGTGAGTTCTGGGACAGCCAAGGCTACACAGAGAAACCCTGTCTCAAAAATGAAACCAAAAACAAAAGAAAAAAAAAGAAAAGAAGAAGAAGTAGAAATGAGTCCACTGTCCCATGTGAAGTGGGGTCCACTGCAGCCTGCTCTATGCATACCTAATACAGTCAACTGCTTTGTCAACAGGTATGGGCAGGACACTGGGTGGGACTTCAGGGACACCAACAAAAGGGTTTGCAGAGCCACCCCCTATACTGTGAGCTCCTTGAGAGCAGATCAAAGCCCCTCTCCTCTTCTGTAGTGCTAGCAGTGTTTGTTTTGCACAGAGCAAATGCTCACTGGGCACTTGCTGACTGAGTAGTGAACGCACGAGTGAAAGACTCACAACACGTCTCGAGTGAGTTAGGAAGCAAAAGGGCAAAACAGAGCAGAAACTTTATGGTTGCCTTTCTTCCTCTCCTCCCTATCTTCTTCAAGCTCAGTAAAGCCTAGGGCCCCTCACAAAGAAGGCATATCCTAACCTAACTCTCTCTCCATCCATCCCATCAAAGAGCTCAGTGGATCCTCAGCAGAGATGTGTCTGTCACCATGACAACCAGCGAGGACCACAACACAGGCAGTGCCATGAACCTTGATCCCCTTCCCTTGGTATCTTGGGGGAGATTGGCGCTTCCCATTGTTCTGTGTGAAGCCCACCTCTAGAGTTCAAGGCTTCTTGCCTCCCCACACACAGACCCCCTAACCTGGGATCTGGAGGACCATTTTCAGATCTGACTGGTAAGGGTGCTCTCCAAGATAGCAAGTCCAAGGATTCCGAGTGTCAGCCTGCAGCAGACATGAAAAGCAAAAGTCCTCTTCCCCAGCTCATGGGGTCATAATTAGGAAGGAGCGCCTGGCTAGGTGGATGGAGATCATTAGCCTAACAATGTGGTATACACATAAGGAAGCCATTACACTAACAAAACTGCAAATGTAAAAATAGAGCCGCACATAGTTTCCTGGTTACCGCATTCTATTCTGATGCTTTGTCAGCGCCTGTGAAATTCAGTTCGCTTTTGTCCCCTGCCGTGCCCTGCTCCCACTGCATGTGTGCTATTGTGGGAGGAGATGGTTACCCTTTAAATGCCCGGGCCTTGCCCCAGGACTGTCCTCCGCAAGGCCTGCTGTAAGAAGTGAGTGCGGCGGCCCTGCAGTTGCTCCAAGATCACTGCTGTTGAGCTCTGTAGAGATGGCTCCGAAAGGCCGGTTCACCTACCTTCCCACCCAACGGAGAAGGCACAGTGACTATCACAGTGCTATCACTGTCAAATGATGTCAAGGCCAGGCTGTGAGCTAACCTCACATTTTGCCCACTGGAGCAGAGCACAGAGATAAAGGTATAAGACCAACCTTCTGGACAGGCTTGGGCCTTCTGAGCAAGTTCATTACGGACTGACGGTGTCAGAGGTATAGGATTTGTCTGGCATGCATGGGCCCATGGGTTTACTCCTCAGCACCGCAAACAAAATCAAGTTTGTTTTGCCAGAGCAAATTTCCCGTGGCCTAGGATGCTGACAGATAGAGTGTGTTCCCCGGGTGTGCTGTCACGTGTAGTTTGGTGCATACGCTGCTGAATTTTACGGCTTATTTTTATTAATATTGCTAGGAAATCAATCAACACATAGACCTAAACGCTATGCAGAGTGTAGAATATGACTCTCTTAGGTCCTAGCCAGTGGGTCCCAAGGCACTCATCGAGCGACATTGGACACCCGAGGACATACTTGGAAGAGGCATATTACTGAATTTGAATTCTAGGGTCTGCTCGGTCAGTCTGGGGTCTTTGGGTTTGTTAGCAGCATATGTGCTCTGGGTGACACTGTGACTGCAGGGTGACCTGGGGAAGGAGACAGGTGTGGGAGTGGCTTATTATTAAGAGTGTTCCTGGGCGTGAAGCAGGGGTCCGGAAGCTGGGCAGGTAGTTATGGACTGCCATCCGGGCTCCCAGCACCTTTGCATTGAACTTGGGATTCACCACAACCTGGCTGTCACTCTCCCGGCTCGTTACCTTTCTATTGTGATCTCCCTGTGACACACCCAGAGATTCTCACAATCTGAGCACTGGACACACGTGACAGTGGCCCCTCATGGCCACCTTCCTAACCTGACCCTGAGGTACTCTTGGACTTGACAGCTTTACCTTGAGTTGAGTCAAGCATGGAAGAAATTCTCAGGGCAGTTCACAGGTTAGTTAGATCTCATTGTCATGAGACAGACCTGAGGGCCAGGGAGATGGCTCTGCAGGTAAAGGCACTTGTTATCAAGGCCTTTGATATCAAAGGCCTATGAGTTCCAGACCAAATGAGATCAGTCCTGGAGCTCATATGATGGAAGGAGAGGACCAATTCTTACAAGTTGTCCTCTGACCTCCACATGTGCCCCGACACCTGTATACACACACACACACACCCCTAATTTTTGAAAACTAAAAGGCTGGCTTGGTGCTAACCTGATCTTCATAGCAAGCTCCAGTCCAGCTAGGGTGACACAGTAGAACTCTGCTTCAAAAAAATGGACTAAAATAAACATTTTTTTAAAGAGATAGATCCAAGATGGATGTGGTGGCATCACCCAGCACTGGAAAATGACAGCTTGGAGTCCTTAGTGAGGTCCTGTCACAAAACAATAGAAAAGAAGCAGGTCCCTAGGCCCAGGCTACTTCCATCCCTTGGAGAGAAGGAGAGTCCAGACAGCGATGGGCCCTGTGCAGGGAGTCTTCCCCAGGCAGGGTACTTACCCATGCAGGACAAGCTGTCCTCAGTTCTCCTAGTGGGGCTGGTGTATCCATCAAGGGTCCAGCTTTCCTGAGGAACGGGGCCAGGCTCCTGGTCCGTCTGCAACCTGTGGGGCCGAGAAAGAAAGGTAACTCATGTCTTCAAAGCCCTTCTGTGGGCTAGGCAAACCCTTTCTGAGCTTGGGCTAGGCAAACCCTTTCTTATCTTGGGTCCTCTCATCTACCGTGCTCTAAGCTCTCTGGGCCAACCCCTCCTGGGGACATGTGTACATGCGGACACTCCAGCAAGCAGCAGAGCTGGGCCAGGAAGGAGTCCCCGAGGGCACTGAAATGTTCAACATCTGTTGCCCTTTGTTGCCCAGCAGCATACATCGTTCCCAGAACAGAAAGATACCCCCCCCGCATCTCAGGCCCGGGTTCCTCTGCCCTGCTGTGATTCTTGCCCTTAGGATGCTCATGTTTGCGCAGCAGAAAGCATACCCGCAGGGAAGGGCTGTCTCTGACCTTGAAGCCACTGACTCCTGGTACTCAGAGGGCATTTGGCCTCTGTGGAACTGCTCACCTCAAGCACATTAGGTACCTCAGCCTGAGTCACAATGACTCCCAGGAGGACAAGCCCATGCTAGATCCATGGTGCCAACAGGAAGAAAGGGTGAGGTCTCTGGACACTGGCTACCAAGTGTACAGACCTCAGAACTCAGCCCCAACCGTACAATTGCTCGAGGAACAAAGGCTGTGGGAGCTCTCCTTACACGCAATTACCCTGGGCTCAGAGCAGTCCCGCCTATCCCCATATCCCCGCCCAATGTCACCAGCTAAATGGACCCTTTGGCAGCTTGGCAGGAGGGGGAAGGGAGGGCTGTGCAGACAAGAGGGGAAATTGACAGGCTGGGCCAGGGGACCCTGGGAGTCTCTAGCGCTGCTGTAATTTGTCTTTTAGGTTTTCACTTTTTCCAATACCTCTACGTCTGGGACTCTGAATCTGTCTCTGCCATGAGCTCACTGTGTAACCTAAGCAAGCGTCTTCCCCTCTCTGGGCCTGGTTTTCATCAGGACCAGGAGTGATGACCTCTGAAGGGCCAGGCTGAAGTTCCTTACTGTGTTTACAGTAGGGGTTTGTGGCTATTGCTGCCTTTCTCTGAGCCATCCAGGCAGCACTGAGGTGTTGTATGCCTGCCACCCTCAGATGGTTGCTGGGTACAAGGCAGGGTGGGAGTAAACTGAGAACGCAGGCGATCTCGTTCTGCTGGCCCCTGGGAGGTGTTGATACAATGGGGACACTCATCTTATTCAAGTGTACAACAGTCAGGGGACAGGGGGAAATGAAACAGTTGTTTTCCTGGAAAAAAAAAACCAGAATGGACAGGCAACATATTGTTGTGAAAATAATGGGACAGCTTACTGAGGTGAGGGAATTCTATATAATATTTGAAAGCTTTCGCTGATAGTATTATATATAAGCAGTGTCTGACTTGGAGGAGACAGGTGCTGACCAGCTCTGGAACTGGTTTACTGTCACAAGTCTACTGCGGCATTGTGTCACGACGACAGGTAAGAATGAGCCATCTGTCCGTACCAGGATTCCCAAACCCAGGAGCATGAAGGAAGGTGGCCTTTGCCTCTCTGCTATTAGTTGGCTCTGCACATGAGTCTGTACCTGCCTCTAATCCCTATATATGCCAGGGTTTGTCTCACTGTTCAGCCCAAAAGGACAGGGCAACTTAGGCCAGAAGTCAGAGAGAGGCTGAACCAGAGAGATGAGGAAAACCACAGTGGTGACCTCAGTGTCTGCACTCTCCTGACACCTTTAGCCAGCCATCCCTCCTTAACTAAAGTCTGCTGCAAGACTGGCCCTCGGATGGAAGGCATGCATGATCGGCGGACGACAGTGCTTGGTAGCAGGGGAGAGGTTCGATGACGATGCAGGCACATCGGCACTTTTACAGAAACATACCGGGAGTAGGGAGAAAGTGGTGATGGAATTGGACGTGTGAGTCCAGAAACTGGATTGGCCAGAGGGACATTCTGCCTTCTGGGGTCCAAGAAGGAAGGGCATTAAGAGGAGGTGGGAGGTGGCGGGCCGTTGAGTGTCACTGGGTTGACCACACCCAAGATTTTGAAAAGATTTGGCTGGGAGGTTGGGGCAAAGTGAAAGATCGGTAATGGATTTGTTCCCCAAACCAGGCTGGAGACAGGAGGAGGAAACCCATTAACTTCTGCTTTTGAATACACCTGAGGTTTTACAACAGCCCAAGGTGTTGGGGGTGGTGCGTAGATTTCCACGAAAACAGGATGTCTATGGATTCTAGGGAACAGATGGCACCTCCTTGGCTGTAGAGCTTAGATGAGTGGCCTAGCCAAGCTCTTGGCAGAGCTTGTCCATGGCAGCAGCTCTCGGCCGTGCAGGGTGTGCAGAGATCCAGCCCATCTGCCTACAGCATGCCGGGGTATCCTCCATCCAAATCTTACTCCTGCTGTGACCCATCCTCCAACCACCATTGATGGCCTGGGAAGTGCAAGGTCTAAGGGTGGGCAGTGAGGACACCGCTTCCCCGAGGTGCAACAATCCCATTTCTGTTTAAAATGCAAGCATGCAGTCAAGGTATGCTGAGTACTGGAAACACCGCTCTGTTTAAGTTGCGTTAAAATGTTCAGAGGGAAATATTCCGACCTCTTTGAAAAACGCCAGACTGTAAATATACCAGGGGACTTGTGGGGTGGATAATATAAAACCTGAGACTACTTAATACCTTGACACTTTTTCCCAAAGAATGAATTCAAAATGAAGGGAATCAGGTAGGAAAAGCAAGTCATAGTCGCCTGGGAGGCATTTAGCTGTTAGGGAAAAGGCCATTCCAAAGAAGGCTGGGGCTCGAGTGTGGCTCAGGAGTAGAGTCCTTCCCGAGCATTCAGGTGGCTGTGGGTTCGAACCCCAGCAAAGGGGAAACAAACAAGGAACACCTTCCACATCTATGCTTCTTGGTTCAGCTTTAGCTTCAGACTCTCAGGGGAGAAAGAAAAGGGACAGATGTGACCGCCAATCTGTGCACTGAGTTGGGAGGAACAGTTCGGTCAAAGGGCTCACCTGGCTAAGGACTCCTGGGTTGTGGAATCTGCTGGGATCTCGCAGTAATGAAACTCCCTGCCTTATTGTCAGCCTTTCTCGCTGTTGGAAAGTTCTTCCTATCCTGCCTCAAATCTGTCTTGAGCGAATTCCTAGCCACCATGCCACTGAGTCAGCTCTTTGGAGCTGCCCCAAGCAAACTAATTCATCTTACAACATGACAGCCTTTCCCATATTTGAGAACAGCTCACAGACCATCCTGCACCTTCTCATTCCAAAGCAAACTAACTTCTTTGCTTCCTCTAATTATTCTTTAAACACCTTTGTGGGACTCCTCGCCAATCTGCCGGCCCTTTTCTAAATGTGTTTTGGCATGCCGATGTCCTTTTAAAACCTGGTGCTCATAACTGAATGTAGCACTGCAAGTGAGGCCTGACCACAAGCAGAGTATAGCGGATATTAACTTCCTTGTCCAGACCCCAACACTTATTCCTGTGATATAAAGTTGCACACAATTGTTTAGAGATCTATATGCACATGAGTTGATCTCTAGTGAAGGATGATACTCATAGGGCCCTGGCCTCCAGCTGCTCTGATATCTATCTCAGAGGTCCCCAGTACCCAGGGGCTGATGCACGGGCTTTTATATACTCCAAAATGCAAACTGGCAGCTACTTCCTATATTCGCATGGGAGTGGGGGAAACTCAGGAAGTGAGTACGGCCAGGAAAGGGTTTAGTTTGCACTCAGGCATTTCTTTTTCTTTCTTTATTTATTTTGAAACAGGGTTTCTCTGTAGCTTTGGAGCCTCTCCTGGAACTAGCTCTTGTAGTCAAGGCTGGCCTCAAACTCAGAGATCTGCTTGCTTCTATCTCCCGAGTGTTGGGATTAAAGGCACGTGCCACCACCACCTGGCTGCATTCGGGCATTTCTAACCTACATAATGATTAGTAATTAAAATTTAGTTTACTCAATGTGGTCATATTAGTAAAGAGTTATTTTTACTTAAAAGGCGTAGTTGGCTAAATGTTATTCCACGTACTCGACTTGCCATGTCTGAAAGCTAGAGAGGCTGGCATGTTGGCCACACTGCTGTGGGCACACGGCCACTGCCAATGACAACAACACCTACGTAGCGATTTAAGAAGTATTACTGACTGCCAATACACCATGCACATAAACAGGCACAAGGCCGTGCGACAAGCGGTGCAAGCAGCGAGAGAAATAGAGATGGACAGACAGACACAGAAACGCTATGAAAACAGCACGGAGAAGCAGTTGAGGCTTTGCTCAAGCGACTGAAGACTCGGAGCTCAAGACAACAGTTTGTCTAACACACAGTGGTGGCAAAGGGCCTGCACAAATTTGGCAAGCCGAGAGCACCCGCTGACCCTCCTGCCTGTGTATCGGGTGCTTAGACATCTTTAATACGCTAATATAGTTTCATCATTTCCAAGTGTGTGAAATGGCCATGTTAGGGACACCCTCATGAGTCTCTGTTGTCAAGGTCCAGAGTTGAGAAAAAGCAGAGGATTTAAGATTATAGGTCTGTCTTGCACACCCAAGTTTCTAGCCATCCCCTTTCCTAGCTTTTGGCCCTGTAGTCTCCACCAGCCATTTGTCACCAAAGCTTCTGTTCTCAGTGAGTTTGCCCCTTGGTCTCAGCACCCTCGTTCCTCTTTCTCTCTCCACACCCCAGCTCACCTGTACTGAAAGGGGGCCACTGTGGCTGTGATTGGCTGGCTCTGCTGGTGGGCAGAGGAAAAGCTAATGACCCCAGGAGTAGGAGAGGGCCTAACGCTGTGCACGGGGCTGCAGACTGGAGAGGAAGTCCCAGAAGCTGCCCCTTCATCAGGCTCCAGAGACATAGGGCGTTTGTAGGTTTTGTCTCTTTGTTCTTTTCCCTGGCAGGTAGGGAGCATTCGACCTTCAGGAGGTCCTGGAATTTGAGTTTCTCCATAACAGCTTGTCTGGGGTGGGCTCCTTCCCCTGGACTGGAGAGCAGAGATCCCTTCCTGGGTCTTCTTCCTCTGGGTGCTTTGTGTCTCCCCAGTTCTTCTGGATCCCGCCTGACTGGAGAAGGCTGTTTTGTGGGTTATCCTGGGGCTGCTCCAAGGGGAGCTGGGGAGGCTTTCTACACTCTCAGCCAACTCCTTGGCTGGCCCTGCAGCCCTGGGGGTGCCTCTTCCTCTGTAGGCCTTGGGCGAAGAGTTTCTGGAAGAGACTGCAGTCTTGCCCCGTCTTGGGGAGGTAGCACGCTGGGGGCTCAGGGCCAAGTCAGCCTGCCGAGGCCGCAGCTGGGGAGAAGCGCCTGGGGTGTGAATCCTGGTCTGTGAGGAAGCTCGAGGCACAGGGATGGAAGAGGCGTAGTGTGAGCGGCTGGCAGAATTCACGTTAGCCATCCCCTGCATCGTCAGCGACAGGGTTTGGGCTGTACTAGGACCCTGCAGAGATGGAGAATAGGAGAATGTCAGGTAAAGCCTCACGTCCCTGTCCCTGGTGCATAAGGATGGTGCTGGCATTGACAGATAGCTGTGGGCTTCCTGCCCGAATCTGGACAAACAGGTAAGCCTATGCACGAAAAGCCTGCAAGAACATGCTCTGTGCGTGTGAGTTTTGTTTGACTTTCCTTGACTCTGCTCCTCTCCAGTGATGGAGACAGACTCACCTCACAGATGCTAGGGGATCAGGACTTTCGGGGTACCCTAAGTCCTTTAGATACCTCCCGAGGGAAATGTAATATCCTCCTACATGCCATTGGAACCAATGACATGCAGACTACAGTTCTTCCGATCCAGAAACTTGTCTCCGTGAGGCCCAGGCTCCTCCCATTCTCTTACCCTCCTAGTTGATGACCTCTTATGGTCTTTTTCTAATCCTACAACCACAGGGGATTTGAGCACCTGGCCATGGGTCCTCTCTGCTCGTTCCCCACCTGTATCCTGCATCCTCAAGACTGTTCTTTGCCACTTCCTCTCCCCCTCATCTAACTTCAGAAACCGAGGATCTCACTGAAGGTCAAATACCGTCAGTCACCAGTGTGTCTTCCCTTTTCTTCCACCTCAATCCATTCATTATCCCATCTCCCTTCCAGATCTCAGCCTCCCTCTCCCACCCCAGTTCCCCAGTTCTGCCATGTTAATGAGTGAAGAGAATTATTCAAAGAGAATCTGTAGCTGTTACAAAGGCACATGTAATTAAATCTGGATCAATTTAAGAGTCAAGTCTTTAAAAATCAAAACATAAGTATTTACAGAATACAGACACGAACATGTCCATGATTTTGTTATGGGGAAAAAAAACTTTCTAAGCACCACATCAAAGGCAGAAATAATAAAGGAGCCCGTGGTGGCGCACACCTTTAATCCCAGCAGCACTCGGGAGGCAGAGGCAGGCAGATCTCTGTGAGTTCTGCAGAGCGAGTTCCAGGGCAGTTAATGCTGTCACACAGAGAAACCCTGTCTCGAAAAATGCAACAAAATAAGAATAAATGAATAAAAATAAAATAAAACAAAAAAAAAAGAAGCCAGCAGCAGAGTCAGGGATGTTTATGCCATTGGTGACCTCTCCCTGACCTTTGAGCTGGGGCCCGAGACCAGCTGTGGACTAGTCTGTGAGAAGCCAAGATAGATGCTCCAGCCAGGGTGGGTCTGTATAAGCAACTTGGAGGCTGTGAGAACATACAGGCGTTCTCCCAACAGATGACAAGAAAGAGAAGCCATGTCCTCTCCCCTTCCTCCAGTTTATACTTCAGTGGCCTGATAACATTACTGGATGACCTAAGGTACCCTCTACTTGCTCCATTAGAGGTAGCTAGCCAAGCCATGTGCATTCAGAGACCACAATGAGCTCTCTTCTGCCCCTCCAGGGTCGCTGCATGGAGGACCACACCCAAGGCTCAGCTGACTCCTGGTTTCTCTGCTGTGCACTCCTAGCCCTCCTGCCTGGTGGGACTGAGGGAGTGAGTCACCCCTGGCCTGCTCGGGGTGCACAGTGTCCTGCTCTGTCTTCAGTCCCAGCATGAAAGGACCGAGGAGTCCTCCCACAAAGATATCTGAGAGGAACGCAAGCAAGTACTGCCTGTACCTGCTAGGACTTGGAAAAGTTCATGCCTCTCCATGCCTGAAAAACCAAAGGCGCGATAAGACTGAGGTGCAAATCATGAGTTCTTCAACAAGAAGAGAGCACCCTGCTAGACAGCCTATGGCCTCAGTGGGGTAGAGGGAGGATATAGCCTGTCATTGGCCTTCCGCCCAGCACCCCCCCCCCGCCCCGCATAGTGGTCAGCTCTGTCTGTCAGCTTTGGTTCCGAGCCCTAGCCTGGAGGTTTATGTGGGCTCAGGGGGCTGACCTTGGCCTAGAACACTGAGCTGCGCTGGACTCTGAGCACTGGAGCTGACAAGCAGGCCCAATTGCGGCAAAGGCTTTAGACTACTGATCTGTCCTACCCACGCTCAAGACTTCGGCATTTCTATGCTCTAGCCTCCTTGGTAAGCTGCTGCAAAGGCCTATTTCTGCTCCCATCCTTAATCCCAATCCAAATCCAACGTGGGGACCAAACCCAATCAGTCCACTCAAACCACCCCTTCTGGAAACTTCGTCTTTAAGAGAATTTACAAATTGCATCTTGGTTCAGCCTGATTGATCGAGTGTCTCCAGGGTGCTGTGCCCTGACCCAAAGACCCATAGCAGCCCACCTACCTGCTCTGCCAGGAACCGCCAGCTCCTAGCTCTGTAGGACCTAGTCTGGACTTCTTGGCCTCAGATGTCCCCACGCCCTCTGGCTAGGGCTGGCTGGCTTTCCAGTTCTCGCAGTCTGAAGGCCAAGGCTGCTTCTAGCTCCCTTGCTAATGGAGTATACCCACTCACTGCTGCTTTCCCTAGATCATCATTTTTTAAAGAGCATGATGGGAGAGGACTTTTAAAACCATACCATGGTAGGTTGCTGGGGCCCCGCCCTGCCTCTCCATTGCAGTTGCTTGCCCTTCCTCCTCAGAAGGTTGCCCTCTAGGAGACTGGAAGCAAGATGCTGCTTAGGAGGTGACAGCCATTGTCCCAGGTGGAGCCTTAGAGTGATGGAGGGTCACGCACCAGGCAGCACACTATTCTAGCTTGTGGCAGAGGGGTCACCGAGGGGCATTCCTAGTTTGCATCTAAGTGAGCATCTCTGGCCACTTTAAGGTGAACTTGCACATCTGCTCTTCCCAAGCCGTTCCCTGTGTACCTAGGAGCAGTCTCTCTTAGTGAGACATTTCAAATCCTCACAACAACCTGAGAAGGCAAGTCTTACCATTCCCCCTTTCATGGGATAGGAAGGTGATGCTGCGGTTAAGTGAGTTGTGCCAAGGTGTACGAGAGAGGGGGTGAGCCCTGCGGATCGGCAGGCTAAACTTACCATGTACCCAGCCTCAGCCCCAACACCCCTTGTGCCATGATGGTCTCTCCCTTGCTGTCATGCTGTTCTGAGCCTCTCAGAGATGGAGCCGGGGAAGGAGATCAAGTCCATAGGTTGGAGACCAGGGCAGGAGAAAATCGGTCATAGGCACCACTGGGTGGGGAGCTCTTCTTCCCCCCAACATCTCTTATATCTTATACTCTCTGTCCCCCTCATTCTGTTTGCCTTGGGTGGTTGGAAGTATAGGCGGGACTTCTGGGCAGAGAGAGGAAGTAGGAGTAGACAGTCTAAGTGTGGAGGAGATGCCAATGAGACAGACATAGAGGGAGTCAGACATATAGAAGAAAAGGTAAAAAGCCACATGGTAAAACACAGATTAATAAAAGCAGGTTGATTGGAGTTATAAGAACTAGTGGACAGCTGAGCTTTCATAATTAATAATAAGTCTCCGTGTTATTTGGGAGCTGGCTGGTGGGACAGAGGAAGATTCATTACACCCATACTGGATATGATTCCACTCAACCGTCTACCAGAGGAAGGAGAAAGAGACTGACCAGTTGGGAAAACATGTGGTGTCATGGTAAGCGGAAGGCCAGTCTGAAAGGTTCATCACTTCTCACTATGTGGCTTCAGGAAAGTTTTCTAAGCCTGAAAAATTTCTCTCACCTGCAAAATCTGGTCATGGGCTTTCAGAAAGATCAAATGAAGGAATAAAATAAGACACTCAGTATAGTAACAGGAACATAGCAGTGATAAAAACTATGTTAGAACATCTGTCCCTCCTTCAGGGAGGAAAGGAACCAAATTCAGATGACAAGTGGGATGGCCTGATATTTTTCAGTTCAGACAAGAGGCTGGTGGCCTCGGGTGGAGCAGCCCCTGGATCCCAGCGTGATGTACAGCACACTCATCAAAAACTTGCACTTGATCAACCCACCCTATCCCCTTAGTGTCTATACTCCAACTACCTGCTCTCACACACTCACCCTGGTACCACAAACACGTATTTAAAGATTTAATTTTAAAACCCTTGCGTGGGTGCCTACAGAGGACAGAGGATCCACTGGAGCTGGAGTTACAAGCGGTTGTGGCTGCCTGGCGTGAGTCCTTTACAAGATCAGGAAGTGCTTTTAGTTCACCAGCATCTTTCGAGCCCCTTATATTTTATTTTTAAACTAAACTCCTTTTAGTTGCCTTTCTGGGCTGCATGCCTGACACCAGTCTAACCATTCTACTGCAGTAACTTGCAATTGTCCTACCCGTTGGTGTCACCATCATCCCTGCTTCAGAGGCACAGACTACAAAACCCAGGTAGGCTAAGGCTCTTGCTCAGGATCACACGGCTACAGATGGCAGAACCTAGGAGACACCTACAGAGCCCAGATCCCAAGCCTCTGTTTGCCGCTAGCCCACTGCAGCTTCCCACCACATAGCTGGAACAAGCCTCCCTTCCAGCCCCCATCCCATCTCTTCACTCTGGCCCCAGGCCCCATCAGGACAAATGCCAGCTAACTGGCTTAATGCTCTGCAAATCCCGGAGCCAAGAAGTATTTTGGGTCTATAAATATTTTACTCAAGCTTAGAAGGTGGTGAGAGCCCAAGCGCTAGCTCCCTCCATTCTGCAGAGCCTAGGCAGGGTGTTTGGGGAGGAAGGTGGTCCATTATGAGGCTGGAGAACTCTCCAGATCGCTAGTTCTGGACTAGCTTTCCTCTGTCGGATCTGCCCTTGAGCAGCAGCCCGCAGTCATGGCAGGGTGGGCGGGATCTGGTCGTGGTGCTGATAGGACAGCTCCTCTTGCAGCTGCCAGTTAAAGAGGCCGCCACAGATCTTTGGGGAAGCAGTTAAGATGCTTACTCCATAAAGTCAGCCATCTTAACCACAGTATGATGAGGATGGATATGTTATGTTGAAATTAAAAAAAAAAAAAGGACGGAGGAGAATAAAGAAAAAAGGGAGAGAAAAGAAAAATATAGAAAAGGGATGGAGGAAAACAGCCATTGTTGGCCTGGAGCAGTCTACGGAGCACAGAGATGCAGACCTGGAGCCAGGATCACCTGAATTTACCACATCTTCATCTTCCTCCTTCCCTCATACTGTCATGCAGATATGGACACTGATGCGTCCTGCTGAGGTCTAGAGGCAGTCCAGAGCAGCGCACTTCTTGGGTGCTAACGATGAGCGCTCGCCTTATAAGCATTAAGTGTACAGATGGGGGAGTTAGGAGAGGAAGGATACAGGAGTGCTGTTTGTTAGTGAGCTATGTCCTGGGCTCAGCATTGACCGCCCTCTCTGTCATTAGCATCCACCCTCTCTGCCATTAGCATCCATGCAGCCACTTCAGTCAAAGACAAGCAAAGCACTGCTCAGAATGCTTCATTTCTAACCTAAACTTCATTTTCATCTGAGTATCATTGGGTCACCTGATCTATGCAGGACTGGGGTGGAGTGGATGCACAAAGCCAGACAGCCAGCTGAGTTTTCATATGTTTAAAGCCACAGCATAGGGCTGCTGAGAAGGCTCAGTAGTGAAAAGCATACTGCTCGGGAGGAGAGATGGGCCAGTGGTTAAGAGCACGTACATGTTCTTGAAGAGAGCCTGAGTTTGATTCCCACCACCCACACCAGGCAGCTCACAACAACCTGCAACTCTAATTCCAGGGGATCTGACATCCCTCCAACCTCCTCAGATACCTAGACATAACTAACAATAATTAAAAAGAAAACAAAACACTCTGTTCTTTCAGAGGACCCAACATCTACACCAGGCAGTTTACAATTGCCTGGAACTTCAGCTACAGGGCATCTGATGCCATCTTCTGGACTCAGTGGGTGTGCACTTGAGTGCACCTACCCATATATGGAATACATATATACACATAATTTTAAAATAGTAAAGTTAATATTCTCCACAGTGGGCTCCACCAGTTGCTCTTTCAAAGGACCCAGGTTCTATTCCCAGCACCCACAATTCTCAGCGCCCACATGGCAGTTCACAAATGTCTCTATCTCCAGTTCCAGGGGATCTGAAACACTTATCTGACCTCTGAGGGCATCAGCTATGCACATGCTACACAAACATACATATAAACGAAACACTCAAACACAGAAAATAAAAATGCATTAAAAGAGGGTGCAAAGTTGTGGGAACACTCCTGAAGGTGAGGCTTTCACTATAGGAAGATAGCCTAGGGGCAACATCTGGGCCAGGAGGCTGACTTGGATGACCTGCAAGGAGCCAGATGCCACAGAGGGAAATCTTAGGCCATGTGCGTTTCTTTCCACGCCATCTTACTTCATCTGCCATGGGGTCTCTTTTGCCTTTGTAACCCTGATGGTTACTTCCCATAACTAAGCCCCAACTGAGGCTTTTCCTCTGGCTGGAACCCCAGTCTGGCTCCCCAGGGGCTGAACCTTCACAGAGAATAGACAGCCACGTCCTTCGATGCCATAGTGTAAAGGTGACTCTGCTACTCCAGCCTTTGGACACTGTGCACACAGACACATACTTCCATGGTCTAAACAGTTTTGTTTTCCCAAAATCCACATGCTGAGATAAATCTCCAAGGATAGCATTCAAAGGCCAGGCCCTTGGGAGGTGACTATGTCAAGGCAGAGTCCTTATAGATGGGATTAGTATTCTCTTCAAAGTGACTTAAGGATGTTGTCCTTCTGTCATATGAAAGCCCAGAAGACCCAGTGAAGAGAGGCGGGCCCTTACCAGACAGTGAACCTGTTAATACCTTGATCTCATGTCTCGTGATCAGCATATTTCTGACATTTATATGTTCCATAGATGAAACACACATGCCTGTACCTAAACACAGAGATATGCACCTCATCCCCAAGATATACACACTTATACTCTGACCAAATACACACAGGCAAACCACACCCACACACATGAATACACATACACAGTCACATACTCTCATGCACACACATACACACAAACATATTTTTCAACCTTACACGTTCTTTAACATATACATCATTTAAATTTTTAAAAAACTTGTTTACAAATGCAATTTAACCTTGTTTTTGTTTGTTTGACCCAGTGCTTATTCAGATAGACTGTCTAGTCGGAAAGTTCTAAGAATCCTCCTGTCCCTACCTTTTCAGCGATGGATTTATACATGCCAACAAGTCCCTAGCTTTTTACACAAATACCCTGGGAACTGATCTCAAGTCATTACGTTTATGTGGCAAGTGCTTTGCCACACCTCCCAGCTCCCTCACCACTACACTGTCCCCTGCCCTTCCACATCTTGCAGCATGCATCAGGCTTTCCCTGGAGAACAGAGTTATGGACCTGGTACAGTACATGTGTGCTACCCGGGGCAAGATAGAGAGGCAACAATAGCATCCCCTGCCTGCAAGGAAGGAGCTCATCCCAAGTCACAGTGAGAAATGACAGAAGAGCCTGGTGTGACCACTCAGACTCCTGCCTATGCTAGACCTCAGTCTCTCTCAGATCTGGAATTGTGAAGGGGCTTTTGGAATTGAAGACAGAGCCTCAAGAGACATTTGTTAGGTCCAGCATCTATCCTCTGCCAGCCTTAGAACAGAGATGTTGGGGGCATCACCCCCGCAATTCAGCTGCCAGGTCCTTGGCAGAAAGGGGAATCACCCTAGGCGCACTGTGGAGAGAAGACAAGGGCAGACAGCTAGTGGGTATCTGAGTGGGCAGAGGATTGGCAGGAAGCAGAGGAAATGGCTACAATTTGGCATGGGAGCAGTGTGGGCTCAGTACCCCAGCGCCCGCCTGGCTGGCTCCCGGCTCAGAACAGGGATTAGGATTGTTCAAAGGCAATGGGATCCATCATTTCCTTCCCATGTCCCCTCTGAGCCCCAGGCTTCTGCCAGCTCTTAGGAATTCCCTGATCCTGCAGGCTGACATGGCCTCCTTTCTAACCAGATGATGACATGCTTATAAAGGAAAGATGGGGTCCTGAGGGAATCTCAGGTACTCCCAACATAACTCGAGTAAATCGCCAGGCAGGGGTCCAGCCCCTGCCTCTAGTCCAGGCCTACTGATCCCCAACAGAGGCTTCTGAATGCAGCAAAACCCAGATTTGGAATGCCCGTCACCTACTTCCCCAAGCAGCATCCCCTAACTGTTCCCTGACCATGAGCTGTTCCATCTACACCCAGGCTGCCAAAGACAGGGCACGCTGAGATCTCAAACACCACACAGAATCAGCAGCCACTACCTTCCTCCTAGATCTCAGAACCAGTCACCCCATTCCCCTAGGCTAGAAGTTCTACGCATCTCACTTCTACCCCGCTAGCTAAAAAACAGAATGCACTTTCTAGTTCCTCATACTGGGGGCCTGCTTCTCTCAGCTCCTGGCCTCAGACACAGAACTGGAGTTTGGACTTCAGGGAGGGGCCGCAGGACTTCCTGGCTGCAGACTCCTGCTGTCAGCATATCTGGTATATCTCTCTGATTTGCTCCATCCAGCGGCTGCACTCAAAGCAGTGTCTTTGATTCCTTTTCAATTAGCCCAGAGGAATGATTTAGTGCTAATGAAAATCAATGGTTTAAAACTGTCCCACAAATCACAGGGGGCTGGAGGTCTGCTATAAGTGTCTCTTGGGGCAGTTGGGATGGACCTGGGAAGCCTGGGACCCGCCCACAGTTTCCTACTATATAGTTTGGCAGAGAAGCCACTCTCCCTGCCTGCTCCCCATCCTCTTCTCCTCCCCCTCTTCCCAGGCACTTTCCTGGAATCCAGAATGTTCCTGCTTTACGACCTCCAATGCCAAACACCTTGCCATTGTGTTTGGCTTCTGTGATGAAGATTATAGAGTTTGAAGCCACCGGACGCACATGTCTAGGTTCTGAGAACCAGTTTCTGGGGGTCTGGTTTCTTCAGGGACAGCTTAGGTACAAGGCAGATTGACTCGGACTGGGCTGCTGGGCTGCTGGGGGGGGGGGGAAATGGGGGGAGCAGCTGTGTGTGGAGCCTTGAGGGTGGGGAGTTCCACGAAGACAGAGAGAGCAGAGACCCTGGCAGCCAGCCAGACGACAGGTCTCTTTAGGACTGATCGGCTCAATCTTCCCACGTTCAACTTATTATGATTTTTCTCCCCCAACACAAGGTTTCCAGCATCACTCACAGATGAGTTTTCCAGCTGGGCAGATGGAGGTGTATCGTTCAGCAAAGCTTACGGCACAGGGCTGGGCCAGGGGAAGGGAGGTTCCTTGATGGTAGGGTAGGAGAGAGCTCTTTAGGATTCTGGAATGCTCAAGCTCTAAGCTGCTTTTCTGGAGGGGGGTGGATTCCCACCATCTCCACCTATCCTCCCCTACACTGGGCTGGGTTTTTGCCTGCAATACTCTGGGCCTCAGCACCCTGGAAGTGTGCATGAGGTTTCAGATCAGCACGGCGTCCACTTGCAAGGTCTGATAGAAGGTTTGAGCAGGCTACCTGATAAGCTGAGTGGAGAGTCTCCACCGCTGGGATTTACATGCTCGGACCAGATACAAGTCAGGCGGATGAGTACCACACACCTGCCCTCCCCGCACACTGAATGACAGTATTAGCTTTTCATGAATTTGCTTGCTTGTTTGTTTGTTCTGTTTTTCAGGGTGTTTGGAGAATCTGACTATGTCCCTGAGGTGTGTGGAGGATCTGTGTCCGTGAGGTGTGTGGAGGATCTGACTGTGTCTGTGAGGTGTGTATGACTGTGTCTGTGAGGTGTGTGGAGGATCTGACTGTGTCTGTGAGGTGTGTGGATGACTGTGTCTGTGAGGTGTGTGGAGGATCTGACTGTGTCCGTGAGGTGTGAGGAGGATCTGACTGTGTCCGTGAGGTGTGTGGAGGATCTGACTGTGTCCGTGAGGTGTGTGGAGGATCTGACTGTGTCTGTGAGGTGTGTGGCTTTGGGAAAGATGCTCAGCCTCTCAAGCTTTGCTTGCTTCTAGATAACAAGGACGACAAACATCACTGAACTGCGAAGATGAAATGGGCAAAGTGTAGGAACACATAAGGAGTACTATAAAATTACTACTATTAGAGCTGGAGAGATGACTGGCTGGTTCGGAGCAAGAGTACCTGCTGCTCTTCCAGAGGCTCGGAGTACTATGCCCCAGCACCCAGATTAGCAATGTCTGCTCCCGGGGATCCAATGCCCTCTTCTGGCCTCTGCAGACACTGGCACACACCTGACAAATATGCATACATATAAAAATAAAATTTACCTTTTCTTAAAAAATCCCAAAGGGTAGTTAATACTCTTAAAAAAATCACAACATATATTAGAAAAAACAAACTCCCAAAACACACATACACTATAAAACTGTGGCTGTACTATAGTTAAAAGTGTACATTTCTTTACTGTGAGCTAAGCACCTTTGCCTTTTACTTTAAGTCTCCAAATGTCATTCTAAGCATATTTATTGGATCATGAACCGTTATGGGAATGTATTGCCTGAATCCCGTAAACCCCTCCACCACTGCTGCCCACGTATGGTGTTTCCAGTTTTCCCCAATTGCGTTTTTTTTTTCTTTTTTCTTTCTTTCCGTCAGATTTTCGAGACAGGATTTCTCTGTGTAGCTTTGGCGGTCCAGGAATTCACTTTGTAAACCAGGCTGAAGTCAGACTTAGAGACCTGCCTGCTTCTGCCTCCTGTGCACGGGAATCAAGGGCGGTTCTGCTTGTGCTTCCAATCTTTTCCTCAGGCTTCGTTCTTAGAAGGAGACTGGCTGGGTCCAGGAGGAGAGAGTCCTGAAAAGCCTTTCAGTTACAAATTGCAGACTGCTGTTCCGAAAAGATCAGCCAACTCCTTCCGCAACAGTGTCTGGAGAGTCTGACTCACTCTCAGTGGCGAGCATCTAGCATCTAAACTGCCTTGTTCAGCAGGAGGGCGTCACCCACTGGGAGCCTGGCCTTGCATACAAGAGCATGAACAGGCCAAAGAGGTAGGAGAGCACAGCTGGAGAAGATGTAGGGGTGCGCCTCCACCCCTGCGAGGGAGAAGACCCTATCTGCTCTCCTTCCCACTAGACTGAGAACCTGGACTATCTGAGAATGATGGCTCGTGCCTTTAACCTAGCACTTGAGAGGCAGAAGCAGACAGCGCTCTAAGAGTTCAAGGTCAGCCTGATCTACAAAGCGAGTGCCAAGGCAGCTAGGACCACTCAGAGAGACCCTGTCTCAGAAACAATCAATCAATCAAACAAAAACAATCTGCAATGCTCTGTTTTAGAGCTGAGAACCTTCAAAGCACAAAGAGCATTAAATAATGAGACTGCGTCTTTCTCATCGCCTGCTTGGAGCTGAGAGAGACAGAGATGTTCCTTTCCCTGGAATGCCCAGGGCCAGGGGTGTGATAACCTGTGGCCTTGGGAAAGCCGTGCAGTGGTGCAGTGCGGTACCACTGAGGAAAATGCCAGTGAAATGGGGTGGTTAGGTGTCATCGCAGTCCCCATGAGTGCTAGATCCTGAGATGGACAGCTGTCCACACGCTCTATCCTGAACAGTAAGTACAGATAGAGCAGCCTGTTCTGTCCACGAGAAAGTTTTATCATATGAGGTTATGTGCGTTCCAAAGAGTCCGGGCTGGTCGCCCTCCACACGGGAAGGGGTGGCAGGTGGTCTGACCAGCTCAGGCTTGCCCGCCTTCCCTTGATGTTCTTCATAAGATGGCTTCAGCTTCCCCTTCCCAGCCGAACACCAGAAGGACATCTTTCAGGACATCCCTCCGAGTCTGTGGACTTAGAGCTAACGTCCCTGCTGCACTCCAGCATAAGCGCTGGGAGTTCGTGCTACCACCATCTCTTTCCCACCTCCTCTTCCTCCTTTTCCCAGTAGGATCCCCCCAGATCTCTGAAGGAAGGGAGGCCGTCCAGTGCCTAAGGACAGACCGTGAATTGTCAGGGCTCCTACATGCCACGTGCCCCAGATCTCTGGTGGGAGCCCATGTGGCCAGAATCTTATGCTCTTCCCCATCCTTTACTTCTTAGCCTTTCCTCAATGCTGCATTCTGAGCAAGACCATTTCACATGCAGCCTCCCTGCGCCCTGCGGAAAAACTCTTCACTACCTGTCTCACTAACCTCATTGAGAAGCCCTGTCTTGTCTAGGTTGTCAGAACTGTCTCACAAAGAGGTGGCCACACGGCCCTGCTCCATCTGTCCATGCAAAAAGTGCTCATGGCTCTCAACCCTGCACTACACATGAACATCCCTAAGCTGAAGACTATCTCTCCTGACTTACACTATGTTTCTTGACAAGCCATCTAGAAGGTTTAGGTTTAAGCAAACTGTGATGTCCTCTGGGAACCCCGAGAGTGAGCATTTTACGGCTGGCAAAACCGCACAAATGTCCTAAAATACAGGGTCCTCTTGCAACCCACATAACTCTCCCCTCCCTTCCTTTTTGGCAATATTTGTTGCCATGGAGATGCTAACACAATGGGGCAGGTAGAAAGTCTGTTGCTTGGCAACGAGATGCTAAAGGTACAGGATTGGCTGCCAAGGCCTAAAGGAGCAGAAAAGATGATGAGGGAAGGTGGGAAAACAGAGAAACACCCTGGGGGAACACAAAGGCATAGGAGAGAAGCAGAAGACAGGGCCAGAAAGAAGAGAACACAAATACAGAAGCAAGAAGAGAGAGCCTGTGACCTCCCTGGGGCTGGGTCACTATTTGTGTATTTGCTAAAATGCTCTTGTAGAAACAACTGCAAAACAAACAAGCGTCAGTGTATTTTCATAGCTGTGTTTATGTTGTAGCAGGATGATAGAGGAAAAAAAACACAAAAATTTTGAAGTCCTTAAATATAAGAGCTGAGAAATCCTATGAGAAGACTTCATACTGTAGTGGAAAGAGCACACTGTATCTCTTCCTCAATGTGTGACCCAATCAAGAGGGATAACCTCTTTGACATTCACTTTTCTTGTCCAT
The DNA here is from genome assembly GCF_014885135.2 of Alexandromys fortis. Taxonomy (NCBI): domain Eukaryota; kingdom Metazoa; phylum Chordata; class Mammalia; order Rodentia; family Cricetidae; genus Alexandromys; species Alexandromys fortis. Next base: position 3,207,103 of record NW_026067940.1, on the reverse strand, counting down.
AAAATGGGACTAGCATCTGGGTGTGGTGACATGTACCTGTAATCTCAGCACTCCCGTGATTGAGACAGGGCAATCATAAGTTCAAGGCTAGCTTGGTCTATATAGTGTGACCCTGTCAGAAGATAAAACCAAAGCAAAAGGGGAATAGCAATGTGCATCTCATAGGGTTGTTGCAGAGTGAGAAAGAGTGATGGACTCTGGTATGTGGGAGTCTGAGTTATTGTTGGCCTTTCGCAATTACAGCCAACCCATGTTGTTATCTTAATCTCTTACATATTGCTCTAACCCATTTTTAATAATCTGTGTAGCCCACGAGGTGGCTTACCAGGGAAGATCTTAACCTGCGTCTGCCTGGAGTAAGAGAATCATGGCAATTCCTCGACTAAACTTCTTTCTCCCAGCATTCTGTTCTGTTTACTCCACCCACCTAAGGGTTGGCCTATCAAGGGGCCTAGGCAGTTTCTTTATTAATAAGAAATCACTCCCACATCATTTCCCCTTTTTCTGTTTAAACAAAAAAGACTTTCCTTTTAACATAGTAAAATTACATATAGCAAAACTGTTATCAAGCAAGAATTACAGTTACAATATATCTATTTTATCTTTTATCATAACTAAGGAAAACTATAACTATCTATTCATTCTTCAACTCCATCAAAGACTCCAGAAGGATATAATATTACCAAGCCAAATAAGAAATAAATGACAGAGACATCTCGCTGCCTGGACAGTCACCCAAAGTTCCTCTGTACCGTTGGGGCATCATCTTCGGCCTAAAGGCTCATAGTATCTAGCAGACACCTCCATGAAGCAGGAAATTCCAAAGACAGTTCAGTCACTTTCTGCTGTGTCCTGCAGAATGTCTTGCAGACTCTTTCATGAAGCAGGAACCCCGAAAGTTCATCTCACCTTTAGGCAAGTTCAGCAGTCCTCTCTCTGCTGGTTCTTTGTGTCCAGTTTATGCATCAGTCCATGCAAGAGCAGTTTCTTGCCCAAATGGCTAACCAACTCCATAAGGATCCTCTTCGATGCCCATCTTCCTTTTGAAGTAGATTGGTGCTGCCAGGAGCAGATGTGTCTCATTGTCATGAAAAGCCCTAAATTATTAAAACCCAAAGACTCTTCAGACGCCCAAAGACCTGACTGCCATCCAGATTCATGAACCCACTGTTTATGACACCCAAGCAGCCTATGAATGGAAGCCAACAGCTCATCTATTGAGCGGTATGGATGACAGTCTCCCTCACATCAACGAGGAGGAGCCCATTCAAGTACATTGATGGGAATGCCCCAGTGCCTGCTGGGTACCATGGAGAGACTATGAGAGCCCATGATCTGTAGGCACACTCCCATTTGCCCCTCTGCCTGGCTGGCCTTTGGGGTAAACTTAATCCAGATGGGGACGTTTTCAACCTTCCTCAATTCTTTGTCACCATGGAGAAAACCAGGAGAGATGGAACCCAGGCATGTGGTTGGCAAAGACAGGGCTTCCATTGTAGTTTTCTAGCCAACTAATTTTGTCAAACCAACGAAGTTTGTCACCGGAGGCAAAATAAGGCAGTGAGAGAAGGCAGCTGTGCTGATTACTGAAGACACCATGTCATGTTGGAACGACATGAGGTCAGCCACGAAGAGAGGGCCACAGGTCTCAGGAGAAGCTGTTTAAGAAGGGTGAGACCAACTGTGGCAACTATTGGATACCCTCTCAAGAAACTTTATGTAGTGCCTCGGGGCCCATGAAGTTCAGGGAATCCTTTCTTGCAGCAATTCTCAGCTAAGTACTCTGATTCTGCTTCTAGGAGAGACTTAGTGGGCTGAGGTGTCTCACTAGCTCAAGGTTCATGCAAGGACTATGGTGGCAGGCAGGGGAGCAATGACTCACACAGACAGATGCTGTTTAATTCAGCTGTCTCGCTGTCTCCACGGCTTCCTGAGCTCTCTCCCCCGGTACTTGAAACACCTCTGTGGTTTCAAAGCCAGCTTCCCCAATAATGCCAAGAAGACACCAGAGGAGTGCTGCTGCCATTTCTGCTTAGCCAGAGCCCAGCTTGTTGCCAGGAGTGGGATGGTTGAGAGTGGAGACTGGTGGAACCAGGGAAGCCAAGATGAATGTGAGCAAGAGCTGGTAGGCTGTTGCTTCCGAGCCTGACCCATTGTAGCATCCCCAGCCCCCAGCAGCTCTCTGGGTGCTCACCAGGCCTGGCCTTCTCACAGCAAGGCTAAAGGACTAGGTAAACAAGACAGAACAAAATTTAGAGAAGGGTCTTGTTAGTCTTGGGGTTACTCTAGGTGGACAGGTACCTAATTCTTTCTCTCCTGTCCTAGGAAGAGACATGAAGGAACGCTCTTAGAACTGCAGCGACAAGAGAGACTTAGGACGATGGCAGAAGGCAGCCCTGACGGTGAATGTGTCTTGGAACCACCTGGTTTGGTACTCATCTTGAATAGACGGTGGGTTTTTCCACAGCCATTCACTCGGGTGGGTAAGTGAAGGAATGGGGGAGGGAAGCATTCATGAGCAACCCATCTTGAGGGCACCAGAGAGGAGGGAGTGGGTTACTTGAGCTGGGCCGGGGGTAGGAAGCCTCCCAAGGGCTCGCTGAGCGTGCGAATGGATGCTGAGGGCTCCTCTGTTTTAACTACCTTCACATTTAAGCTTTTTATTTTATTTAATTTTCGTGTGTATGATATGTGTATATGTGTGTGTGCATGCACGTGTGTGCATATATATGTGTGATGTGTGTATGTGCATGTGTATGTATGTATATGTGTAAATATATGTGTATTTATGTATAGATGTATATGTGCATGCATGTGTGTATATGTGTGAATATGTGTATATGTGTATGTATGATGTATGTATGTGCACGTGTATGTATGCATGTGTGTATATGTGTAAATGTATGTGTATGTATGTCTGTGTGCACACGTGTGTATATGTGTGTATGTGTGAATATGTGTATATATGAGTGTGTGTGTATATACTCATACATGAGCATCCATGCCATGGTGCATATATGGAGACCAGAACACCACTTTCAGGAGTCAGTTCCCTTACCACTGTGGGTTCTGGGGGTTGACTCAGTGGTCAGGCTTACATGCATGTTCTTTTTACTGGCTAAGCCATACTTCAGGTTCACCTGTCCTAAATGTTGGCTCTTCATCTAATCCATTCCGAATGCTATAACAAAATTTTATAGACGGGGTAATTTATGAACACACGTACAGATTGTATTCTGGAAGACTGGAAACTCAAGATCCAGTTATTAGATTCACTGTCTGGTAAGGGGCCACCTTCTGGTTCAAAGGACCCCCTTGCTGTGCCCTCACATATAGGACATTTGAGGGTCTCTCGGAGGCCTCTTTTGTAAAAAGGGGACTTTGCCCTGAAGGACTTAATCACTTTTCCTGAGGCCTGATCACTCAATATCATTGTGCTGAGGTATGGGGTCAATGGGTATGCTGAGGTACAGTGTCAACGTGGGTGCCGTGGTATGGTGTCAACAGGTATGCTGAGGTACGGTGTCAATGTGTGCGCCCGGGTACAGGTCAACGTGTGTGCTGGGGTATGTGTCAACGTGTGTGCTGAGGTACGGTGTCAACACGCGTGCTGAGATATGGTTTCAACGTGTGAATGCTGGGACACACATCAGACTCTCTATGTTAGATTTTACTGAAACACTATGTCTCCCCTGGGATGGCCTAGGTGACCACTGCTGCTTTAATCTGTCATCTCTGACCAGAAGCTGAGAGCTTGGGAAGGGAAAGAGAAAAGCAGGTTTAAGGAGTCAGTGGGGGAGATGAACGTCTCAGGAGCCAGATCTCAGCTCGGAAATCTGGCAAGTGTGGAGGATGGGAGTCCTGGGTGAACTCAGTCTTAAATGTTGCAGCTAAGGAGAGCTCTTTGTGCTCCGGGACGACGGGTCGCATGCCTGTGTTCCTAGATGAGGGGGTCGCAGGCCTAAGCACGTACTCCTCCTTGTGACTCTCGCGCCATCTGACTTCTCCTTGCCATTTTCTCCACTCCCTCTACCTTTTCTTTGCAATTTTTTCCCCAAAAACAGGTTTTCTCTGTGTAGCCCTGGCTGTCCTGGAACTCGCTTTGTAGATCAGGCTAACCTTGAATTCACGGTAATGATAATGTATAATATGATGTAATTATAAGTAATGATACAATGCACTCTGGCCACGTCCTTCCACATACCCCCTTTCTGTCCCCTTCTTCCCTCCTGCTAGTCCCTTTGCTTCTCCCAGACAGCTTTGGTTCTGTTTCTATGTCACATATGTATACAAGGTCCTATAGATCTCTATACAATCTTAGGCCCACAAATGTGATATTGGGCTTTTCGAATCTGATTTAATTTGCTTAATGTGACGATTTCCAGGTGCATCCATTTTCCTGAAAGATGACACACTTTGTTCTTTAGGGCTGAATAAAGTTCCATTGTGACTATTAACCACCCTTCTCTTTTTATAATTTATATATTTTTATTTCATATGCATTGGCTGTTTACCTTCATGTATGCCTTATGAGGGCATCTGATCCCCTGGAACTGGAGCTACAGACGGTTGTGAGCTGCCATGTGGGTGCTGGGAGGTGAACCTGAGTCCTTTGGAAGAGCAGTCAGTGCTCTTAACCACTGAGCTGTCTCTCCAGCCTCCCCCAGCCCCACTTTTTCTTATCCATTACTCTGTTGAGGGACATCTGGGTGGGCTCCATAGCTTAGCTATTGTAATAACACTATCACAAACACTGATTGCAGATCTCTGGTCTGCTGACTTGGAGTGGTAGAGCTGGATCATGAGCTACATTTTTTTGGCTGTTGCTGCTTTGTTTAGAGAAACCTCAATACTAATTTCTGTTCTGATTGTTCTGGTTTAACGTTCTCCCCAGCAGGATGTAAGTGTCCCCTTTTCTCTGACTTCTTTCCAGCGCTTGCTCTTGTTTATTTTCTCAATAAAAAGATAAAGCCCTCCCCCTCCCCTCCCCTCTACCCTTCCCCCACATTCAAGCTTCACACAACCATGGAGCATTGTCAACACCAGGAGATCAACACTGGCGTGTTCCTACTAATTACTCTACAAGCTTCCTTTGGAGCTCACGGGCTTTTCCTTCAATATCCATTTCTTCTTCCAGGAACCCCCACTGTATTTGGCTTGCCTCTACCTTCTAAAATTCACAATTCCTTTTGAAAACTGAATCCTGAACCAATGAGATGGCTCAGTGGGTCGTTGTGAGACTATTTGCTTACACCGTATGAAGGTGTCTCGCGGTGATTGGTGTAATGAGGAGCTGAATGGTCAGTAGCTAGGCAGGAGAGAATAGGGGGCATCCGGGTAGAGAGAGGACTCTGGAAAGAAGAAAGACGGAGTTGCCAGCCAGGCTTAGCGGAAGCAGGATGCGCAGTATGGAGATGAGGTGATGAGCTTGGTGGAAAGATTAAAAAATATGTCGATTAAAAATATGGATTAATTTAAGTCATAAGAACTAGAAAGGAACAAACCTAAGCTAAGGCCAAGATTTTATAATTAGTAATAAGTTTCTCTGTCATTATTTGTGAGCTGGAAGCCCAAAGAAAAATCCAACTACAGTGAGTAAAGGCACTTGTCACCAATTTGAGTTGGATTCCCAGAATTCACATAGTGAAAGGAGAGAACAGACTTCTCTGCAAGTTGTCCTCTGACCTCCACCTGCACACCACAGTGTATGTGCACACCACAGTGTACACACACACCACAGTGAATGTGCACACCACAGTGCATGTGCACCTGCATGCAAAATAAAAATTTAATTTAAAAAAAAACTAGGCCTGCTTCACCATGCTTTAGGGAAAAAGCAGAAAACACTGGTTTTATTGTCCACTCTAGGCTTGGAACTGATGGCAGGAATAAGCAGAAAGTCTGTCTCAGAGGCGAAACCAGCAAGGAGACTCACTGGCTGCCCCCACCTGGGGACTGTCTCTGTGGGAACCCTCCTCTGCCCCAGCCTGGGTGTCTTCCTGTTCAGGGGTCATTCCAAGTACAGAGGCTTTGATAAAGGGCTGTCCCAGAGTTCTAATGAATGAGGGGACAGAGAACAGACAATTGCTTAGGACCCTTCCCCTAAGGGTGGATCATCAGGCCTGAGCTGCTCCTTTGGATCCGGGCCCAGAACTTGGCCTGCATCTTTAAAACTCAGCCCCTATTTTGAGCATGCAACATGCACCTCACAGCAAACAGCCGGAAAGAGACATTGAGACACTCTGCATCTCAGCAGAATTGTTTCCAAATAAAGTGCTGTTTCTTTCCTCCTCAGACTGTCCCTAGTGATGCATCCAGGGCTTAACCACTTAGTATCCTCCCTTGCTTATGACACACACACTCCCTCTCCCCCACCCCTGGCATGGCCTCTTTTAAAGCAAGCTTGGGAGTTGTGCTAACAGGAGTCTGGGTGTGCTCAAGAAGCCTGCCTGAGGCTCCCCTCATAAAAAAAGGTGGACTCCTGGCAAAGGCTTATCTTTCTAGAGAGGTGAGATTCATGGAAGGAAGTTTCCAGGCCATGAGCATGGGCGGGGGATGGGGGAGTCCTGTGTCTGAGAGTCTGAGAGTGGGCTGCCAGCCACCATGGCACAGAGACCTCTCCAGACTGCACACCCATGTACTGGGAGTCAGGACCTCATGAAACTCTCAACACGTTAGTTTATGAGGGTCACAGGAACCAAGTTGTTCCTGGAGGCGGGGGATGGTGGGAGGGCTGGCAGGGGAGAGGTTAATGGACTGGGGTGGCATATCCCGGACTGAGAATCAAGGGGAAGCTGGCTAACGGCCCTGCAGATATAAAACCTTTGTTTTCCATTTTCACTAAGATAGGGTCTTAAAGTTCCTTTCCAACTGTAAAGATCGGGGCTAGACAAGGAAATGGCAAGAGCGGGAGCTGGAGACCCTAAGTCATGTGACATAGCTTCCCAGGGAACCCTCTGATATGATTTCTGTTTCCTAGGGATCCCATCCTGGCCAGCTGATCCTAGACCGAGAAAGTCAGTGACTCCCAACACAGAGATATCTGGTTGTGGGACCAATGCGATCCAGGAAAAGTTCCAGAAATGTTTCTGTTGTCTTCTGTTTCTGGAAATAGGCTCTCAAGATGTAGTGTAGTCTGGCCTTTAACTTGGGATCCCCTGGGACTTCAGGCTTGTAACACCACACAAGGCTGGAGGTGGTCTCTGAATAAAGGGCAGATTCCTTCCCCCCAATCACAATGCCTCTCTGATAATAACCACCGGTCCAAGGCAGGGAATGGATGCGATGACCTTGGCAGGACCCATCCAACTCCAGGACTAGCCACGCGTGAAGAGCAGCCTCCTCTCCCCACCTGCCTACGCTGAACTGAAGACTGACTCCTAATGGCTAGGATCCTGCTAGGCTTCTGCTCTAGATCCCTGCAGATCACACGATGGCAGCTCAGTATCTGCCTTCCAGGAGAGGTTATCTGAGGGATGATGAAGACTGAAGAATATGAGAGATGGTCCAAGGTCACAGGGCTGCCTGGAACTCAGTTTCTGGATTCCAGACCAAACATCTGCAGGCACTCTTGAGGTCTTGACAGGTTTTTCTCAATTCTTTCTTTCTTGTGTCGTTCCCCTCACTCAAGTCAGTCTTGCTCTTCCCCTCCGACACTAGCTGGTCCACTAGAATTTCTACAGGGTTCAGACTATCACAGAGACCATGACTCACCAATTGAGAACAATCAAGCTTCTTGGGCCCCTAAGATCCCACACCCTTACTTCTCCCTAGCTTCCTGTTTTACTCACCCTATGGCTTATCCAAACAATACAAGGTTTCAGGTCTGTCTTTAGCTAGTTTTATCCTCCAGGTTACACGAGGTTGTCTCATCAGGAAGGTCTCCCTGACCTTCTGTGAGGAGATGAGAGGCCCTTTGCTCCCCCATGCCATGCACACAACAATGCTCCTCCCTTCCAGTCAACCCCGGGTTACTCTCCAGTTCTGCCTGTCTTCTTCAGGAACAGTTCATCAGCTGTGATCACTGTGATACACTGTACTGTGATCACACTGGACAGTCAATTTGTATTGGACAGCTTCTTCTTTTTTGTTTTTTGAGACAGGGTTTCTCTGTTGTAGCTTTGGAGCCTGTCCTGGAACTAGCTCTGCAGCCCATGCTGGCCTCGAACTCACAGAGATCCGCCTGCCTCTGCCTCCCGAGTGCTGGGATTAAAGGCGTGCGCCACCAATGCCTGACCAAACAGCTTCTTGATGCTAGGTCTCTGCAGCTGAATTCTCTTTCTCTGTCCCTTGCAGAGGCAGGAAGGTCAACTTCCGCTAACTCTATTCTCTGCAGGCCTCAGAATGAAGGTAGGCAGGAGATGGCTCAACTTAGAGAAGGACTGGCCTCACGTCATCTCACTAAGCCTCTAGGTCACCAGTCTGAACGCAGAACAGGAGGGATAGCTGTTAAGGAAGCTGATCTGGGCATCTTCCCTGCTAAACAGGAACTAGGGTGGAGTGCGGGGAGTGGGACTTCCTGAGGAGTGGGAGGGAGGAAATCTGGCCCATCAAATTCTTGCTGTGTTTTCAGGTTATCCTGGCTTGGCATTCTGCCTAGGTACTACTCTAGGGTATAGGCTGCAGCCTGCAGGGAGGTGTCTGTAGAGCCCGTCTTTAGGCATAGCCAGAAGCCTTCCTGGGGCATGGTAAGAGGTTATATGATCACCTGTGGTTTGCACAGTGAGCCCTGCTTTGGAAGCCTCAATGCCAACCAGCACAGAGACCCCCTAGAGATGCTAAGGATGGAAGTGGCAGATGTGTGGTTACAGCAGGCGTGTGTGAACCCTAAAACACTGGGTGTTTTAAGAGGTTGGAGGCTGGGAAGCAAGTTGAAGCTGCAGAAAACACAAAAAGATTTCTAACCTGCTCACACAGGCTCCCCTCTTAGTTCGTGGCCTCTGATTACAGGGTCGCTTCATCAGCAATCACATCTCTAAGCCCTTAGACTAAACCAGTGTCCCTACTACATGTCCCTTGTTAAAGGCCCTCCTATATGTTTTATCTCCTATCACTAGGCTGGAAGTACAGTGGGGACATTCTGTCCCCCACTACCATCCACAGTCCTGATGTGTGATAGATGCTTATAAACATGGTAACTAGATAATTACATGACGTCACTTGAGAACGACTCAGAAAGAGAAACCTGCAGCAAATGGAGAGCCAGAGAATAACAGTGCAGTCCCTGCCTGATCTAGAAAACAAAACAAAGCTGAGGAGGAATTATTTGACAGTATAGCCCATGAGGGGCCTCTGTGTCTTCCTCATGGGCTCAGGCAGTGACGGAATGAGGTTGCTCATGCTCCCTCAGTGTGTCCAAAGCCTGGCTAGTGTAGGCTAACTTCAGCATCACTATTGGATTACCCCAGAGGAGGGAATAATAGCTGCCCTCAGGAAGCTTAGAGGCTGATGGGAGATACATGAAGGTGCTCTGAGGTTGTCCATCTTCACAGAGAGACGAGACCCACAAGGGGGCCATCGGCTTGAGAGAAATATAGTGCCCAGAGCTAAACACATGGCTCTTCACCACACACTGGTCATCACTCCCAGCGGTTCCTGTGTGTCAGCTGACTTCAATTTCAGAAAACAAACCCCATGATGTAGAAAATGTGGTCATTTCCATTTTACAGGTGAGAAGAAGGATGCCAAACCTGGTCAAGGCACTTGTCTTAATCACGATAAGAAACAGATCAGGTTGGCCAATATTTAAGCCCAAGCTGTAGGCTGCGGAGACTTTCTAGCTCCCCATGACATCCCTAGTGCAAGTGATGTGCACAGCTGCTGGGGAGCTAGTCAGGAAGTGACTTAACCACAGCTAGTTAGTTAGTGTCCTGGAAGAAGGGCATGCTGGGAGAGAGTGAAGCAGGAGGCGGAGGATCTCCTGCTTGTAGGAGATGCACAGGTGATAGTGGAAACAGCACAAGAACGCAGCTTTCACCTAATCCCAAAGCAGTGGGATGGGGTTTCGTCTTCCTTCTCTGGACTGCAAGACAGTGGTCATTATGAAGGGCCAGCCTCTGTTCCTGACCATAAACCCTAGCTCCAGCCTTTCACTGTGCATAGCTGCTCCGGCCTGTCCTCCCCCAGTTCAAAGCCAGTTCTTTGATTAATCAAAAGCTTGGTTTGTCTGTAAGGAAGGGATCTGAGAGTAGAGGTGAGGCCTGCGCATCGGTGGTAGTTTGAGTACTATTGGCCCCCATAATCTCATAGGGAGTGGCTATATTCAGAGGTGTGGCTTTGCCTGAGTGGGTATGGCCTTGTTGGAGGAAGTGTGTCATGGGGGGGCGGGCTTTGGGGTTTCCTATGCTCAGGATACTGCCCAGTTTCTCAGTTGACTTCCTGCTGTCTTCAAGATGTAGGACTCTCAGTTCCAGCACCGTGTCTGCCTACATCCCACCATGATAACAGACTGAACCTCTCAAACTGTGAGTCACTGCAGTTAAATGTTTTCTTTATAAGAGTTGCTGTGGTCATGGTGTCTCTTCACAGCAATGGGAACCCTAGCTAAGACAGCATCTGAGGTGTGTGTGGGGGGGGAGCTTCAGGGAAGCACTTGAGGAAAAAGTGGCAGTTGAGCCAGAGAAGGGAAAGTCACTAAGGACAGAATTTTTGAGAAAGCTTCAGCCACATGGGAAAGATGCAATGACCGGGGGAAGAGAAGTGAAACTGTTTGATTCTAACAGCCACATGGACATCCGGACAAGGTGTCTTTGTGACTTTCATATGTCCTTGCACTTAGCACAGCACAGGCGCTTACAGAAACACCCGATAAAATGGAGCTCAAATGAGCAAGTTTTAAAGCAGAGCCAGATACCCAAGCTGGGCCTGAGACTGCTTTGGTTGTCACTGCTGAGACTAGGGCTCTCCTAATGTGAGTACCCGGGGACCAGATCACACTGGCAGGCATGCTTAGACACAGCGAGGGTCTACCAGCACCCCAGTGGCCACTCATCTCTTGCTCACCTTGTTAGTACTAGAGGCGGGAACAGTCCTCCATACTTCCACACCCTGCTGTTGGGGATGTGCTAGCTTTGCTTGGCTCAAGTACAGTGTACCTTGGCATTGACTCGTGTCAGCTCTGAGCATTGTTACTTTTCTTCCCCTTCCCCGTGGAGAAGACTCAGGTATTCTTCACTCATGCTCCCTTTCCCAAAACTGCCTGTCCAGGCTGGTCCCTCAGACACACCCCGCTGAAACACAGAGGAGGCAACAGGCTGCAAAGGTAACCCTGCGGGAGACAGGGCTCTTCTACCCAGCCCCAGGCCTCAGGTCCTTTCTCGGTTCAGCAGTTCCCATGTTGGACAGCTCCCACACCTCCGGGTCCAGCGTGGAGGCCTGGTTCTGCCCTCCTCCCTCCTCCCTCCTCCCTCCTCCCTCCTCCCTCCTCCCTCCTAACCCTTTCCCCACTGCTCTGCTCTACAAGATTGGCTGGGGGAGGGGAGGGGAAAGGAGAGGAGCTACCCTTCCTACAGGCCTTCACTCTGCCTTCCTGTCAGAGGATCTGCTTTTGATAGACGCTCAGGAGATAATGCCTATCTCCCAATCTGCTTTCCCCCTCTTCCTTCTCCATTAGAGCCATGCAACCTAGTTAGGCAGCTCCATGCCTTACTAATAGTGGGCTCGTAGGCATGCATCCTGATGGCTACACAGTTGGCCTTGCTCAGAACCACCCGAATTACTCTGACTCTGCCTGTAGCCATGCACTGGTCTCAGGGTACCCTAAAATTTCCTCTCAGCACTGACCTCCTTGTGGGTAGCTCAGAGGCACTCTTCCTGCAGCTTTCCTGTGGACCCCAAGCTTTCTCGCATTTCACTCTGGCAGCCACCTCCTCCTCTCCCTTTCTCTACCCTCAGCCTGCCTTGGACAAGAGCCTTTGATGTGGACAAGGCCAGCAGGAGCCTTTGCGTGCAGGAGGCGCTGCTGTGGTGTAGGGCCGAGCACAGCGGGGACCCAAAGTGGCCCTTTGAGCCACACATGGGCTGGGGAAACAGCAGTTCCGCCTTCTTGGCTCTCAGCTCCTGTCAGGTGTTGTTCTCAGCAGAGCAGTACACAAAAAGCCTCTCCCCTGTCCCCATTTGCACTGGTGGGGTCCCACTAGCCTGCTCCCCAGGACCTGAACTCAGACCCCTAACACCTGCTCTTAATTCATCACCACCCTGGTGAGCCCTCCATGGCCTCAGCCCATGATTGCTGCAGCTGCAGCTGGAGCAAAGGCAGCAGGGATGGTTCCAGAATGGGGTGTAGCTCGGGGTTGAGGAGAAGCCTGCACTAAGACCACCGGGGAGCCTCGGTCTTGGGGTGGGGACAAAATGTGTACTCAAACATGTGCTAAACAGCCCCCTTGCTGTCGTATCAGGGAAGGGGAAATGCATCAATGACCACGAATTTGGTGCAGGTCCAGGGTGCAGAAGCCCAGAGGATTGAGACAGGGAAGAACGGAAAGAGCAGAAGCAGCGGGGAAAGGCGGCCGACATTTGGATAAGCTCTGGGTTCTGGATTCGGGGCCTCTGACTCATCTGTGTCTGGTCGCTGCCCCGGGGCCTAACTAATTGGGAGAAAGTTAAATAGGGCCAAAGAAAACAAGGGAGATATTACAGAGCCCCAGGTTCCTGGTACTTGGGGGGTGGGGAGCAGATGTCTTAATTTATGGGTCTGCATCAGTCTACCCCAGGGGAGAGGAAGTCTCAGGCCTGGAGTGGATTGCATTCTGAAGACTAGTGTCCCTTTCTCACCGAGGGTCTGTGAAGCTGATGGATGTCTGGGCCTACAGCTGGAGTCGGGATGGGGCTGGGGAAGGCATTCACGTGGCAGGCCTCATAAAGGCAAGGGACAGGAAGCTGTGACCTTACACCGCTGCTCCTTCCACAGAGTCTTTGTTACAGCCCCCATTCAGACCCAGATGTAAATTTTAAAGGTCTGGGGACATTTATGGCAAGGCTTGAGGACATCTTTGATGATAAGGACTGCGTCCCCAGAAGTTCCCAGGAATCGGGAAGAATGAGAAGACATAAGTGGGAGGGGGCATAACCCCAAACTAAGAATGTCAGTTTCCGAATGATAGAAGGGTGACCAAATGTATTCCAGTCACCCCTGGGCCACTCCTGGCCTGACAGTTGAGTCTGAACTAGGGAGACAACGGCTGGATCCTCATCCAGTTGGCCCCTCGGCAAGGTGTCTCCGTTTTGCTGTTTGAGACACAAGCCCTGTGCTTTCTTTACCTTCCCCACTGGACACACCTGGTCATCTCACCCCATCACTCTTCTTTCTTTTCTAGTGACTTTAGGTACCTGCCCTGGAGCACGAGCGCAACTCCAGCCTCCTAGGTCTTCATCACTGACACACTGACCACTCCTCTTCCGACCGTCACAGGAGAAGCAGGAGTCACTGGTGTTGGCTGTGGGACTCTAGGGAAATTACTCGCACACTCTGGGTCTGTTTCACTAGCAAGAGGAACAACATAGCCAAGAGCTCTCCAGACCATACTCCAGGTCTCTTTCTCCCTACTCCTTGCCAGTGGGTCCCAAGCTTTCGCAGAGTGGGGCCCACAGGCTTCTTCCTTAAACTAGGCTGGGGTTTACATCTACTCTGGCTGCCCTGCAGATCTGCCAATAAGTGAGAGGATGTGAGCTCTAGAAAAGGCAGCGAGAAGGGGAGCACTGGGTGTGGGTGGGGGCAGCATACCACAGGAGAGCTAGTGCCATGCATCAGGTACCCCAGGAGCTCCCTCTTTGTGAGAGGACAGCAGGAGCCAAGAAGAGAGGTAGAGGGGACCCATTCACAATCCCCTTCCCACTAGCTTGGCTTGCCCAAGGCCCCACAAAGCTCTGCTTTAGATTGTTTGGGGCAGTCATGCCCCATCTAGAAGGTGGTGATTTTGACATCTGGGGCTAAATAGAGACTTGCAGCCAGGAAGTGAGGTGGCTCTCCTGCCACTTTCCCATGCTGTCTTTCTCAGCTTGAAACTGTGTCTCTTCCCTCCCCTGACGGGTGACTCAGCGTTCTTATCTTCCCAGACCCAGACCGCCTGTGCGGTCCAGGGAAGATGCCACTGTGAAGAAGCAGATGCTCCTGGGAGGGAGAAGCAGGAAGTAAGGATTAATGGGCCAAAAAGAGATGTTGAACTTAGGGTGGGGCCCAGGCTCCTACCCAGAGAGGCCCTAGGCTTGCAGCAAAGCTGCAGAGATTTGCATACATCTGCATACATTTGTATATGCTTATTTCCTCTCCTGGTGCCAGTCTAGCTCCCTCCAGCTTCCTATTGCTCAGCCAAGGAGGACCAGTACCTCACCAGGAGCCTCCCCACCCTCCCCAGAGGCCAATCCGCTGCAAATGAGTTCACGTGGGCCTGATGCAGATACCTTGTGCATACAGTCCATTTCCTTCTGGGCCCTGATTGGATCACCCTTCACTTGAGGCTAAGGGATGACAACCACTACAACTTTCTCCCTCTGTCTTTCTTTTCCGGGAGCCCACATTGTCTAAGGAGGAGAAGCCAATCAGAATAAAGGGCTGGAGAAAAGCCTTCGAGGTTTTTGACTCTTCCACAGTCGTTATACAGAACAGGAAAAGGACAGGGCCCTATTACTAAAGGAGTACAGGGCAGGATGAGTCCTTCATCCAGCCAGTAGGATTGGCTTTGTATTGGATGCCATTGTCAAGGCCAGGGATTCTGTAAGGAACAAGATGGTCTCCCCACCCTCTTTCTCAAAAAACTGAGAGCAGCCAAAGGGCAGAGAGGCATGAGAAAAAAAGAAAGGTAGCTGGGTGGATGGGTCCATGGAGCCAGGAAAGTTAAAGCCAGAGAAGGACAGAGGAGAACCAGGAGGCAGGGATACGAGGAAGAGAAGCCATTGGGTCTCTGGTGACCAGGCATTGATCAGAGCCGCAGCAGGCCCTCCTGGTCCTGCACTACCCAACTCCACTTTACTCTTCTGAGTAAAGTAGAAAGGGAGGCCCAGCTGGCTCGGCTGTAAGGGTGTGGCTGGCCCAAATCAGTGACCTGTGGCCAGATATCCTGACCCTGGGGCATAAACTTCACCCAATCGAACAAAAATTTCTCCATGCAAAGATTGAGCCTTTCACATAGTCATTAACACCTATGGGAGCAAACAAAACAAAGAAAGAAGTAAACAGCAACAACAACAACAAACACAAGATGGAGGGTACAGGGACCAGGAAGATGGAGACTACCTGGTTGGAGCCTTCTGGAAGATGGAAATGCTCTAGATCACGACTAAAACTAAACAACCGCATACTTTTGTCAAAAGCACACTGAATTTCATTATACCTCAAGAAAGCTGCCAGAATTCTAAAAAAAATAAAATAAAATAAAAAGGAAGGCAGGAGCTGCCTTGTAGGCGAGAGTGGGATGGAGACAGGGAGGAACTGGCCCTCTGAGGAGCCTGGATACTTTTCCTGTCTCATACTGTACCCGTGAGCTGCATGGTGCCGGTGCTCTCTAACCACGCCTCCTCCGCCTCACTTTCTGATCCTGTGATGGGAAAATCACATTGTCTTCTCCGCAGGATGCTTGGGGGATCAAGCCATACGACCTGCATTTGGGGTCCACTCTGTAACACTTGCTCAGATAACAGCAATGACCATTTGCTAACCTGTTGCCAGGTAGGCAACTACAAAAACTGGTTTAACACCACCCTACAAAGTACTAGGTACCGTTCATTATCCTCGGATCATAGATGAGAAAACTGAGGCACAGATGTGGAGTTTTCTCCTCCTTTCTCCTTGGATAAAATGGAAAAATTCAGTCTTTCCCTGAATATAAATGGGCCATTCCTATCATTCCCCGAACTACAAATGATGCACATCCAAATAAGCTAAAGAAATGCTGGGGTTAAATAGCTCGCTCTCTCTCTCTCTCTCTCTCTCTCTCTCTCTCTCTCTCTCTCTCTTAATTGAGATAAAAATCTGAATGTAATAAATACATTTTATCCTTTTAAACACATAATTTGTTGGTTTCTAGTGGACTCCCAAATTGTGCAATCATCATTGCTGTCTAATTTCAAAACATCCACACATCCCCCTAAGAAGCCCACATCTAGCAGGAGCCATTCTCTCTTCCCCAGGGAAACACTCATTCATTTCCTGTCTCAATGGATCTGTCCATTCTGAGACTAAGCAGACTCACACAGCACATGGCCTTTTGTGTCTGGCTTATGCCATGCGAATAATGTTTTCAAGGTTCATCCTTGTTGTAGCATGTGTTGGTGCTGTATTTGTTTTTATGAATGAAGAGTATGCCACAGTTTTCACACTGGTTGCTTTTGGCATCCTTGTGGCCACTATACAGGGCAGAAGCAAGCTAAGGGGAGAGAGGATTTCAAGGCATCTCACTCTATCGTGATGGGGAAGGCATGGCAGGGTGCAGGGTGACAGGAGTGAGAAGGGAAGGTTCCTCTCAAGGCATGGACTGGGATGCAGAGATAAGAGACAGAACCAGGGATGCTTAGAACCCAAAAAGACTCACTGTTAGTAACCCGCTTCTGCTAGGCCTTTCTTCCTACAGGTTCAACAGCCTTCAAACTAGCACCACAAGGTGGGGAGCAAACACCTAAAGCATGAGGCTTTGGGGGAACATAACATAGGGACATTACCATACTTTATCCATTTATTAGTCATTAGATAATTTCTATATTATGAATAATTATGAAAATTGAAGCTATAAAACACCTGTAAGTTTTTTTTTATAGCCTTCAATTTTCTTGGGTATTTATCAGAAATAAAATGATGAGTCAGGGGCTGGAGAAATGGCTCGGCCGGCCGTGAAGAGCATGGGCTGCTCCGGTGATGACCCGAGTTCAGTTCCCAGCACCCACATTAGACAGCTCGCAACCATCTATAACCCCACTTTCAGGGGATCTTATGCCGTCCTTTGTCTCCATGGGCACCTACACACATGGCAAACATTTACACAGACAAATATACATACACATAAATAAAAATATTATTTTTTAAATGCCAAGTCAAATGGTACTTTTGCTTTAAAATGTGACAAAATATTTCCCAAAGCTACTCCTGCTTTGTAATCCGATAGCAGTGCATTTTTGCCAACTGTTCTTCTAAAAGATATTTCTTTTTTAGTTTTGTGTGCTTTATATGTGTGTCTGTGCATGTGAGTGCAGATGCCCTCAGAGACCAAATGGGTTCGGTTCTCCCTGGACTTCCTGAAGTTGGAGTCTCCCAACATAGGTGCAAGGATTCGAACTTCCATCCCCCGTAAGAGCAAGACACACGCTGAGCCACTGGGCGATGTCTCCAGGTCCCTGTCAACAGCGCTTTTTGATGATAGCCTTCACCATGGGTGACAAGTGTTTCTGTCACGTTTCGATTTGCATTCCCCCAGTGACTACTGCGTTTAGCATCTTCTCTCTGCTTCTCCGCCATCTGTGTGTCTTCTTCTGAGAAATGCCTATTCAAATATTTCGCTCATCTTATTTTTCAAATTCTTTTTGGGGTAGTAATGATGGTATCCACGAGCCCCTGGATACCAAGCAAGTGCTTTAGCAGCGAGCAACATTCCAAGCCCTCACTCATTTTTTAATGCAAGCCAGGAAGAAAGACTTCATCCTGGTATCTTGTTTGGACACCCAGACTCCAGAACCATAAGAAAATAAATTCCTGTTTGTTTATTTTTTTTCTGGCATCTTGTTATGGCAGCTTAAGCGGACTAACATAAACAACATGGCATGCGTTCATACTGAGTGCAGCCATTGCTATCATCTGTCCTCAGAACCCCTTCAACTTGGAAAATAAACTGCGCCCATTAAAAGACAACTTTGTGGCTGCAGAGTCTGGTCTTTCAGAGGACCTGGGTTATTCCCAGCACCCACATGGCAGGTCATAAACATTTATAACTCCAGTCCCGGGGGATCTGTCAATTTCTCCTGCCTCCCTGGGGACCAGCACACACACGTTGCACAGACATACATGCAGCCAAAATATTCGTACCCATAAAACAAACAAACAAAAACGTAACTCTTCATTTCTCTTACCCCAAGTCCCTGGAAACTATCATTTTTTTTTGAGGCATAGTCATCTAATTTATACAGAAATGATTCTTTGACAATTCCAGGTATCAAACTGAAGCAATAGTTTAACGAGAAAATAAATCTGAAGAAATAATTATTCGATGTGAACACACAATTCAATATTTAAGACCGCCATTTCAATAATGTTCTATACACCAAGACTAGGAAAATATTGTAAAATTGACAGCAAATTGTTGAATCAACCCTATTTCATTCCTGTAATACTTTCTTCATCAGTGTGAGTAGGGCTGCATTATCCCCTGTCAATCAGCGATGTTGACTATGAGAATGTAAAAGGCAGGAGTCACCTGGGAATGCCAACCTGCACAACGGGCCTCTTTCACAAGATACAAATTTTCAACATTTATTTCACTCATCACTTGTATCGGATTTACAAGGGTTTGGGGGGTAGAGTACATGAACTGCAAAGCAGTCAAGTGGTGGGAAGGAAGGAAACAGACACCATTCTGAAATGGTGAGTCCACCAAACTCAGACATCCCTATCGGTTCTGGGAGCTGTGCCTTTGCCGTGTGGACCACACTGACCAGTAGCATCCCGCTGAAGCCCCTTAAGTTTCAGGTGGCTACCACACCTACACAAGAGTGCTCCATTTCCTTTCTTTAGAGTAGACTCACACCATCTCGGTCTTTTTGTGATGGATTCATTTAGCATGTTTCTGTCAGAGTTCCCTCGTGGTGTGTGTTTGTGGAAGCAGAGTTGGAGACGGCTCTCACTCTACCGCTCAGGCTGGCCTGAACTTACTTGAACTTGCATGAGTCCCCCTACCTCTGCCTCCCAAGTGCTGGTATCTACAGGCATATGTCACCACACCCGGCACCCCCTTTGAAATGTGTGTGTGTTGGAAACACAAATTTTTAAATCTTGGCAAACCCCAACTTGTTTACTTTTTCCTTTGGAGTTTGTGAATGAGGAACTTTCCAGACAGCTGTGGATGGAGCCCAGTGACTACCATGCATGAAGTACTGGACCCAACCCCAGCAGCAAAACCAAAACCACGAAAACCTCTCAGAGCCACAATTCTAAAAGACAGATGGGCTGTGCTGTATTTCCAAAACTTAGCTGTCAATCACCTCTCTCCCTCTCCCCTCACCAACTTATTCCTCCTCCTCACAGAGTCCCTGGTGAGAAGCCACAGAACACTGTGAAACTGTCTGCTCTGAGGGTTTTTCAGGACTACATTAAAAAGCCCTCTAGAGAAAATGAGACATCATAAACAGGGGACTCTTAAGACCTGATGTCAGGGTCGAGGTACAAAGGGTCTACCCAAAACTGGGGGGGACAAGGAGAAGATTCCTAGGGCAACTATTCAAACGAGGGCACCCCAGCCGGGAGGCCTTTACCTTACCAGCTGTGCTTGGGGTGTGGAGCAGAGGAATAACGATTTTTAGCTGTTTGCTTTCTCTTGAGGCCTTGGTTGAAGAATGCAGGCCACTTGTCCTGTCTTGCAGATTGCCAGGGTCTGGGCTCCCTGCCAGTTTGTCAAGATTTCCCTGACTCCTCCTATCCCTGTCTGCTTCAGACTCTTCCCCAGACCCTGTGTCTGGATGGCTCAGGAGTAGATTAGAGGGCAAGGCTGCAGGTCCAGAACCCGGTCCGTGGAGAAGCATCTGGAATGTTCCCTCCTGTCAGCTGCACAGACAAGCTAAGCCCTAGGCAGCTGCTGTGGACTCAGAGAAGATTCCAGAAACAGGCTCAGGAAGGCTCTTGTCAAGTCAGTCACGTCTGCAGTAGACAAGCACATTCCGGGCTGAGCCAGCTGCTGCGTTAGTATTTGACCTATCTCCAGGCCTCAGCTTACCTAGATGGTAACATGAGTTCAATGTCTAAAGATCACATAAACTTCTTTAAAAGTCTGCTGCATATCTTAGGCAATCTTTCAGAGTCACATGGCAAGCCCAGAGGAAATAATATTGTTTCTCATTCGTTCTTTCCCAATCACATTATTAAAACTCCAGAGAAATGAAAGGGTCCGTATTCCACATCTTCATTTTTTACAAGGTTATTTTTCTCTCTCTATGCACTTCTGTCTTGTACAGAAACATACGCCTCTTAAATATGGCATCAAAAAGAGCAATGGCTTTATAGCCTCCCAGACACAGATCTGAGCGAGTCCTCCAGGGACTGGGTGACCTTGGTCAACTTGGTTACCTCCCTGAAACATATTTTTTCCTCCCTTGAACAAAGGTAATGGTGCCTATGAAAGAGCTGGCAACAGGGGTTCAGTAAGTGCTGATTTCCTTACTTCTCATATCGCAATGTGAGACTTCTCAGCTGGAAAGCATTTGGGGGAATATCAAGTTGGAGTCTCTAGACGAGGAATCTAGAGCACGGAGAGGCACAGCTCTTGCTAAACGACACACTGTGAAGTGGGGTTGCTAAATCCTGCTGGAGCCCAAGTCTTTTGGGCGACTCAAGGCCTGGCTGCTCCTCTTCCCCAGGCTTGGCAGCACTGGCTGACAGGTCGCTCACATGTTTTCCTCTTGGCATGAACTGTGACTCCTGGAAACATGATTAGCCACCATAATAGAGGACCGGGGATGTCTACGGTAACTCAGAAGAGCCGGCAACTTGAACAACATCTTTCTCATCCCCGTTAGCGTTCACGGGCAGAAGGGAAGGAAAGACAGGAAAGGTAAACTATTGACCCAAGGTCACCCAGCTGGATGAAGGTCATGCCAAGACCTCAGTTGCGGTCCTCTCTACCAGAACCCTCCAACCAGCCCCAGCTGCTCATTCACCCACTTTTTTTTTGGCTCCCGGGCGCCTCGCTGCAGCGGGGAAGGGGTTAATGCCAACCTCTGTCGGCCTCTGCAGGTGCTGCTCTTGAGGGAAAGCTTGGTAGCAGAGTCTGCAGCTAATGCGAGCAGCAGAGATAAGGAGCTTTCTGTTTTAATTGCAGAGGGGAAACAGGGTGGGCTTGTTGGAGGGCTTGGGCAATTAACACAGCTGGGGCACAGGGCTGACAGCCCTGGATGGGGCCTTGCCCCTGCTGCCTCTTCTCTGACAAGCACAGAGATCGGGGCTATTATACCCACATGGCGGGCCTGGCGCAGCATGAGCCCGGCCAAGGCACACAAAGAAAGCAGCCAGGCAGAGAGGAGGCTGAGAGTCACCAAATGGGCTGAGCCCCGGGGGTGCAGAGCTACCATATTTAGCCTCATCCAGACAGCGAGACTGCCAGAGAATGGCTGAAACCCACTGTGCCAGGCCTCAGGCCCAGCACTCAGGGCTGGGGCAGGGGATGCTGACGGATGGTGCACACCCATTCCCAGAGCCTGAGGTCGAGGACCAGCACCGAAAGAGCCTAAGAGTAGGCTTATGAGTTCAGATCTTAGGTCCTTGGGCTTGGTGGCACACTTCCACAATCCCAGCAATTGGGAATTGGAGGCAGGAAGGTCACACAGAGAAAAAAAGTTCAGAAAGAGAGCAGTGGAGACTGGCTCGTAGAAGGATGTAAAGGCTGGTAGCTCTACAATTAAAAAGCCAGAGATGTTGCCCAGCCGGGGACCAGCACGTTCCTGAGCAAAAATTGCTCATGCTCTTTAAAAGTCCCAATCCTAAACTGGGCAGTGGTGGCGCACGCCTTTAATCCCAGCACTTTAATCCCAGGCAGAGAGGCGGGCAGATCTCTGTGAGTTCAAGGCCAGCCTGGTCAACAAGAGCTAGCTCCAGGACAGGCTCTAAAACTGCAGCAAAACCCTGTCTTAAAAAAGAAAAGAAAAGAAAACAAAACAAAACAAAAGTCACAATCCTAGGTACCATTCTTTTGGGGCCTGCTAACCCTGGGTCCTGCAATACATGATCTCTCTGGAGGTCCAGCAACTTGTTCCCACATCCAGTTTCTCACTACACCCTGACTTGTCCCTAATGGGGAGGCTGTCTGGTTCCCAAGGCCTGACTCTGTCAGCTCTGAGTCAGCAGACTTCTGCTAACAGTAGGTACCCTGGAGACACAGGAAGGGATGGGATGACCCTTTCCTCTTTATCTCAGAATGCATCTCCAGCAAGCCCCAAGACTTGCCCAGTGCCTCCAAGACGTGGTTCTAGATTTCATGGGGCTGAGTTCCGAACTGCCTGGGTACACTGGCTACTTCTTCCCCATTCAGCTCCTTGACTCTTCCATAGTTCAGGTAATCAGACATCTGTATCAAAATTTCTCCTGTAAACAAATAGTTTCTGATAAGACTGACGGAAAACCACGCCAGGCTTTGCCTCGCCTTCCTCAGACTCTGGTCATCTTCCATGGCTCCTCCTCCACACCACATATGGCAGCTTGGCCAATGTTCTCTTTTCACTTCTCCTGGCTCTCTCGACACATCATAGGTGTGCACGTGTGTGTGCAGATACCCTTATCCATGAGCGCACATACGGAGGCAAGAGGTTGAAGCTGAGTATCTTTCTCACCACCTTCTGTTTTTATTATTATTTAACAGGTTTTTTGAAGACAGGGTCTCACCACGTAGCTCACTGGTCTAAAACTCACTATGTAGACCAGGCTGGGATAACTCACAGATAACCACCTGCCTCTGCCTCCCAAGTGTTTACCTTAGGTTTTTGAGATAGGACTTCTCACCGAACCTGACTCTCACTGATTGGCTGCCCTCAAGATCCTTCTGTTTCTGTCCCTCATCCCTGCCCTGGATGCAGGATGTTGTTGCTGGCCTTTTCTTTTTTCTTTTCTTTTCAGACACGATCTCACCACATAGTCTTGACTGGACTGGAGTTTGATATGTAGACCATGTAGACCTGGAAACCGTCTGCCTTTGCCTCCCAAGTGTTGGTATTAAAGGCATGTGCCACCACATCCCAAAGGATCGCTTTGTCTTTAACCTCTACATTTAGATCACCTGACACCCCAATTCAAAACCTCGAAAACTGAATTTGTTTTCTTTTTTCCTTTCTCCAAACCTGACATTTCCATTTTAAGCTGGAATCACATGGCAGAAGCCAAGCTCTGCCCTTCTCCCTGTGACCCTTGTCTCCTGTGACCCTTGTCTCCCATGACTCTTGTCTCCTAAGGAATCAGATTCATCCCTGCAATCTATTCTCACCATCACTGTTCATGTTAAACCAGTCCTTGAACTGGAAGGAAAGTCCACTATCTGATTCTTTACTTCTTGCACTAACTTCTCCTGGAGACCACCGAGAAAGGGAAATCTGACCAATCATTTTGTATTTTAAAACTTTTAAGGGAAACCAGGCAGTAGTGGTACACACCTTTAATCCCAGCACTCAGGAGGCAGAGGTAGGAGGATTTCTGTGAGATTGAGGTCAGCCTGGTCTACAGAGTGAGTTACAGGACAGCCAGAGCTGTTCAAAGAAACCCTGTCTTGAAAAATGAAGAAAAATGTTTAAAAGTTTAAGGAGGGTGCAATGCCTCTACACCCTCTCCCTACCTCCACTAACTTCTTGGTTGGTTTCATCACACAGTCAGCTTCCCAGGTCCTATCCAGCACAGTCTGTGGTGAGCTATCGGGGCTGCTTGAGGCCTCTAAGCCTTTATACCTCCTGTTTTCTCTGGTAGAATGCCCTTTGTCATCAAGTCTATCCAGAAATCTGTTTATCTGGCTCAAACATTACCTACTTCCTCCAAGAAGTCAGTCTTGACCCAGCTGGGATGGTAATAATACTGCTTTAAGTCCTTGTAGCAATTCATCTTCCCCAACTGAATTACTTATTAATTGAACACAGTCATTGATCTAATTGTTTTCATGTTCCTTTCATTGGTTAGACTCTGAGCTCTTTGAGCACAAAATAATAATAATAATAATTCAATAAGTCTTTACATGCTGGCAGAATGAGTGTTTAAAGAACCATTTGAGGAGGCTGAATCATCGTGATGGTTAATTTGACAAGATTAGGACTAGTTGGTAAAACACAATTTCTAGGCATTTCTTTAGAAGAAACTGGCATTTGGATAAATGGGTAAAAAAGAGCTGTTTTACAAGGTAGAGAGAAAGACAGACAAAGAGAGAGAGATAGACAAACAGAGAGACAAAGACAGAGACAGTCAGAGACAAAGACAGAGTCAATTGCGGGTCCAAGTAAACAAAAAGGCAGAGAAAAAGTGTCCATGAATTCTCTCTCCCCTTCCCTCTTCTCCTCCCTTCCTCTACCTCCACCTCCCAAAGCAGGGGAGTCCCCCTCTGATCTATCCCCTTACCATCAGGACCCCAGGTCCCCTGCCTTTGGGCTCTGAGGCTTGCATCAGTATCTTCCTGCTGTCCTAAGACCTCTTAGACTGACCATTACGCCCTTAAATTCTCCAATTCTAAGGTTTTTAGACTCAGACTGAGCCACATTTCCAGTGTCCCAGCTCCCCAGCTTGCAGACAGCCTATTGTGGGACTTCTCAGCCTCTGTAATTGTGCTGGCCAAGTCTCCTAGTAAATGCCTCTTGGATATCCATTTTTATCCGTGTCTATTTATGTCTCCTGTTGGTTCTGATTCTCTGAAGAACTGTGACTAAAACAAGCGCTTCTCTTTACTCCCTCTCCTAAGTAAAGCTGAGAACTCTGGACTTTATATATAAAGCAAACAGGAGAAGGCTCTGAAAGATGAGAGAAGGCAGGTAGAGTGGGGACCTTGGGATTGGGAGGACAATATGGTGGTGACATTCCTGGCTTTGATGACAATTTTTTGGTGGGAGAAGGTAGTTTTCTTCATACACCCCAGACTTGTAACAAAAATGATTGTTGCTTAGAAACCAAAGGACACAATAAAACCACAAAACCAAAAAAACCTCAACAAGAGTCTGCTCCTTCTAGTCAAAGACCAGAAAGATGGAATTCCCCTTAGAAAGAAAACTGCTAAAACTGTTTACACTTTTCAAACCCTGTGGGGAAAATCACCGCCCCGCCTTCACCACGCCAGCAAAGGCCAAGTTGGGAACCAGAACCCACTGCTGTCAAGCTGTGATGTGGTCACCGGCAGCTCTATTAGGGGTTGCCCAAGAACCCAACTGCCACGCCTTCCTGCTTGTTTGAGACCCCGCTCCTCAGCCTCGGTGGAGACCACAGGCAGCCAGACTTCCAGCCCCACCCAGCAGGAAGGTGGTCCCATCAGGTGGCCAGAAGGGGGTGAGTAGGGCTTGGGACTCCCTCCCAGGGTAGCAGTGATGGAGGGGAAAAGGGAATCCTCAAAGGAGAACCAAATGGATCCGTTTAGACTAAAACTGCAGTCACTGAAATGTAGGGATGTAGAGATAAGATCAAGAACAGAACGGAGGAGACAGGGCTGAGAACGGGGATCTGGAAGGTAGCACAAGAAAAATTACACAGTCCGAAGAGCAGAGAGAAAACATGCTGGAAAAGCCTGCAGAGCCCGGAGGGCTATAGTAAAAGACCTAGATTTCACGCATCGGAGTCTCAGAGAGGATGAAAGGGGAGATTCTGAGAAGGAATGACTGTTACCTTAGCGAGAAACAAAAATCTGATGATTTAAGGGAACAGACAGACGCCAAGAGGATAAACACAAATAAATATGCAACAAGACAAGTCACAAATATTTAGAAACGAAATGATGAAGAGAAAAATCCTGAGAGTTGAATGTGTAATACCAGCCCTCGGGAGACTGAGGCAGGAGGATGGCGAATGGGCTACATCTAAACCAAAAAGGAAGCCAGTGAGATGACTCAGCAGGTAAAGGCACTTTGTCACCACGTTTGACAGCCCAAACAATCCCAGGACCCTCATGGTGGAGGAAGAGAACCATTTCAGCAAGGTGTCCATTGACTTTTACCTTACCTACGCACCATGGAAGGTGCATCCCTACACACACAGGTGTGCAGTGTGTGTGTGCGTGTGCGTGTGTGTGTGACACACACATCAAATAGATAAGTATCAAGAAGTTGGGGGGTTGTTTTGGTGTTTGTTTTGCAAGCCTTGGAAGTCCTAAGAAAAATGCATAGTTCCTCTGACCTCCCAGGGAACAAGGTTTCTCGTTGAGAACCTTGAAGGCCAGAATGAAGTGGCACCATGTTTTTCAAGGTCTGGAAGAAAAAAGAATGATTCACTCAGGATCCAGCAGCCAGTAAAATACCCGTTGGGAGTAAAAAAGAGCACCAAGAAATTCTCCAATAAAGGGCAATCAAGCTAATTTGTCAACAGCAAGTAAACCAGAAGGAATGGCTAAAGGAAGTTCCCCGAGCAAGGAGGAACAAAACTAACGCCCAGACAGACACAGACCAAGCTTCCTGCGTGCTATGCAAATAGCTCCACCATGGAGCTACCCTCCAAGCCCCAATTTTTTTTTGACAAAGTTGTCAAAAATAACTCAATGGAGCAAAGATCTTTTCCAGTAAGGGGTGATCAAGCAACTGAATGTCCATGGGTAAACCCCCCCCCAAAAAAAGATAACAAATTAGAACAGATCGTAGATTTAAATATCACATACGAAGCTATAAACTTTTAGGGAAAAACAGAAGAAGACATTTTTAAGGTCTGAACCTAGGCAAAGAGTTCTACAATTAAAAAAATCCATAAAATTAAAAAAATAATAATGAATTAGACTGTACCAGAATTAAGGAAGTGTGGCTCTTTGTGCTGGTGCACACCTGATCTCAGAGGAAGACTAGAAGATTGGATTTGAGGCCAGTCTGGGTTTCAGAGAGGGAGACCTTGTGTTTGTGTGTGTGTGTGTGTGTGTGTATGCGCGCGTGTGTGTCCTTAAGAAGAAGGAGAAAAAGAGGAGGAGAACAACAATAACAACAAGAACAAGAAGGAGCCTTGGTTCTACACTGAGTCTTGTTAAGGGGGCGGGGGAGGGTGGCTACAGAATAGGAAAAAATATTTGCCCACCACAGCACCAACAAGGAGCTAGCATATCCAACTCACAAAGAACTCAAAGCTCGTCAGTCAATTACCAAACAATTCAATTAGAAAGCGAGAGTGCGAGGATTTGTTTCGTGAAAGAGAACATACAGATGGCTAAATAAACACATGAAAAGAAATTCAAAATCATTAGCCATTAGAGAAATGCAAATTAAAACCATAGTGAGATATGTCTTCACACATGTCAGAATGGCCCAGATTTTTTTCTGGCAATGCCAGGAGCTGGTGCGAATAGAGACACTGGGTCATTCACACAGCTCTTGTGGAGATGGTGAAAGTTCTGCTTGCTTTGGAAAATGGCTCAACGGTTTCTTTAAAAAAAAAATCCTAAAACAACAAGAATAACAAAACCTAAACACACGATCCAACAACTGTGTATCCGAGAGAAATGAAGAGCAGTATTTAGAAAACCTCTATGCAAATAAATACTTGTTTTTAATTATCATTACACAAAACTGGCGGCAACTCCTATGCCCTTTGATGCTAAACAGATTATGCTACATCCACACATACTGCAGGATCCTGTTTGGTAATTTCTAGGAAGGAACAACCTAAAGCCACACCTAAAATCTGGATGGCAAGGCTGAAGAGATCTCTTCGAGCTCGTCCAGAGAACCCACGTCTGGCAGCTCGCAACCCCTGTCCCTCTAGCTCCAGGATGACCTGGTGCCCTCCCTCTGCTGGCCTCCTGCACACTGCACGCATGTGATGTGTGCACCTGCATACACACATACCTGCACATAAAAATAAAAATAAATATCAAAAAAACCAACAGAAACACCACAGGGGAATTCCAGGGATCCTGAGGTGCTGCAAGATGAAATACCCCAAGTCTGGAAAAGAGGATCAAGGTACAAATAGATGTTTTCTAGTGTAGGGCTCCTCTCCTTCCCTGTCTGTCTCCGCCAGTCTTTTCTGTGTAATAAACTACAAACAAACAAAAAAACACACTTCTGTTTCAAACAAATAGTCCCTGCTCAACCTCAGATTTGGATCTGCCACCACTCTGTGCCTCCCCAGGCTTTTAGGATCACTCCTAGCATCAGCCATTGTTTAGGTTTGGATTCTCCTTCTGGGGAATTCTGCCATTACTTCTTCCATCAGACTGGGGAGGGGGGAGTTCAAGGGCAGACACCTTCATCACCCCAGCCAATATCCTTCCCTAACCCCTACCCCATTCCTACCTTCTGAGACAGAATTCAATACAAGATCTGCCAACCGCAGTGGATTTTGGTGTTTTCAAAGGTAGATGCCAATAAACAATGGCTGAGTTGACTGAGGTATCTGTAAATTCCTTAATGGAAGGAATAGATGGTATAGCTTAGCAATCCATAGGCAAACAGCCAGGAGACAGGCAATGAGTCTAGGAGACAGAGGATAGTGAGGAAAAAGATAGCAAGGACACGTGAGATGGGCTTGGGAGTCCTACAAGAATGCTGGGGGCTCTCCATGCCAACAAGCACCTCTCTCTGTCTCTCTCTGTCTCTGTGTGTCTCTCTGTTTTCAGTTCTTTCCCCCATTTGATCCTCAAATTCTAGGAAAAAGCAAGCACAGAGGGATGGGAATCCCAAGGTTTAGAACATATCCAGAGATGTAGAGGGACATTCAGCCAAGCATCTTATTTTGAAATAGGATGTCAAAGGAAAACACCCTATCCAGGATGATGTCAGATAGTCTCTGGGAGAACCTGAGCATCCCTAATAGGAATAATATAAAGGTCTGTACACACCACAGCTCTCTGTCCTCTTGTTGGAGAACGGTGTGGCTCCATCTCCAGCTTTCTATGCTCCCTGCCAAGTAGAGCTGGTGCCCTGGTCTGCAGAAACAGAACAATGCGGGCTGGCAACAAGACCCCCTCATCTCCTGCTCCTTCTGTCTACAGCTCTGATGGGCTCAGTGACAGACAGGCTGGTGGGCAGAACCTACACCATCATGGTGAGTGCTGGGAACAGTGGTGGCTCTAGTTTCTGGCAACAGTAAAGTAGCTGATCGGCAAGGCTTGATGTGGGCAGAAGCTCGGGTTTCACGGGCCTGGTTGTTAGCCTCCCACTAGCTTGGGAAATTATGGGATCTCTGACAGGCCCATTTGCTCTGAAGTTGGGCAGGCTCCTTTGTTTATAAAGAGACCCTGATGGCCCTGGCTGTGGCTAGATCCTGAGAACCATCTGGGGCTACTCTACCAAGAGTGCTAGGTACTTGCCTGGGCAACACAATGGAGCCAACCTTGTTGGTAGAGGTCTTGGTGAGCCAACCCCAAAGTTGGGAGCATGGGAGATCTGTCTTGTGGCAGCATGGGGGAGGGAGAGTTGCGTCTGCTCCCCCTTCACCCCAGTCTATGAATGACTGAGACAGGTGGAGGAGCTGGTCCTGGGGTCATAAGAGCAGGAGGGCTGTCCCCACCTCTCACCAGCTGCAGCACTTGGGAGAGTGCTCTCTATACCTCTCCTGGGCCACACAATAGAGCTGGCCCTGCTGGTATCACATGGAAGAGCCATCCCTGGGACCATGAAAGCAGGAGAACTGCCATCCCACCCCCCCACACCCCCCACTCATTGCTGCAAGAGGTGAACTCGCCAGGGCAATGCTGGAGAGCTCACCCTGGTGGTGAGGACAGAGGAGAACTGGCAGGCTGACCCACCCTGCAGCTGCCCAGGCCCAGAACCAGGGTTATGTCTTGGCCCACCCCAACATCCACCCCATTTATGATCTGCCAGAGCACCTGAAGGGACCTGACCTGCAGACCCAAAGCTGCAGGATCTCCACAATACAGGGCAACAATAGAATATCCAAGAGGAGTCCCAGTGAGGGCCCAGTACCAATAATGTAACAGAAACCAAAGGCCTCGAACCAGACCAATGGCTCTGCAATGAACACTTGCAAGTAAAGATACATGGACCAAAGGGGTTTACTGAGTGACTCACTGTGTCACACTGCAGCTTCCATGGTGAGATTTTTGGGTTTTCCCCTTGTTTTTCTCTTAAATTTTGTTTTATTGGGGGCGGGAAGGATTCAGAGGGGCGGAGGGTAGATGCGAAGAGACAGAGAAATGAATGGGATCAAGAAAGATGGTGTAAAAGACATAGAGGACAAAAGGGGCGGGGCTGGGCTTAGGTGTCCTCGCGGCCTGGGTGGCTACCTTCCACCAAGGATTACCAAGTCCAAAACCAGCATCCTGCAAGTCCAGCTCTCAGTCACATCCTCTGTGGAGTCGGGTGGAGGGTGGGGGTAGAGTGTCTACCCCCCTTGAAACCCTCCAGCATTTCACTAGCCCTTCTCTCTGAACACCTTCCTGCCTTAGACTTCAGAGTGCAAATGTCTGCGTGTCAGGTGGTTAGTCCCTGGAACTAAGGTCACCTCTTGCTTCCTCCCCTGTGCCCAGCAATGCCCTCTGCACTGCAGAGTACTCAGTAAGTACTCATAAGCAGAACTCTACAGTTTGTCCAGACTGGGTAGCTTGTCCCCCTCACCTGGCATGCTGCATGTGCATTTTTAGACACAAAACCTACAGCTTTTCTCAGATTCCCAGAAAGTGCCAATGCCCCAAACCAAAATGGAGACAAATAAGATCTGCTGAGTGTTTATTGTTTGTCTGGATCTTCTCATCAACACACACACTCATGCACACCAGAACATAAAACACTTCTTTGGGGTTACAGCCGTGTTCTAGGACATCAGTACTCCAGGGTCAGCTCTCTGTGTTCCGCTTTGAGCTGATGACCTGCTATGTGTGTGCCCTTTACACAGGGGGGTCTGATCTAAATGGAAAATTCCACAAGAATGCCCCCCTCCCTGCACAGTTCAGTCTGAGCCGAACTAACACGAATAAACACTACATGGGGCTGTGTGACTGTTTGCTTCCAAGGGGTGAGCTCTCCCACAGACTTCCCAATAACAACATTGGTTACAGATGAGCTTAGGACGATGGGGCCGACAGCATATGGCTCAGACTTCCAGGAGAGTGGGGGGCAGGGCTAGAGTGGGGAAGACTGACAGAATGGGACAGAAAGAGCAGTCCCCAAGAATCAATGGGCACTGTCTCTCCTCCCCACATGCTCCAGCCAAAGAAACCAAGACAAATCCAAGCGTTTGCCCTACAGAGTTCAGAGGGGGCTACTGGCTGCTTCAGCTGAGTCTTGCAATGACATCTTAGTTGAAGGCCAGTCAAGCAGAACTGTGTCTCTTTCCTTGATGGTAACAAAAGCCGGAAGAAGTCAGAATCCAGGCCAGCTAAGTCAAAATCTTGTTGGACACATCGCTGTCCTCAGGGAGCTACAGAAGCCAGCGTGGCTCGGTGGCTCTGAAGGTTAGAGATGAGCTACCTACTACAGAAGTCCACCATGTGGCACGTCGCACGCCTCAGTCCAAGTGTCCCAGCTCCCCCAGTTCCTCATTCTCCCATCATGAATCTGTACTTTCCTCTCTTAATCTCCGGTCGTACTCTGATTAATGACCAACTTAAAGAAGACACGGGTATGCTGATCGGCGAAGGCTACCCGGAAGGCTGAGCGAATGGACAAACTGCTAACATCCCCGTGGATTCACTATCACCTCAAACAGGCCTCTCTCCACGAGGTGGTGACCAGGAGATGGTCAACACGTCTGGGATCGTGAGATGCCCTAATGTTTGTATCCCCCCCCCACTGTAGTGTGCAATCTGCAGAGCACATTCTTGCACTATCTCTCTGTATACGCTGGTGATCATTTACTAGGAATAAATTCCTGAACAATCCCGCTTTAATAGTGGAATAAACAAAACCAAATTAGGACGGGAAATTTACTGCAGAAGGAAAGGGAAAAAAACCTATAACAAGTAATTCTAGGCGAAACAGAAAGCCTAGTTAGACTCCCAGGTCTTGATGGTGGATAATTGAGGGGCCCCGGCAGTTATGCTTCCGGGCTTCCGTAGCTAGAGACTCTGGGACAGGACTAAGGAGCTCACAATAGGATCTGTTCTGTCTGTGATCTCATCATAGCACAAGGCCTGGGGCCCCAGATATGTTACAGACTCCCTGCCAGCCGGGTCAGCTTCCTCCAGTGCCTGGAGCCTGGCTGTACCTAGAACACGGACAATCCTTAGCAGAAGCCTTAGTATTTGGCCTGAAGGCACATTCAGCCATGGGAATGGAGGGGAAGGGAGAGACTATCATTTATCTGTTGGGTAGCTATTGCGATTAGGCACTGGAGTGTGGGAATCCTGCCTGTGTTATCACATCCATTATCTCCCTGAGCTCTCACGCAGCTCCTACGATTGCCTCCACTTTCTTAGTGAGAACGAGGCTCAGGGAACTGAGTCTGGTTTCCTCTTAACCACACAGTACTATGGCACTGTTCAGTCTTGCTGACTTCTCCAGAGATCCAGGAATCATCACCCCTGGATGCAAGCAGCTCACAGTGCACCCTGGTCGCTCTGCTCTTTTGAAACCAGTGGCTGCCAGTCCTGGCAGGACTGATTTAGCCCTTGGCAGACACAGTCACAATCACAAGGTACCTCTGGGTGGATGTGGACCCAGCGGAAATGGGTGCTGAGATTCTGCAGAGCACAGGAAATGAGAGGGCTTTGTTGCCTTGGCAACGGGCGACCGGGGTCAGCGGCAGAGCAAGGCAATCACGGGGTGAATGGTGGAAAACAGGCCATGTTGTCAGGTCTGAGGTTCTAGAGATAGAGAACGCACAGAGGCAACCCCGTTCCCACACCTGGGCTCCGATGATCATGTGTTTCAGAGAACAGACCCCAAGAGAGGGAGACTGTAGCTGTTAAGGGCCTCTTCTGAGGGATGGGGGAGGGGTGGCAGCTGCCTGCTGAGTTTCACCCACAGCCTAGCCTGAGCCACAGCCTTCAGCCAGCTGGGAACCTTCCAGCTTAGACCAGGCTGTAGGCAAGGAGAGGGTGTTTTGCGCTGGCCTCTGGGTAGCACATTAATGTCCCCATAACCTCGCCTGTGTTTCTACCACATCCTGTCTAAAGACTTCTCTGCCAGAAAGAACTCACCTTCCTGGCGAGCTAGCTGGAGAAGCCTCCCCCTTCTGTAGACCTGCGCTTCTCCCAGGCTGGAGAGGGGAACAGAGTGACTGAGGCTTATGAACAAGGGCCCTGAAGCGAGAGAGGAACAGAATTCAGGGCTATATTGACCATCGTCCCCCTACCCACCCTGAACACAGGAAGGGACCTGACCCAGGCAGGTGCTAGATCTTGGATCAGAAGGCAGGGTCGCCGTGGGCACAGCCTGCATCTGAGCCATGGTCTCCTCCCAAGAAAAGAGAAAACCTGCTTCTCTCCACCTGCTCTGATTTGCCTGGCAGAGTTTTCCAGGTCAGTTTAATGAGGGCACACAGGAGGGCTGGTACCCTTTCCTTAGGATGGCTCTGGCATGTTTTCTTTCTCGTGGTGCTGGCGATCAAACCCACCACCGTGCACAAACGCTGCTACAGAGAGCCACAGCCCACACCTTTTCTTAACCGTGCCGGTAAGAGGAGCGCAGTGCTCTTTGACAGTTAAATGTCTTCAGACATTTGTCTCCTTTATGCGCAGAACGACCCCACGAGCAAGGCAGGGCCAGTGGTAGCTTTCTCTCTTTTTTGTTCACAGATAAAACAGCAACTTGGAAGTAAATAAGTGTCCAGGATCATACCACTGGTCGGAAGGCAGGGCCCTTTCTGTCTGCAGCACCCTCCTCTCTCCGTGATTCTGTCTTAGTTAGGGTTTCTGTTGCCATGATAAAATACTACAACCATAAGCACCTTGAGGAGGAAAGGGTTTATTTCCACTTACAGCCACTTCATAGTCCATTACTGAAGGGAGTCAGGGCCGGAACCCAAGGCAGAAGCCAGGAGGCAGGAACAGAAGCAGACGCTGGGGAGGAACGCTGCTTATTGACTTGGGGACATTTTCTCAATTCAGGTTCCCTCTTCTCAGATGACTCTATCTTGTGCCAAATTGACAAAAAAAATCCAACCAAGACAATGGCCATCATCTTTGTGTCCAGTGGGCTGAGAGAGAGACCAGGAGCAGGAGAGACAGCACAGGCACCCTAACTCAGAGGCGACTGTCTTCATCATGATGGGACCCCGTTATCCCTGCTCTCAGTGCTGCCCCAGAAAGGCAGCGTGGAGACACAGCCAGCGACTACATCACTGCACCTCCTCTAGACTGTGTTACACACACACACACACACACACCAATCTAGAGATCTTATACAGTGTCAACTTGAACAGAGGCAGAAAGGCATCTTTAGAAGACAGGGAACACAGCTCCAAGAGTGTTTGTCTAGTGTGCATAAGTCCCTAGGTTCAATTCTCAGTATATATA